>NC_057388.1:113825786-114197210 GCF_019320065.1 Cervus canadensis
ATGTGGAGAGCTGACTCATTTGAAAAGACCCTGATGCTGGGAAAGATTGAGGGCAGGAGGAGAAGGGGATGACAGAGGATGAGATGGTTGGATGGCATCACCGACACAATGGACATGGGTTTGGGTGGACTCTGGGAGTTGGTGATGGGCAGGGAGGCCTGGCGTGCTGCGGTTCATGGGGTTGCAAAGAGTCGGATACGACTGAGGGACTGAACTGAACTGAGTTGAATTGAGCATCTCATCCCGGTGCAGAATACCACATGGTTCGTATCCCTCAGATTTCAGCTGTCCAGATTTAAAATGTAGACATGATTCTCAGGGATCAGTTGCATGTTGATCAACGATCAGAATACTAGCACTGTGGATAGTCCAGAAAAAGTCAAAGTCTGCCAAATTCATATATAAAATATTTATCCAAGGGCTTCTGTCTATAATTTTATAGGTTGAGAAGAAGGTCATTTTCCTTGGATATTAGTCTTGGAAAATATATTTCTAAATGTGAGAATAATCTCATTGTTAGGGCTTCTAACTGCATTTATGAGGCTGTTTCTCAAGAGACTTTCTCCAGATCACTTCCCACATTTTCTAATAACTTTGACTCCAGGCTCACTTCTCCTTTAATGTTACCCTCTTTGTTTCACAAACTATATGAGTCAATTTTCTAACACCATAGCCTAGCAAGTCCTTCATCTTTGCCTCTATTTTAATTTAGTTAGAGTTGTGTGATCTTCTATGAGTTACTTAACCTCTCTGAACCTTATTTCTTTCTCTGTAAGTCTGGTGAATAACTTCACATGCTGTTATGAGAATTAAATGAGTACATACTTAAATGTATATGAAGATAATTTTGAAGCTAACATGGGTGTTTTCTAGTTTTTAACTGTTTTCGCTGTATTCAACATAACTTTGGCTAAAATCCATAATGCCTGCACATATGGAATCAATCTAATATCTGTGTGTCCTTTGTAGGTCACCTGCAATGCCTGGAGGAATTTTTGCTATAAGTAGGCATTATTTTAATGAAATTGGACAGTACGACAAGGGCATGAATCTGTGGGGAGGAGAAAACCTGGAACTTTCACTAAGGGTAATTCCAACCTTATGTTTTCAATAGTTACCTTTATATATAGAAAGTAAAATCTAACTTTAAGTCACATAATATGTTGTGGCAGCTATGCCGTTTCCCTACAGGTACATCAGGTGCTATTCAGGTGTCACATCAAGTCAATGATTTATGGGATTCCTTACAGAAATGGGCTTCCCTAGTGGTTCAGCTGGTAAAGAATCTGCCTGCAATGCAGGAGACCTGGGTTCGATCCCTAAGTTGGGAAGATCCCTTGGAGAAGAGAACGGCTACCCACTCCAGTATTCTGGCCTGGAGAATCCCATGGATTGTATAGTCCACGGGGTCGAAAAGAGTCAGACACGACTGAGTGACTTCCACTTACGGAAATGGAAAACCTTTCATAAAATATCAGATTTTCTTACCTATGTTTCTTCTAACATCAGATATGTTAAATTAATATGATATTTTTCATCTGTTTGTGGAATCTCTTGGTAGTAACATGGTAGAAAAAAACACGGGATTAGGAGGGAGAGGACTTGGGTGTCACTAAATATGTGGGCTGAGTTAGGCCTCTGGTTCTCTATCTGTAAAACAAGAGACTTGATAAAAGACGTCTAAATTGTCTCCTGACTCTTAAATCTTGAGATGCCTGCTACAGCATGGATGAAACTTGAAGACATTTTGCTAAGTGAAAGAAGCCAGATGCACATGGGGTGAGTGAGTGAAAGTCGCTCAGTTGTGTCCGGCTCTTTGTGACCCCAGGGGCTATATGGTGCATGGAATTCTCCAAGCCAGAATACTGGAGTGGTAGCCTTTCCCCTTTCCAGGGGATTTTCCCAACGCAGGGATCGAACCCAGGTCTCCCGCATTGTAGGTGAATTTCTTTACCAGCTGAGTTCTCAGGGAAGCCCCAGATGCAAATGACCATGTATTTATGAATCCATTCATATGAAATGTCCAGACTAAGCACATGGGCAGGAACAGAATGTGAATTAGCGGTTTCCAGGGGCGGGGGGAGGAGAGTGACTGCTGATAGGGACCAGGTTTCTATTTGGGGTGGCGAAATGTCCCGGAACTCGATGGTGGTGAGGATTATGCAACCTTGTGAAAATACTGAAGATCACTGAGTTATATACCTTAGAAGGGTGAATTTCTGGTGGTGCACAAATTATACCAATAAAAATAATAGATTTAACTTAAAAAAAAAATTCTGGCCTCACCTATCGCTCGGCTGAGCGTCTGAGCCGCCCGCACCTGCAGCGGCTAGGGCTGCCGAACCAGCACCTCGCCTCCCGCCGCCCGATCTCCTCCCCCCGCGCCGGGTGTCCCATGACGCCCGAGCCCCCCGGCCGGCGACAATGACCACTTCCCTGCAAGATGGGCAGAGCGCCGCGGGTCGGGCGCCTGCCCGGGACTCGCCGCTGGCCGCCCAGGTGTGCGGCGCTGCCCAGGAGAGGGGCGACGCCCGCCACCTGGCGCCGGCCCCCTGGCTGCACGCGCGGGCGCTCCTGCCCCCTCCGGACGCGACCCGCGGCTGTGCGGCAGACAGGAGAAAAAAAAGAAAGATCTTGATGTTCTGGAAATGCCATCTATTCCAAACCCTTTTCCTGAGCTTGCTGCTCTCCATTTACATCTGTGTTGTCAGCAGACCTGTTTCCCGAAGCAAATTCAAGGGAAAAACAGGTAATTAAAGTATACAGTGAAGATGAAACCAGCAGAGCTTTAGAGGTACCCAGTGACATAACTGCCCGGGATGTTTGCCAGCTGTTGATCCTGAAGAATCATTACATTGATGACCACAGCTGGACCCTTTTTGAGCACCTGCCTCATGTAGGTCTAGAAAGAACAATAGAAGACCACGAGCTGGTGACTGAAGTGCTATCTAACTGGGGGATGGAAGAAGAAAATAAGCTATACTTTAGAAAAAATTATGCCAAATATGAATTCTTTAAAAACCCAATGTACTTTTTCCTAGAGCATATGGTGTCTTCTGCAACTGAGACCAATGGTGACATATCCCCCACACAGATTTTGCAGATGTTTTTAAGTTCAAGCACATATCCTGAAATCCATGGCTTCCTACATCCAAAAGAACAGGGAAAGAAGTCCTGGAAAAAGATTTACTTCCTTTTAAGAAGATCCGGTTTATAGTTTTCTACTAAAGGGACATCAAAGGAACCACAGCATTTGCAATTTTTCAGCGAATTTTGGCAATAGCGATATTTATGTGTCACTGGCAGGCAAAAACAAAAAACAAAAAAACACGCAGCACCGACTAACCAGGAATTCTGCTTTAAGCCTAACAAAGCAGGAGGGCCCCGAGACCTGAAAATGCTCTGTGCAGAAGAAGAGCAGAGTAGGATGTGCTGGGTCACCGCGATTAGATTGCTTAAGTATGGCATACAGCTGTACCGGAATTACATGCATCCATATCAAGGCAGAAGTGGCTATAGTTCTCAGAGTATATCTCCCATGAGAAGTAAATCAGAGAATTCCCTGGTAGCAATGGACTTCTCAGGCCAGAAAACCAGAGTTACAGAAAATCCCACTGAAGCCTTTTCCGTTGCAGTTGAAGAAGGACAAACTTGGAGGAAAAAAGGATGTTTACGCCTGGGCAGTCACGGTAGCCCCACCTCGTCTTCACAGAGCTCTGCCACAAACTTGGCTATCCATCAGTCCCAACCATGGTTTCACCACAAAATTTCTAGAGAGGAAGCTCAGCAATTAATTATTCAGCAAGGTCTAGTGGATGGAGTTTTCTTGGTACGGGATAGTCAGAGTAACCCCAAAACTTTTGTACTGTCAATGAGTCATGGACAAAAAATAAAGCACTTTCAAATTATACCAGTGGAAGATGATGGAGAGATGTTCCACACCCTAGATGAGACATACAAGATTTACGGATCTAATCCAGTTGGTGGAGTTCTATCAACTCAATAAGGGCGTTCTTCTTGCAAGCTGAAACATTATTGTGCTAGGATTGCACTTTAGCCAAACCAGAAGTGACTTGTTAAACTGTTGAGGAAAAAGAACTCAAGAAAAAGACCATAAATAAGGGTGAAGGCATTGACATGGTGAAAATAATCTATTTCACCTACAATTACAAAAAAATAGTTTGTACATTACAAATAATTCAAGATTTGGATTGATGTTACCTTTATAATTTAAAAATTCATTAGTTGAAATTAAACCTCAGAAAAAAATGAAAAAAAAATTCTATGAGAACATTAGACATCAGGGTGAGTCCCAGCCCTATCCCTCACTTGCTGTAAGACACTTGGCAGGTCATTCACTTTTCTAGTTCTAGGTTTTCTCACCTGTTAAATTGTTGTTATTTAGTTGCTAAGTCACATCTAACTCTTTGCAACCCCATGGACTACAGGCTTCTCTGTCCGTGGAATTTCCCAGACAAGAATACTGGAATGGGTTACCATTTTCTTCTCCAGGGGATCTTCCCAACTCAGGAACTGAACCTGTGTCTCCTGCATTGGCTGGCAGCTTCTTTACCACTGAGTTGCCAGGGAAGCCTACACCTGTTAAATAGGAATAAATAAAAATCCCATTCTCAGAACTGTATAACAATTTAATGTGGGAATTCCCTGGTAGTCCAGTGGTTAGGACTCAGTGCTTTCACTGCCAAAGGCCTGGGTTCAATCCCTGGTCAGGTAACTAAGATCCTGCAAGGTGTATGGCATGACCAAAAAAAAAAAAAAAAGATTTAATGAAATAATTAGGGTGGAGAATAAGGTACAAAGTAGATATGCCTGGAGAGTCTGAAGAAGATACTAAGGTATGACAATTCAAACATTTATCATATGTTTATTATAGGTCATTTTTTGCATTTGACTGAATTCTAATAGATTTTTATAATGATCACTTTGAACTGTGCATAAACATGTGGGCTGTCAGCTCATCATCATTGCCCTTCACATTTTTTCCTTCACTTTTCTCTGCTTTGTGTCTTTTCTAACAGAGACAATCAGATGTAGAGAAAACTGCTTCCTTTATGAGAAAATTCCTATTCTCTCTGAGCTTTAGCTTTCTTAGAAGTGTGTGTGTGTGTGTGTGTGTGTGTGTGTGAGTCGCGCAGTCATGTCCAATTTTTGTGACCCCATGGACTTTAGCCCGCCAGGTTCCTCTGTCCATGGGATGCTCCAGGCAAGAATACTGGAGTGGGTTGCCATGGCCTCCTCCAAGGGATCCTCCCAACCCAGGGATCGAACCTGCATCTCTTACGTCTCCTGCATTGGCAGGTGGGCTCTTTACCACTAGTGCCAGCTGGGAAGCCCCTGCATTGGCAGACAGATTACCTCTAGTGCCCAGTCTTTTCCAGAAGTGTTCTTGGATTTTAGAGCAAAATCCAAGAAAATCCCCTTGCCTTGCTCAGCTGTGCTCAATCTCCTTCCCAGGAGTTTATTCTTCTGTGTATCTCTCAAACATGGCTGTTCCCAAGACTTTTCTTGACAACACTTGCTCCTCGCCCCACGTGCTCTTCAGGGCTCAGGGCTAATATGGAGCCATTTTTTGCACCTGTGAAGACGTGCCTGTTGTTAACCTAGTGCAATGTTTCCTTATCTGCTAGGAAAGAACCTCTCCACTGAGCCGGCCACCTGCAGTCCACCATGAGCTCAGCCGTCTCCGCATCTCAGCCTTCCCCTCCATGACCCAGAAACAAAAGGGGCCCAAAGGGGTCAAAAGGCGAGCCAGGGCCACCAGGATCTGTAGCAGCACGTCTCTTCTCCTTGGCCCATGTCTGTGCCATCCCCTGGCTGATCCTTTTCATAATATATCCCCGTCAGCTTCCGTGGCTGTAACTGACACCTGTGTGGTGCTAAAACCCACGTCCTGTTTTAGCTTCGGACTAAATGAAAGAGAGTCATCTCAGTTTCGGACTCTCTTGAGAGTTCAAGTGAAGTTTGAGGTTCAACACACCCATCATCTAAGGAGTAGCTCTTGCATCAGGCTGTGCCACGTGCTGGGTATTCAGAAGACGCAATCCCCTTTCATTCATTCACTCACTCACTCACTCATTCAACAGTATTTACTGAGAACCTGTTATGTGCTAAGCACTGCACTGGGTGCTAAAGTATAGCAGCCCTTAATGCGGAAGTGGTTTCGAATGGCATAAAGTTTCCATTCTCTTCGGGGTAGAGTGAGATGATTAGTTATTTAGCTGTATTTCTGATCACTGCAATGAAGGAGAAATACAGAGTACTGTGAGGTCACATAGAAGGGGAACCTGGCCTTGTCTTGGGGGAGGGGTGTGTCTTCAGTGGCTTCCCTGCAGAAGTGGCGTGTTAGGTGAGATGTGAAGGATACAAATGTATTTCATCTTCCAGTTGTCATCATGTGTGACATGCACTGCTCTGAAATATTACAGATGCTAGCTCACTTCATCTTCACAATAAACCTGGGAGGTAGGTACCCGCATTGTCTCCTGTTTAGAGTGGAGAAACCACGTCACAGAGAGATAGTATAGCTTGGCAAATTCACAGAACTCATAAGCAGTGTGCTCCAAACCTGTCCCTTCCTGGCTTTTATGATCTATTCAACTTCAGGTCTTAAGGCCCCCACGGCCCCCTAGCTCCGGTTTACCCGGTTTCTAAGTCACTTCTCACTAATGAATGAATGTGAAGTCACTCAGTCGAATCCGACTCTTTGCAATCCCATGGACTGTAGCCTACCAGGTTCCTCCGTCCATGGGATTTTCCAGGCAAGAATACTGGAGTGGGTTGCCATTTCCTTCTCCAGGGGATCTTCCCAACCCAGGGATTGAACCTGGGTCTCCCGCATTGCAGACAGACGCTTTACCATCTGAGCCACCAGGGAAGCCCCGGCTTCTTGCTGAGGCTGGCCATATATTGGATGCCTCCAATGCCCAGACTTGCTTTAGTTGCCCCGAGGTCAGTATTACTATTGCTCGTGGGAAGTGATGATTCGCTGTTGCCCTCGGAGCTGCAGCTTCAATTCCAACCTCGGAATAAGTCTCAGAACCAGGCTCCAGGTTGGCACCTCTGTTTCCCTGAGAGAGCAGGCAGCCTGTGCCCTGGCTGGCCCCCTGCCTCAGTGCTCCATCCCACAGTACCCCAAAGGGTCAGGACACTGCTTCAAGGCCCAGGGCCCTGCTCTACACCCGGAGAACCACCCGCCTCACCTCCAGACTGGGCGCTTAGACCCGGATGCCAGCTCAGATTCAGCCCACAGTTGCTGCAGCCCGGGGAGGTTGCAGTTTGAGAGCAAACCACAAGCGCTGGTTTGTGCTAGAGAAGGGCTGAAGCGGGTTCTCCTGGGTCTTCACCTTGAGGATTAGGCAAGCTGCTCAGCACCCAGCCCCCTGCTCAAACCAGTGACTTTTCTTGGCCCATCTTCTCAGAATTTCCACCCTGTAGGGTTTCCCCAAGTCCCTCTTTCTCTGCTCACCCCACCTGCTCCAAAACCTTATCCAGATCAGATTTGCATGACTGATGGATGCAAGTGATACCAATTCTTGCCCCTTCCCAGTTCCTTCTCCTGAGTCATAAGCTTGTGTGACCAGTTGCCTACATATTACCATCATTAGAATGTCCCATAGGTATGCTGACCAGCTAGGTGGGTGCTGAGAAAAAGAGCTGTCAAGGACAGCCCAGTTACCAGTTACCAGTCAGCTAATGCCATGATGATGCTTGTTACAGACCAGTTCAAAACCAGGCAACTCAGAACAAGAAGCATCTACTTTCTTCTTTCAGATGTCTGCGGGTCGGCCAGCATGGCTCTGCCTGGGCATTTACACTGGCGGGGCTGGGCTCTGAGTCTGCTCAGCTTTGCTGGTCATTCTACTAGCAACTCTGGGCATGTTCTTATGTGACAGTAGGAAGGCAAAAGTCAAGGCAAACCACACAGCCTGTCTAAAGTCTCCAGAGACACCGTGTCTGCTCACATTCCATGGACCAAGGCTTGTCAAATGGACAAGTCCAAAGTTAGTGTGTCAGAGAAGTATACTCTGCCCCTTGGTGAGGGGTAGTGAGTGAGACAATGTTTGCAGAACAGTATTTTCATCAATCACACCAAGTTTCTGGAACGAGCAGCTAAGTGGATAAGAGGTCCCATTTACTTCCTTAGTGTATCAGTTAGTTTTTGCTGTGTAACAAACTGTCCCAAAAATACAGTGGCTTGAAACAACAAACAATTGTTACTCCTCAAAATTTGTTGTGTTGCTAAAATGGTTTCTTCGGTCACAGCCAGGAGGGCTGATTTTACTAGTGATGCTTACACATCTGTGTTCATCTGGAGGGTCAGCTGGTGCTAGCTAGCATGGGATGGCCTCATTTACATGTCTGGACATTGGCCAGTGTCCAGTGTTGGGGCAGTGGAGATGACCAGACCATTTGTCTCTCTTGGTTAGGCAGGCTAGCGAGGTTCATTTACTGTGAAGTGGTCACAAGGTTCCCAAGAGCAAAAGGTTCCCAAAGTGCTGCACACACTTTTCAAGCATCACCTTTGCTAATGTCCTGTTGGGCCAAAGCAAGTCACAAGGCCAAGACCAGTTTCAAGAGATGGAGAAATAAACCTCGTTTCTTGATGAGTGGAGTACAGAGTTACTTAGCAGTTAGATGTGCAGGTAGGAATGAAAAGCATATGTGGCCATGCTTATAACCTACCACACTTCACTACAGCAAAGACACTCTCATTTTACAAAACACAAACCCTAAGCACTTCACAAGTGTCAGATTATCTGATGCTCATAACAATCCCATGAGGCAGGTACTGTCTTTTTTTTTTTTTAATATTTACTTATTTGTCTGTGTTGGATCTTAGTTGCTGCATGCGGGGCCTTTGTTGCTTTCCGTGGGATCTCTCTTTTCAGTGCACGAACTTTCTAGGTGCCTAGGTTCTCTAGTTTTGTCACGCAGGCTCTCTAGTTGTGGCAGGCGGGCTCTCAAGTGCGCAGACTCAGTAGTAAGGCCAGTGCTATTGTTATTCTCATTTTACAGATGAGGAAACTGAGACACAAATGGATTGAGTAACTTCAGTAACTTGCCCCAGATCACACGGCTCATAGGGGATTTGAACCACACGGAGTGGCCTCTGAGTTTGGACTCTGAAGTACTAAACTATACTAACTCTTTTTTTATGGTATTTTTATTATTAATCTATTTATTTGGCTGCACTGGGTCTTAGTTGCAGCACGTGGGGTCTTTAGTTGTGTCTTGTGAACTCTGAGTTGTGGCATGTGGGGTCTAGTTCCCAGACCTGGAATCGAACTCAGATGCCCTGCTTTGGGAGCGTGGAGTCTTAGCCACTGGACCACCACAGAAGTCCCACTATATTAACTCTTGATGGGATAGTCTCCCTCCTCACCATCCTCTTCCTCCTCTAATAATAATAGTAATACTGGGAGCTGGACAGACTACTTCCAGCAGTATATCCGAGAAAGAAAGCTGACCATCTCCTACATGGACAATGAGCAGAACAAAAGACATGTCCAGATGGATTGTGTCCCTTTGAGAATGAATCAAGAGGAAAAGAGCAACTGCATGGGTCCTGTGAAAATGGGGCTAAGTTGCGATTGCATCCTCAATTTGACTTTTTGAGAAAGTCTTTTAGTATGTGTTTTATTTTCACTCCCCCTTGATCACTTTGGTTACTTTTCTATTCTATGCTCATAGCCAGATCTCTTTTTTGATAAGAAACATTTCACACATGTAAGACTGCACCAACAATAATAAATACTTCTGTATCTGTCCTAATTATTACATGGATATTACTCATTTTCCAAATTTCCTTAAGATCTCTTGAAAAAGAGATTAAAATATTGCAGATGACTTGTATCAGTTAGCTTTTGCTGTGTAACAAAGCACCCCCAAGCAGTAGCTTAAATGATCAACTATTTAGTTCTCAATTGCAGGTGAAAAAGAGATTCAGAGAGGATATGTCTGATCATCAGCATGTAGCAAAGATGATAAAAGAACCTAAATCTTTGGACTTCTGGTCTAAGGGATTTTCTACTGTGTCATTCATTTTATTCTATTATTTTTTAAAAATTTATTTTATTTGCTTGCATTGAGTCTCAACTGTGGCATGTAGGATCCTCCCTGTGGTGAGCAGGCTCAGTAGTTTTGGTGTGAGCGTGTGGGCTTAATTGCCCCACAGCATGTGAGATCTTAATTCCCGGGCCAGGGATCGAACACATGTCCCCCTCACTGCAAGCTGGATTCTCAACCACTGGACCATCAGGGAAATCCCTTTGTGACTCATTTAAGAGTCTCAAGCTCTACTAACTGAGCAAGCCAGATGAAGATACTGTGGCATGCATTCTGGAGAAGGCATTCAATGTATATTTTTGTAGACATTTTATGGGGATCAGTTCAGTTCAGTCACTCAGTCGTGTCCTACTCTTTGTGACCCCATGAACCACAGCACTCCAGGCCTCCCTGTCCATCACCGACTCCCGAAGTCCACCCAAACCCATGTCCATTGAGTCAGTGATGCCATCCAACCATCTCATCCTCTGTTGTCCCCTTGTCCTCCTGCCCTCAATCTTTCCCAGCATCAGGGTCTTTTCCAATGAGTCAGCTCTTTGAATCAGGTGGCCAAAGTATTGGAGTTTCAGCTTCAACATCAGTCCTTCCAATGAACACCCAGGACTGACCTTTAGGATGGACAGGTTGGATATTTCTGGGTATTTTTAAAGAACCCTGGAAGTTTGTTGTACCAGTCATTAGGTCTCATGTCACAAGTTCTGCTTTTCCCTTTTCTTTAACATAATCCTTTCTGACTATCTGATATTTTCACCATAATACTTCTGAATATTGTTTTCAGTGAGTATTATTTTAAATGATTAGGTGGATTTCCTAAGGAAACATCTATAAAACTGGGATGTATGACCTTGATTAATTAGAACACTTTAGAATGCATCAGAATCACCTAAAGAACTGATTAAAGTACAGAAATACTGGGCCCCCAGACCCAGCGTTCCTAGGTCAGTAGGTCTGGGTAGGCCCAGGGATTTACATTTGTTAGTTCCCTACTGATGCTGTTGCTGCTGACCTAGGAACCATGTAAGTGTCACTGACTCAAATGGAAGAGTTGTGTAGGTATACTCTATGTGAGGTTTACATTACAAGCACATTCTTTGTGGTGTTATCTATAATAATAAAAAAATTTAAAACTACCAACATTCCAATATTCTTGTATTATTCCAAATAATACAAGACTTTAAAAATAACTTTGCAAAACATTAAATTTAAAAAGCAAGTTATCTTACTGTTGTGTATCTCTGTATATACACATACATACAAGGAAATGGCAACCCACTCCAGTATTCTTGCCTCATAAGTCCCATGAACAGAGGAGCCTGGTGGGCTACAGTCCACGGAGTTGCGAAAGTGTTGGACAAAACTTTAGCAACTAAACAACAACAATTTCAATTAGTATTGACTGATGAAGTCTTTAAAAAGTGATTTTTTCCCCTGTTTGGTTTTCTACACTTATTTTTCCTATGATCATATTTTTTGTGTGTAGTAAAAAAAAGTTATTAAAAATAAGCATTATAAAGTGTTTTAAGTACAAAAAAAGAGGAATAACTGAAGTCACCCATGATCAATGTTTCTTTTGTTACCTACTAACAGCCAACCCAATCCACTGTTCTCGCCTGGAGAATCCCATGGACAGAGGAGCCTGGTGGGCTGCATTCCATGGGATTGCAAAGAGTTGGACACGACTGAGCGACTGAACCTAACAGCCAGCAGTACTTAAGAGTCTCAGAAAATGTTACTTTCAGCATATTGTTTGAGAATATCCTAAGACAAAGTATCTTGTCAGTCTTCATATGATCAACATCAGAGTTGGTCATGTACAAGCAAGGCAGGACCGCTTAGTGTTCAGAGCGATGACTCTGGGGCCAGATTTGAGCTTGAAATTTGTGCTCTGCTGCTATATTACTGGGCAAACTTCTTGACTAATGCATGTATTAGTTTCTTCATTTGTAGAATGGGGATGATCACAGCGTACGGTTGTTGTGAGGATTAAATGAAATAAGACACTTAACGATGGCTGTTGTTTCTGTTTTAATTCAGCAGTTGCCTGTTACTAGCAGACAGACACTAATCATTAATGCGTTTTCTGTTTTCCTTATGTCTATAGATCTGGATGTGTGGAGGCCAGCTCTATGTAATCCCCTGCTCTCGAGTTGGACACATCAATAGGCAACACATGACAAACCACTCTGAAGTTATAAAAGCCATGGAATATAACAATCTCAGACTGGTACACATTTGGCTAGATGAATACAAGGTGAAGGATACATCCCTGGTTTGGGAAGATGAGTCAAAACAGAGAGGGACTAGCTCTGAAGAAGCTTTCTACTGCCTTCCAGATACCAAATTTTGTGCTTTTCCTTAAATTAGGGTCCAGGTGGTGCTAGTGGTAAAGAACCCGCCTGCCAATGCAGGTAGACATAAGAGACATGGGTTCCATCCCTGGGTTGGGAAGATCCCCTGGAGAAGGGCATGGCTACCCACTCCAGTATTCTTGCCTGGAGAATCCCATGGACAGAGGAGCCTGGGGGGCAAGGGTCCATAGGATCGCAAAGAGTCAGACAGGACTGAAGCAGCTTAGTACACATGTGCCCTTTCAGTTCCTCACCCACTCATTTTCAGACCCTATTCGCGATTAGTTCCTTCTAACCCACTACACTTGCACCTTACTCATTGTTTTAATCTCTAGGGAAACTCAGGTTTCTCAGAAGTAAATCGACCAAACACGGAGTCTTTTTTTTCTTCCCCAGGTCTATTTTTCATTCCCAAGATTACCCCTCTGCAGCAGACGCCTCTCTGTCCCCATTCCCATGCAAACGTTTTTAGATTCTCTTCCTCGACTCGCTACCAAGTCCCAAGTGATGAGGCTGAAGCGCCACACACGAGGATCTTTGCTACCTCTTTTCCTTTCTGGTCAAAGGTTTCTACATCAAAGCCAGGCCCCTCATGCGTGCATCTCCCCATGCTTTCAGCCTCTTGCCAGGAACTTTAGAATGTGCATATAGAGAATATATAGATGCAGCTTTGTTTTAATTTGAAAGTTCAAACTGATGTGGACAGTAGCCACACGACCTCATTGCAGATACATGGGTAGAAATATGGAAGACTGTCTCTGTGATAGTATATGTCCTGGTGTTGATCTAATATTTCTTTATTATTATTTTAAATTATAAAAGTAATAATACTTCAAATTCTTTAGTAAGCAGGGCAATATGAATTAAAACCTCAATGAGATATTTTTACACAGCCACCCGGAGGGGCGAAACATTTTTGAAGCCTGACAGGATCATGTGTGGGCAAGTCTCAGACACTGTGGGTGGGAGTGTTAATTGTTACAAACTCCTTTTGGGAAACAGTTTGGCACTATTGAATAAAATAATAAAAGATAATGACTATCCCATGAGCTAGCAAGTCCATCCTGTGTAGACACTACAGAATGGGTGCTTCTGTGCACCGCAACAGATGAACAGGAATGTTTATAAACAGCATTGATTGTGTTAGCCAAAACAGAATGCAACCCAAATGCTTATCAGGAGGGGAATGGAATATGATAAATATGATATGTTTAATCGATATACTTCTATGTAGCAATGAAAATTAACCAACTTTAGACACACATACAGCAGCATAGGTAAATCTTCAAGACAGTGAATAAAAGAAGCCAAACACAATAGCATACATACTGTATTTTTCCATTTCTATAAAGTTAAAAACATAATATCAAACCATATCATTTATGCATGAATAATTAGATATCAATGCTAGAAAGAAAAGCAAAGAAATGAACACATAATCAGAATAGCACTTGAAACTTAAGAGGAAGAATTATGATCATGAAGGAAAAGGCAAGTGGCTTCTGAGGTACTGGTTTTGTTCTATTTCTTGACCTAGCCAAGTTTATTCAGGTTGATTTTTTTGATAATTCATTAAGGTGCACATTTATATTTTATGTGCTTCTTTTGTATGCTTATTGTATTTCCTGATGTTTACTTTTAAAAAGGTGAAGCATCTGCATTTTTAAAAGTCTTACGGTATTGAAAAGTATGAAGTGAAAAGTAAGCTTCTGAAGCCCATAGTTCTACCCCTCAGAAGTCATCACTAACTTACTCTCTGTAGTTTCTGTTACATTCACATACACAGGAGTATATAGCCTTTTCTTTTACATAACTAGATTTGAGCATCAGTATTTTGTTTTAGAATTTTCCATTTATTTATATAATTTAAAAATATACTTTCAAAGTCTTAAAATCAGAACATATAAACATGTCACTCTTTTAAATATTTCCTTTGAATAGATTTCCTAAAATTGATCCCATTAATAAACAGCCCCCATAGATGACATTCTGATCGTCTCAGCTTTTTGTTATTCCTTAACTCTGCTGAAATGAACATCCTTTTCCCATGTCTTTTTGCACATTTGTAGAGATATATCTTGAATAAATCTGGAAACATGGACTCATGGGCCATGAATTAGTGCCTGCCTAAATCCTGATGAATGTCCAAACTGTGCTTCAGTGTCTACACCGTGGCGGAGGGAGAAACTGAAGCCAGGATGCCCTCCTCCAGAGCCAGTTTCCCCTTAGCCACCGCACCACCCTCTGTTTCTGAAACCACTGAAGTGTTGACGGGGACTGGGGAGTGAGGGGTTCTGTCCTGTAGCCTCACTGGGAGATCAGGAGAAAGGGGGAACACTACCACAGGTAACTGTGATTCTGGGCTCTTGAGAAGCAGGACCTAGGTCTCCTAGTGCCTCTAGCCGCTTTCATCACGGCGGTCACAGCACAGCCTGCGAACAGCTGTGGCTGAGTGAGTCCCAGGTCTCATGTGTCTGCCCTCCCCACACAGAGGAAAAGGCTTATTGTTGATTGTTTTGTTTTAGTTCAGATGATGAAAATATATACTGCTCTGTTAGATGATGAAATTAGATTCTGCTCTGTTAGATATCATGACTTGATGGACAAAGATTTGTTTGGTTTCATGAAATGATTCTTTCCATTTAGGAACAGTTTTTTCTACGAAGACCCGCTCTGAAGTCTGCTGCCTATGGAAACATCAGTGAGCGTGTTGAGTTAAGGAAACGATTGGGTTGCAAGTCATTTCAGTGGTATTTGGATACTATCTTCCCAGAATTGGAGGCATCTGAGATAATCTCATGAGAGGAATACCAGTCGTTTTCATTAAAAAAGGGTTAAAAAGTCCCCTAGTCCTTCAACATAGAGAAGGGACAAGTTTGGACCATTATGAAATTATGTGAAATACAATAATAAATACAACCAGAATGGTTGACACCAGAATTGCCTTTTTTCCTCCCTTTAATGATGGCTCTGGGTACTTAGTTCAAGGCAAGACCTTGAACATTGGAAATGCATGTTGTCACACAGTTTAGACTATCAAAATTGATTGAGATGCAGTGTATCATTTCCAATAATTTGCCAAGCCTCAGGTGGCACTAGTGGTAAAGAACTCACCTGCCAAAGCAGGAGACTAAAGAGAGGCAGGCTCAGTCCCTGGGTAGGGAAGATCGTAGGAAATGGCAACCCACTCCAGTTTTCTTGCCTGGAAAATTCCGTGGATGGAAGAGCCTGGTGGCCCACAGTCCATGGGGCCACAAAGAGTCGGACGTGACTGAGCACAGCACATTTGCCAAGCCTACTTCGCCCTGGTAGACCATAGGGAGTGCTCCACTCATGGGCAACTCAATTCCTACCGCAGATAGGTGACTGGGGCCAGTGACCTCCCCAGAAAGACATTCTCAGAGAGCCTTGGTTGGCCCATACTAATTTTGGCTCAACTGTATTGAGCTCCTTTTTCGCTGCTGGTGCAGATGCTGATCCTTATGCCTTGCTTGATTGGTTTCCTGAGTTTTTAATGTCCAGCCACTTGCCTGGATAACCCAGCTCTCCAGCCCAGCCTCCCCATTTGTTCCTGTCAGCCCTTCAGTTAATCGGAGACATTCCCTCTTCCTGGCTTCTGATTTTGCCTTTTTCCTGCCTGTTCCCTCCTAAGGCTCTGGCCTACAGCTCTCCTGACACTCCTTGGCCCGCACGCCTTGTCGATAATCTGTGTTTGATGTGACTTGAGAACTGTTTAGCTGGGATTGGGGAGGAAGTAACGAGCTTCCATATCTATGCCAGGTGGACACACTCCCGGGTGTCTTAAAGTACTTCTGTGAGGCTAGGGGGATGGCGGTGGCATTCACCATGGTGCACGCAGCTAGAAAAGTGAAAATATATTTAATCCAAAAACAAAGAGAATGAGAAAATGAGGGAAGGAACATATTAAAAGGAGTAGAAAGGAGGAGACTTAGAATCACTAAACATAGCTTCTGCTAGAGAAAATATAGTTTTACATAGCAGGAAACAACTTATCTATTAAGCTCATTCTACCAACAACTGAATGGTCAGCCCAGGCCGTGTGTGTCTAGGTGCTGGGACACAGCAAACAATGGCGCAGGTAAACATCCATCTCTTCATGGAGCTCGTGTTTTTTGAAATAATATATACAGTGTAAAAAAAAAAACACCAGTTTATAATGTCTTTAAACCCATGGTGTTCGGCAAAATACTCTATAAAATCTATTGCTAGAAAGAGATGGGGAAAACCTGTGCCCATATGGTACCGGGCTTCCCAGGTGGTGCTAGTGGTAAGGAATCCACCTGCCAATGCAGGAGATGCAGGTTCAATCCCTGGGTCAGGAAGATCCCCTGAGGTAGGTAATGGCAACCCACTCCAGAATTCCTGCCTGGAAAATTCTATGGGCAGAGGAGCCTGGGGGGCTACAATCCATGGGGTCGCAGAGTGTCAGACATGACGGAGCACACACAGCACACATGTTTGTTACAGGTGGTTAGGGTGACTTGACTGAGCTTCTACAAAGTCAATCTGGCAGAACAAAGTAATAGCCACATTATTATCATATTCTTGGCACATATTTATACCTTAGCTGCTTCTAGAAAGTAATAAAAAATCAATTGTAATAAATCAATGAATCTATTAAAGTTAGAGTAATATACAAAATAAAAGTTAGGTAGCCAAAGGCAAAAAGAGAATTGTAGTATAAATTCAGAGAATCTTCTTGTTTGGTAAGCATAAAGAAAGATGTAAATACCAACATTGAACCAAGGGGGGAAAAATGTTCTTTTTCTTACAGCCATGGGCCTAACATTGTCTCAGTTTTTTTAACGTAATTTAGTTCAGGTACTAGATAATATGAATGAGTCTTAGAAATGATGTAGAAGGTTGCCCAAACAGTTTCCTCTTGAATATTATTTCAGCTGACTCTGGAAGAGAAAAGAAATCAGAATCAACATCCTAGTGTTTGGTGTGATTGAAAGGAAATCCATACTTGCCCGTAGGTGGCAATTTGGGTTTTTGTATAGAAATTTTAAAATTTGATTTGTATTCTGGAGCTAGTTGAGAAGAATCTGCTCACCTGCACAGTGCTTGTCACAGAACTGTTTTGGGTATGACCAAAAGCTCAGTGAAAGTCGCTCAGTCTGTGTCTGACTTTCTGCGACCCCATGGACTGTAGCCTGCCAGGCTCCTCTGTCCTTGGAATTCTCCAGGCCAGAATACTGGAGTGGGTAGCCGTTCCCTAAACCTTAAATTAGCCAGAGAATTCTATAAGAAAAGCATACTTCCAGGAATTTACCTAAGACACACAGATACGAAATAAAAAAAGAGCCAACATTTACTGAGCGCTCACGCTCTCATGCCCCTTGGTAAGTACTCTGCATAGATGATCTCATTTCATCTACACGACTTTCTAAGATACTAAATAGTTCCTGTTGTTACTGCCATTTCATAAACCAGAAAACTAACATTAGAACTACTCCAGGGTTAGCATTACCAGATTTAGCAAATAAAAGTACAAGATAGGGACTTCCCTGATGGTTCAGTGGGTAAAACTCTGAGCTCCCACTGTGAGGGGTACAGGGGTTCTGTTCCTGGTCAGGGAACTAAGATACATGCTGCACAGCAAAAAAAAAAAAAAGTACAGGATGCCCGGGTGAATTTGAATTTTGGATAAACAATAATAATAGTATAAGTATGTCCCACATATTCCTTGGGATATACCAATGAATTGCTTTCTTTTAACTGAAATTTAAATTTTAGGCCTCCTGTATTTCCTCCGGCAATTATCAGTTCAGTTCAGTTGCTCAGTCGTGTCCGACTCTTTGCAACCCCATGAATCGCAGCACGCCAGGCCTCCCTGTCCATCACCAACTCCCGGAGTCCACTCAAACTCATGTCCATCGAGTCAGTGATACCATGCAGTCATCTCATCCTCTATCTATGGATAAATAAACACAACTCACATACTAGCTTAATTCATCCAGCCTCAAAGACCCTGGGTTTAAATGCCATACTGTAAAAAGTATTTTCATGTCATTCTAATGGTAAAAAATTGGAGCTTCCCTGTAGCTCAGTTGGTAAAGAATCTGTCTGCAATGCAGGAGACCTGGGTTCGATTCCTGGGTTGGGAAGATTCCCTGGAGAAGGAAATGGCAAACCACTGCAGTATTCTTGCGTGGAGAATCCCACGGACAAAGGAGCCTGGTGGGGGCTCTAGTCCATGGGCTCACAAGAGTCGGACATGACTTAGTGACAAAACCATCACCAGTTGAAGTTACCGAAAAACTTCAACTTCTGGAATGGTGTGGTTGTACGCTAATTTGATGGGACAGGATGAACCCATCTGAAGTAAGAGCTAGAAACAGATCTGCTCCAGGCCCATCAGGACAAATATTTAAATACCATCAAGGGCTGAGGGTGGAGCACTGGCAGGTCTGCACTGCCTGTACCCTGGATACTGATCTCAAACTTTTTATACATAAATCATCTGGAGATCTCGGTAAAACGCATATTTTGATTACTAAGTTGGTCTGGCGTGGGGCCTGCTGATTTGAAAAAAAAAAAATGCATAACCTACACGTTGAGTATTACCGTTTATTCAGTGGACAAAACCAAGGACTTAAGCCTGGAATGCAGCCTCTCATCTAGCTCTGAGAGACTGCTCTGAAGAGGTAAGGGAGGAGCCAGGATAGATAAGAATTTCTTTAAAGTAGGAACGTCAAAGGTTAAAGAAAGTCAGATATTACAAGGAAAGGAATTTAGTGCTTTTCTATGCACGGGAAGATGCAAAGAGCCCGGGCTTACTGAGATCATTCCTCTGAAATGCAGCCTAGCCAAAACCCAGAGCCAGAATCCTATTCCTTCCCATCGGCGGAGTGCAGAGTTTGGGGGTGGCGAGGTGGCTGGGGGCTGCGGCAGGACACTGCAGTGTGATGGCCTGAGGACTGCAACACCCTTGGCTCACCGCTCCGCGGCTGGAGTCAGCATTTCTAGTAAGCTCCCCGCCCGCCTCCCCGTGTGCCTTGCTGCTGCTGTTTTGCAGGTGTGCTCTACTTTTCCACTCTTGTCACTCGCTCCTGAGATTTTAACCCAAGCTTCTGCCCAGCCTTGACATTTTTAACCCATCATAACTGGGACCGCACATCTTTTAATATGTTTAAGACACCTGTCCTTAATGAGCCCATGTATACCAGAGTTAAGAACCGGCAGCCAGCAGGACTGACCCCCTCCCCCAGCCCACCGGCAGGGGCCGGGCCGCGGCTCGCCTGCAGCGGGCGGTGACGTCAGCGCGGGGCCAGGGCCCGCTGGTCACGTGGCGCTCGCGGGCGCGCGCTCGGGCCGAGGCTGCGGCGCGGGCACGGGTTGAGCCCGAGGTGGGGGCGGGGGGAAGAAGCCCCTGTGTGCCCGGGGCTGCGTTTCCTGCCAGGCGGCTCCACCCGCTGCGGCGGCGAATGCGGCTCGGAGTCGGGCCGCGGCGGGAGGGAGGATGCTCCGGCCCGAGTCCCGAGAGGCCGGGGTGCTGCGCTGACGGCGTCGGGGTGAGTAGCGGCGGCCCGGCGGCGTGTGAGCCCGCGCGGCCTCCGTCCGCCTCCTCAGCGCCTCAGGCGAGCGGCCGCGGCCCCGGGTGCCCCGAAGGTGCGAGCGCCGGTGGCTTCCTCCGCCTCAGCCGCCGCCTGCTTCCGCGGGGTCTCGGGCCGCAGACCCGGCGTGGGGCCGGGGGTGGCCTGAGGAGACACCGGGCCCTGTGGGAGCGGCGGGTGGCTTGAGGAGCCACCCCCGGCCCCGCTGGCGCGTCTGAGAAAACGCAGTCCCGGGGGTTGCGGCCGCCTCTGAGAGAAAGCGGTGCCCCAGAAACGACTGCGGCGAATCGCAAACGTCTAGACACCGGAGCGACTATAGTAGTGCACCCCCTGGGACCCAGCTCTCGGTTCCCACAGTATTCGAGCAGTGTGCAACAGTTCCTTGAAAGATTTTTGAAGAAAAACACAATTTTGCTTTCTTCATGGTTGGGCTGTGCCACTCAGGCTTTGACCAGGTCCTTGCAGGGCATTCGGTGGGTGAGCATCTGAAGTTTGCCTTTTCTGTTTCTTTGGAGTGCACTTGTTGAAGAAATTGGGTTCCTTGTACAGTTGCCCAAGCTCTTAACATACGTGTGGTTTAAATACAGTAATATCGAGCCCCCACCCTCCTCCATTTCGGGTTGATTTCACCCTTTAAGGAATTTGAATATGCTTGTGATGGAAGAGCTTCGTGTATTTTTCTCATCGAAGATATTTCCTCCTGCGTGCCTTTTTACTGTGTGTTAGGAAAGCAGTCGGTTGGTTGGTTTTCCAAATATAAGATGAAATTATAACTTTGAAATGCTTCTTACGCTGCCGTGCACCAATAAAATACCAATAAAATAGTGTGGTGGTAGTTTTGTCCCCCGGAATAACAAGCCAGACCTTCCCCCGCCCCTTTAACTCCTCTCAGTTCTTTGCTATTACCTAGATAAATACCATATGTTAAGTTCTACTCTGCCTTGAGAAAAAGTCGAAACCAGAAAACCTCTCTACCCTCAGTATGTATCAGCTGAGGTTTTCCAAATTAAACGTTACGAAATAGTCCACACTTTTCCTGCCTTCTCTTGACAGTTCCTGTGCTGTTCTTTGCAATTTGAGTTCTATCTTCACTTTTCTCTTTTAGTCTCTTATTATTGTGGTAAAGTACACATAACTTGAAGTTTATTGTTCTAACGGTTTTTAAAGTATACAACTCAGGTGCTAAGTACATTCACAATATTGTGTCACCATAACCACTATTTCCAAAAGTTTTTTACCCTAAACACAAAGTCTAACCATTAAGCAATAACTCCCCACTTGGTCTCCCCCCAGTCCCTTCTGTCTCTGAATTTGTTTATTCTAGATGCTTCACAGAATTGAAATCATACAATATTTTCCCTGTTCAGTTTATTTCCCTTCAGTTTTCAAGATTCATCCGTGCTGTAGTGTATCTCAGACTTTGTTCCTTTGTATGGCTGGATACATAACATACATATGGCTGAGCAGCTATATCACAATTTGTTTATCCATTGATGGATGCTTAGGTCGCTGCCATTTTTTGCCTGCTGTGAATAACACTGCTGTGAACATGTGTTTACATGTGTCTGCATGAGTCTCTGTTTTTGATTCTTCCGGCTATACATATCTAGGAGTGGAATTGCTGGGTCCTATGGTAAATCTATGTGTTTTTTTACTTGTTTTACTTTTAAAGAACCCTTCCCCCCCTTCCTTTTTTAAAGTTTTATTGAATTTGTTACAATATTGCTTCTGTTCTGTGTTTTGGGTTTTTGGCCATGAGGCATGTGAAATCTTAGTTCTGGACCAGGGATTGAACCTGCACACCCTGCATTTGGAAGTGCTCTTTACCGTCATTAAGACTTAACTGAGTGTTTTTATTCCTCCTTTCTCCCTCAGGGTCCCATATCTGGTCAAGCTGACAAGTGCTGGCAGTTCTGCCTCTGATTCTCCTTAACCACTCACTTTCACAGCTCTATTGCAAACCATGAATGCCTCTTAATGGAATTTTTTTTTTTTCTAACTGGCTCCCTGGTTCTAGATTTTATTTCCCTCTGTCTCAAATCATTTTATACATTGTTCCTAGGATTTTCTTCCTAAGGTATATTTGCTTAAAAACACTAATTAGCTTCCTTTTGCTTGTAGAATGAGTTAATTCTCACCCTCAGGATCGTAACCCCAGCCTGTCCTCATAGAATTAATCAGTTCTACTAACCTTAACCAGATGTGTGTATTCCTTGTAACCAACTATCCTACTTACTATTCTGTTTGAAAAACGGAAAACAAATACATGTTGTAGTTTCTTTAGACTTCAGCTTTCTGCATGAGATATTTTAGCTTTTGGGCCACTGAAGTCTTAGTCTTCAAAGTCAAACTTAAATCTTAAGTTCTATAAGGCATTTCTTTTAAGTTTTTTTTAATTTAATATACACATTTAATTTGTCCTTTGTACTTGTTTCTATATACTGTGGTTTATATCTGTATTGTAGCATTTTTTGGAGTTTGCTTTAGGAAATGCCTAGTTTTTCACCCGATTTATTATTTCTTTAGGATTTTTATTCTTAGAGAAAGTGGGATTATTGGCCAAAGGGTATAAAGATTTAAGGGCTTTCCTGGTGGCTCAGATAGTAAAAATTCTGCCTGCAATGCAGGAGATCAAAAGTTGGATCTCTGGGTGGGGAAAATTTGGAGAAGATGGAATGGCAACACACTCTAGTATTCTTGCCTGGAGAATTACATGGACAGAGGAACCTGGTGGGCCCATGGGATCACAAAGAATCGGGTACCACTGAGCAACTAACACTTTCACTTTTCAAGAGTTGGAAAATAGTATCTTATTTTTATTTGCATCTCTGTAGTAATTATTGAGACTGAAGACTTTTTCGTATGTGTTTCCCTGTTCATCCAAGTTGTTTTATTTATCAGTATAGCTAACCCTTGAACAACACAGATTTGAACTGCGTGCACAGGTCCGTTAATTTGCAGATTTTTTTCAACAGTAAATACTACAGTACAGCAAAATCTGCAACTGGTTGAACCCTGCTGTACAGAGGTACTGAAGATATGGAGGGATATAAGTGGATTTTCCAACTGCCTGGAAGGTTGGCATTTACCTGCCTTGTTGTTCAAGTGTTTGAAAAATGTTACATGTAGAGTCCCAGCCCCAGTGTTACAGAACAGAGTTTCTCAAACTTGGCACTGTTGACATTTTGAGCCAGATAATTCTTCATTGTTGGGGGCTGTTCTGTGCATTGTAGGGGATTTAGCAACATCCCTGGCCTCTCCCTAGCAGGTGTTAGCAGGATCCCTGGTCGTGGCAACCAAAAACATTTCCAGACACTACCAAAAGATTCTGGTGGTGCTGAGTTTCCCCAGACATTGCCAAATATCTCGGGCTCTGGCTGAGAACCACTGGAGTGTAGAGAGTGGACTTGGAGCCAGAAGCCCAACTTCAGTGGGGCAGTTCACCCTTCTGATACTGTGTCTGTACATAGCCTGCAACAGGCATTTCCATATGAACATTCTGTTTTCTGCAGGTTAGTTTGTAACGTTGATCTCCAGTGAATCTTGTGTTAAATAATGAGGAGGAAGCAGAAGTGAGGAGAAAACAGTTAATATATACAAATAACACAACCCATAAGGACAGACTACTCAAATCTGTGTCCTGCGATTCCATGGGCAAGAATTAGTTGAGGACTTAATCACGTAATGACCCCAGGAAACCAACCTACATACGGAGTCAAAGGAGCATTTGGTTGTTGGGTGATATATATTATGTATACACACACACACACATATATATATGGGCTTCCGTTGTGGCTCAGCTGGTGAAGAATCTGCCTGCAATGCCGGAGACCTGGGTTCGATCCCTGGGTTGGGAAGATCCCCTGGAGAAGGGAAAGGCTACCCACTCCAGTATTCTGGCCTGGAGAATTCCATAGACTATACAGTCCATGGGGTCGCAAAGAGTCACGACTGAGCTACTTTCACTTCACTTCATATATATATATCTCAATACACACTTATGTATATATGTATAAAGACATAAATGTTTTACTTTGCAAAATTTCAAGACATTAAGAAAAGTGACTGTACAAAAGTTATTAATGGCCAGTTTTTTTTTGTTATCTCTGTCATTATGGACTCATGGATAGTTATCTTTACTTTGGATTATAATGCAGTACCACTTTATTTTGTTGCTTAAATTGTTTTAGGTATGGCCTTTGTAAGCTGTTTCATTTTGTTCCATCTATTCTTTTAACATATCCCCATCATTCTGGGATTTTTTTTCTCCTGGGGTTTTTTTTGTGTGTCCTTTTCTTTCTTTATGGGACTGCAAGGTACTTCAGGCTCATCTTACATATTTCCTTTCCCAGTCCAAGAGTCAGTCATTTCTTCAAGGAGCTTTGGTTCCTTTTATCGGAGAATTCTGTTAGAAACCAAGATTTGGGCACTAGGTATGCTTGTTGTCATGGGGGTGTTATTCTTCTAGACCCTCTCAGCTGATAAGCAAGAAAATATATGTGTACATATATGGACTGTTCATAGGGTTCTCAAGGCAAGAATACTGAAGTGGTTTGCCATTCCCTTCTCCAGTTCACCACATTTTGTCAGAACTCTCCACCATGACCCATCCGTCTTGGGTGGCACCACACGGCATAGCTCATAGTTTCATTGAGTTAGACAAGGCTGTGGTCCTTGTGATCAGATTGGTTAGTTTTCTGGGACTGTGGTTTTCAGTCTGTCTGCCCTCTGATGGAGAAGGATAAGAGGCTTATGGAAGCTTCCTGGTGGGAGAGACTGACTGAGGGCAACTGGGTCTTATTCTGATGGGCGGGGCCATGCTCAGTAAATCTTTAATCCAATTTTCTGTTGATGGGTGGAGCTGTGTTCCCTCCTTGCTATTTACCTGGGGCCAAACTGTGGTGGAGGTAATGAAGATAATGGCGACCTCCTTCAAAAGATCCTATGCATGTACTGCTACACTCACTGCCCCCAACCCTGCTGCAGGCCACCACCCACCCACAGCTCCACTAGAGACTCCTGGACACTCCCGGGCAAGTCTGGGTCAGTCTCTTGTGGGGTCACTGCTCCTTTCTCCCGGGTCCTGGTGCACAAGGTTCTGTTTGTGCCCTCCAAGAGTCTATTTCTCAGTCCTGTGTAAGTTCTGGCAGCTCTCTGGTGGGGTTAATGGCAACCTCCTCCAAGAGGGCTTATGCCATACCCAAGTCTATCCTAAAGGAAATCAGTCCGGAATATTCATTGGAAGGATTGATGTTGAAGCTGAAACTCCAATACTTTGGCCACCTGATGTGAAGAACTGACTGATTTGAAAAGACCCTGATGCTGGGAAAGATTGAAGGCAGGAGGAGAAGGGGACGACACAGGATGAGATGGTTGGATGGCATCACCGACTCAATGGACATGAGTTTGAGTAAACTCTGGGAGTTGGTGATGGACAGGGAAGCCTGGCATGCTGCGGTCCGTGGGGTCACAAAGAGTTGGACACGACTGAGTGACTGAACTGAACATATATGGGCATATATGTGTAACAATCTGTCTAAAGCTAACATGTTAAGCCAAACATGTGTACATACTGGTATCTTGAACTCTAATCCATTTGGATGCTGTAACTGTCCCTCTAAGCACTTCTTTTGCTGTATCACACAAATTTTGATAAGTTGTATTTTCATTTTGATTCAGTGCAAAATATGTTAAAATTTCTCTCGAGACTCTAATTTCCAGATATCTGGGGGTGTGGGGGAGGGGGTTGCTTTTTTTTTGCCTTTCTGTTTCTGATTTCTTGTTTAATTCCACTTCATCCAAGAATATACTTTGTATGATTTCTGTTGTTTTAAATCAGTTCAAGTGTGTTTTATGGCCCAGAATATGATCTACACTGGTGAACTGTCGGCTGGAAAAGAATATGTTTTCAGCTGTTGTCTCTTAATTCAATTAGATCAAGTTGATTGATAGTGTTGCTCAGGGCATCTGTTTGCTAACTGATTTTTCTGTCTACTCGATCTCTCAGTTACTGCCAGTGTTGTTGAAGTCTTTAACTTTTTTTCTCATGTTTTGCTTTGTGTGTTTTGATTCCTTCTTGTTAGGTATGCACAGGTTCAAGATTGTTATGTCTTCCTGGAGAATTGACCTCTTTATTATCATGTAAGTGAAATGAAGTCTCTCAGTCGTGTCCGACTCTTTGCGACCCCTTGGATTGTAGCCTACCAGGCTCCTCCGTCCATGGGATTCTCCAGGCAAGAATACTGGAGTGGGTTGCCATTTCCTTCTCCAGGGTATCTTCCCGACTCAGGGATCGAACCCAGGTCTGCAGCATTGGAGGCAGATGCTTTTTAACCTCTGAGCCACCAAGGGAAGTCCATTATCATATAATGACCCCCTTTATCCCTAATTATCCAATGAGATCTGCTCTGTCTGAAGTTAATGTGGTTACTTTAGCTTTCTTTTGGTTACTGTTAGCATGGTATATAGCTTTCCATCCTTTTACTTTTTGTTGTTAGTTACTGAGTCCGGTCTGACGTTTTGCGACCCCATGGACTGCAGCACGCCAGGCTTCCCTGTCCTTCACTAACTCCTGGAGCTTGCTCAAACTCATGCCCATTGAGTCAGTAATGCCATCCAACCATCTCATCCTTTGTTGCCCCCTTCTTCTGCCTTCAGTCTTTCCCAGCATCAGGGTCTTTTCCAGTGAGTCAGCTCTTCTCATCAGGTGGCCAAAATATTGGAGCTTCAGCATCAGTCCTTCCAATGAACATTCAGGACTGATCTCATTTAGGATGGACTACTTTGATCTCCTTGCTGTCCAAGGGACTGTCCAGAGTCTTCTCCAACACCACAGTTCTAAAGCATCAATTCTTCATCTCTCAGCCCTCTTTATGGTTCAACTCTCACATCCATACATGACTACTGGAAAAACCATATTTCTGGGGGACCATTATTCTGCCTACCACATAGCATATCATATTTCTTAAAAAATTTTTTTGGTGATTGCCCTAGAGTTTATAATATACATTTTAAACTAACCCCTGAATCTGCCTTAAAGTAACGTAATTCTGGTGTCTCAATGATGAAGAATCTTCCTACCAGTGCAGGAGACATGGTTTTGATTCCCTGGTTGAGAGATCCCCTGGAGGAGGAAATGGCAACTCGCTCCAGTATTTGTGCCTGGAAAATCCCACGGACAGAGGGGCCTGGTGGGCTACAGTCCACACGGTCATAAAAGTCAGACACGAGTTAGCAGCTAAACAACAATAATAATATTGCTTGGTGTATGTATAGGTTTCTCCCACCCACCCCTGTGACCTTGTTGTCATTCACTTAACAGTGTGCTGTGATCACTCAGTTGTTGTGTGGTTGTTTAGTTGTTAAGTCTTGTCCGACTGTTTTTGCCACCCCCATGGACTGTACCCCACTATGCTCCTCTGTCCTTGAGATTTCCCAGGCAAGAATACTGGAGTGGGTTGCCATTTCCTCCTCCAGGGGATCGTCGAGACCCAGGAGTCGAACCCATGTCTCCTGCATTGCAGGCAGATTCTTTACTGCTGAGCCAGTGGGAATGCCCTTGTCCTGTTATTTTGTTCTGCCCTTGTTCTGGTTGTCTTTTAGGTCAGATAAGAGAAGTAAAGGATTTTATTTTCAGTGTATTTATCCCTTCTCTGATGCTCTTATTTTCTTTATGTGGATCCAGGTTTTTGACCTATATCATTTTTCTTCTGCTTGATTTTTTTTCCATTTTTTTGCTCTTCTGCTTGATTTTTTTTCCATTTTTTTGCAGGACAGGTTTGCTTGCGATGAATTTGTCAGTTTTTTTTTTTTTTTTTTTATGAAAAAGCCTTTATTTCTCCTTCATTTTGAATAATAATATCAATGAATCAATGAATATAGAATTCTGAGGTGGTAATGGGGTTTCATACTTTAAATATTTTACTTTGCTCTTGCTTGCATAATGAGAAGTCCACTGTAATTCTCTTTCCTCTGTAGATAAAATGTTCTTCCTTCCCTGTAGCTTCTTCCAAGATTTTGTATTTGTCTTTTGATTGTCTGAATATGGTATACCTAAGTGAGTTTGTTTTTTTGAGGGTACTTAATGTGTTTGGTTGTACTCTCAGCTTCCTAGGGTCTGTTAATTTTGGAAAGGTCTTGGCCATTATTATTTCAAATATTTTTTCTGCTTCCTTTTTTCCTTCTGATATTCCAGTAATGTGTATGTGTTATACTTTCTGAAGTTGCCCCACAGTTTTTGGATATTCTGTTTATTTCATTCTTTTTTTC
This sequence comes from Cervus canadensis, assembly GCF_019320065.1. Classification (NCBI taxonomy): domain Eukaryota; kingdom Metazoa; phylum Chordata; class Mammalia; order Artiodactyla; family Cervidae; genus Cervus; species Cervus canadensis. The sequence continues at coordinate 113,854,069 of NC_057388.1, forward strand.
TCTTTGCATTTAAGTTTGCAGAGTGTCTGTTGACCTATATTCCAGCTCACTGCTTCTTTCTCTGGCTGTGTGAAGTCTGATGAGCTCAGGGAAGGCATTCTTCATAGCTTTTGCAGTGCTGTTGGTTTTTAGCATTTCCTTTTGTTTCTTACTGTTTCCATCATCCTCCTATTCTTGCATGTTGTCTTTTTCCATTAGAGCCCTTAACATATTAATGATAGATATTTTAAATTCCTTGTCTGTCAATCCCCAAATCTGTGTCATCTAATTATGGTTCTAATGATTGCTTTGTCTTGCTGTTTTCTCTTTTATTAAGCTCTGCATTTTGTTGTTGTTTTTTGAAAGGCTGTTATGTTGTATCAGGTAATAGGAACTAATAGAGGTTTGGCAGTGTTTAAAGTTTGCAGCAGTTACCGGTTCCAGAGGCTTCGGATTCTTCTAGTGCCCTGTTCGTGTAAGTACTGTTCCCCAGAGAGAGTCTGCATCAGCTCTGACTGCTAAGTCACTTTAATTATGCCCTGCTTTTGCAACGCCATGGATTGTATCCCACTAGGCTCCTCTGTCTATTGGATTCTCCAGGCAAGAATACTGGCGTGGGTTGCCTTGGCCCCCCTCCAGGGGATCTGCCCTACCCAGGGATCAAACCCGTGTCTCTTAGGTCTACCTGCATGGGCAGAGTGCCACCTGGGAAACCTGCATCAGCTGTAACACAACAGTATTCTATTTGGAGCCCTGCTCGCGTTATGGTGAAGTGTGAGGAAGGGTAAGAATTCTGTAATCTTCCAATTAAATCTCAGCCCGTGTCTGTGACCTTCACAAGTGTTCTCCATTGCTGTAGCTTTATTCCTCCCTGCAACCCACTCCCCTCCCTGCAACCCACTCCCTTTCCTAGCTGCAGAATTTCCAGTCTGTTTTTTAAAGCCTTCACCTTTGTTGATTACTTTTTCCCATGGTGGCTCAGATGGTTAAGAATCTGCCTGCAGTGCAGGAGACCTAGGTTTGATCCCTGGGTCAGGAAGATCCCCTGGAGAAGGGAATGGCAATCCTCTCCAGTGTTCTTGCCTGGAGAATCCCATGGACAGAGGAGCCTGGCGGGCTACAGTCCATGGGGTCACAAAGAATTGGACAGGACTGAATGACTAACTAGATCTATCAGGACTAGATTTGATAGACAGAGAGCCTGATGAACTATGGACGGAGGTTCGTGACATTGTACAGGAGACAGGGATCGAGACCATCCCCATGGAAAAGAAATGCAAAAAGGCAAAATGGTTGTCTGAGAGGCCCTTACAAATAGCTGTGAAATGAAGAGAAGCTAAAAGCAAAGGAGAAAAGGAAAGATATTCCCATTTGAATGCAGAGTTCCAAAGAATAGCCAGGAGAGATAAGAAAGCCTTCCTCAGAGATCAGTGCAAAGAAATAGAGGAAAACAACAGAATGGGAAGGACTAGAGATCTCTTCAAGAAAATTAGAGATACCAAGGGAACATTTCATGAAAAAATGGGCTCAGTAAAGGACAGAAATGGTATAAACCTAACAGAAGCAGAAGATATTAAGAAGAGGTGGCAAGAATACATAGAAGAACTGTACGAAAAAGATCTTCACAACCCAGATAATCACAGTGGTGTGATCACTCACCTAGAGCCAGACATCCTGGAATGTGAAGTCAAGATGCTTAGAAAGCATCACTACGAACAAAGCTAGTGGATGTGATGGAATTCCAATTGAGCTATTTCAAATCCTGAAAGACGATGCTGTGAAAGTGGTGCACTCAATATGCCAGCAAATTTGGAAAACTCAGCAGTGGCCACAGGACTGGAAAAGGTCCGTTTTCATTCCAGTCCCTAAGAAAGGCAATCCCAAAGAATGCTCAAACTACCGCACAATTGCACTCATCTCACACACTAGTAAAGTAATGCTCAAAATTCTCCAAGCCAGGCTTCAGTAATACATGAACTGAGAACTTCCAGATGTTCAAGCTGGTTTTAGAAAAGGCAGAAGAACCAGAGATCAAATAGCCAATATCCACTGGATCATCGAAAAATCAAGAGAGTTCCAGAAAAACATCTATTTCTGCTTTATTGACTATGCCAAAGCCTTTGACTGTGTGGATCACAGTCAACTGTGGAAAATTCTGAAGGGCATGGGAATACCAGACCACCTGACCTGCCTCTTGAGAAACCTGTATGCAGGTCAGGAAGCAACAGTTAGAACTGGACATGGAACAACAGACTGGTTCCAAATAGGAAAAGGAGTACGTCAAAGCTGTGTATTGTCACCCTGCTTATTTAACTTATATGCAGAGTACATCACGAGAAACGGAGAAACGCTGGTCTGGAAGAAGCACAAGCTGGAATCAAGATTGCTGGGAGAAATATCAATAACCTCAGATATGCAGATGATACCACCCTTATGGCAGAAAGTGAAGAGGAACTAAAAAGCCTCTTGACGAAAGTGAAAGCGGAGAGTGAAAAAGTTGGCTTAAAGCTTAACATTCAGAAAACTAAGATCATGGCATCTGGTCCCATCACTTCATGGCAAATAGATGGGGAGACAGGGGAAACACTGCCAGACTTTATTTTTTTGGGGGCTCCAAAATCACTGCAGATGGAGATTGCAGCCATGAAATTAAAAGATGCTTACTCCTTGGAAGGAAAGTTATGACCAACCTAGATAGCATATTAAAAAGCAGAGACATTACTTTGCCAACAAATGTCCATCTATTCAAGGCTATGGTTTTTCCAGTGGTCATGTGTGGATGTGAGAGTTGGACTGTGAAGAAAGCTGAGCGCTGAAAAATTGATGCTTTCGAACTGTGATGTTGGAGAAGACTCTTGAGAGTCCCTTGGACTGCAAGGAGATCCAGCCAGTCCATCCTGAAGGAGGTAAGTCCTTGGTGTTCATTGGAAGGACTGATGCTGAAGCTGAAACTCCAATACTTTGGCCACCTCATGGGAAGAGCTGACTCATTGGAAAAGACCCTGATGCTGGGAGGGATTGGGGGCAGGAGGAGAAGGGGACGACAGAGGATGAGATGGTTGGATGGCATCACCGACTCAATGGACATGGGTTTGGGTGGACTCTGGGAGTTGGTGATGGACAGGGAGGCCTGGTGTGCTGCGATTCATGGGGTTGCAAAGAGTCGGACATGACTGAGAGACTGAACTGAAAGACTAACACTTTTTCCCCCTCAGGTTTGACTGGAGGGTTAGGAGGGGCTGGAGGAATGTCTTTCTTTAATCTGGAGAAAGGTCTGGTGTCTTTTCCCCCTGGAGCACATGCCTATGTTAGGAAGAAGACTCTGGGCTAGATTCATGTTTTGCAGTGATTATTCTTCTCCTCCCCTGCCTTAGTCCTGAGGGGATCAGTCTGGGGCCTGCATATACACTGTGGTGGGATTCCTGGAGGTAAAACCCTCAGAGGTGCGACCCTTCCTGCTCCAGACTGCATTCTCTCCCTTTTCGGCCAGTTTGTGGTGCAGCTTCTGCTCCAGGTAAGCAGATCTCAGCTGTGTGTCTCCAGGTTTTCAGTGGTAGTTTGTCCTATAACCTTTGTTCTCTGATGGGTTCAAAAGTCATTGATTTTTGGTTTATTTTTGTACAGATAGAAGAGATGGCTTCTAAGCCCTTTTCATATAGGAGCTGAAAGCATGCTTTTAACTTAGATTTTACGACTTGTTACCATCTTGAGTGAACCAGCTGCATAGGTTGAGGACTGCAGTGTTGTATCTGAGAGTTGCTTGTGTTGGCTGCGCTTGATTCTTTATATTTACCTGCTAATTAACAGTTATTTCAAGCTACATTGCCTGAGAGCTTTTAATTTCCTTGGAGAAGCTTATCACTTTGAAATTTTTTTTACTAGTCGAAAAAATACCTTGCAACTGTTCAGAAGAACTTCTTAAATGATTTTATTTAGATTTTGGCTGTGCTGGGTCTTCACTGCTTTTGCTCTGGTTTTCTCTAGTAGTGGTGAGTAGGGGCTACTCTTGGTTGCGGTGCTCCATCTTCTCAATGCAGGAGACTTGTTTGATCCTTGGGTTGGGAAGACCTCCTGGAGAAGGGAATGGCCACCCACTCCAGTATTTCTTGCCTGGAGAATGCTATGGACAGAGGAGCCTGACAGGCTACAGTCCACGGGGTCACGAGAGTTGGACACGACTTAAGAGACTAAACCACTGCCACCACCTGGGAAGCCCCCTGAAGTAAATCCTGAGATATAAATTCAGATCTACATGGTGAGTAATCCAGGACACACCAGCGGGGGAATGAGGAAGTGAGGGTAGGAAAGCCAGCCAGCAAGGGGCATGTTTTCAAGCCAGTTTCCACTGTGGGCAGTTGAAGCCCAGTCATGCTGGGAACAGGGGCCGGTGAAGAGTACGGGTGGCAGTTCCTCTGGCTGTTTCTACCAGCCCACTGTGAGGGCCACTGCTTGGGAGAGCCCTTCCCCAGAGTGTGGGCCCACCCCGCAGGTGGGCAGATGGACTCCAGAGGCTGGAGATGCAGGTGCTGTCGCTTAGAAGTCAACCCCGTGCAGGATGGTGAGGCTCCAGAGGATGTGAAGGTGATTCTGCTGTATCGATTTCCTGCAGCCTGATTCAACAGGAGCAGCTAGGAATGAAACTGGCTGTTTGCCAATTAGATTCGTTTGCTTTCTAAACCTCCTGAGGTCGTAGAATGCATTCAGAAATGAGTTTCTGAAAAAAAAAAAAAAAAAAAAAAACCAATATTTTGTCACAGTATGGTTTTCTCCTGTCTCTCTTTAGCGGTGCCTAGCCTGTTCCCTTTGAAATACAAAAAGCAACAGTTCAGAACATAGTCCTGGCCTTGTGCTTCTGGTGATGGCTGTCTGGGTAGCTTCGTTCAAGATAGTTGATGCTCCTGAAAAGCCTGAGACTTTAAAAATAGTAAAGAATTACTGGGTTTCAATTTTAGGAGATGATAGAAATCCAGAGAGGTGAACGAACATCTTGTTTGGGAAGCGAGTTACAGATAGCTTGACTCTTGTGGGAAACGTAAATTTATGTTAAAAAAAAGAAAATCACTGGATGACTTCTATTTTTTTTTTTTAAGGAATGGCAAATTGAGAATCACTGGGCTCTTCTTTGCCAGATAGTTACAAAGCAACGGAGGACATAAGGTCACTGGGATTCAAATCTAGTTTCTCCCCTTACTAGCTGTATATCCTTAAAGCAAGTTACTTAATTTCTCTAAAACTAAGAGGGGAAAAGATAAGACTCATTGTTCTCTTCCTGTCTATCTTACACCCTGGACTATTTTCTGTTCCTCTTAATTTGCACACTTGACTAAAGTACATAAACCACTCTGTCAGCTTGTATACCACTAGAGAGTCTTGACACGCTTGCAGAATAAAGCCATCAGTAGCCATGGTTTAGGGATCCTCAGCTCTGCTAGTATGTCTTTGGACCCTGGGGCAGAGCTGGCTGCAGAGGCCATGCTGACCATGGATGTATGTATGCTTGTATGTATTCTGTGTATTTGGGTATCTCAGAACACTTATTTCTAACAACTGTTTTTTTCCTTTTCATTCATTTTATCTTTATCTGATATACTTTTGACTTAATCTTCCTTCTTATGGGCAGAAAGGAAACAAGAAGTAATAGTTTTGTGGTTTTGGGGGTTGTGTTTATGTACTGTTCATTTTATGACCCTCCATCAGAAGTTGCCATCTGGGGCGTACCCTGTGTTCTCATGGGTAGGACTTGGTGCTTTCACTGTCATGGCCTGGGTTCAGTCTCTGGTCTGGAAAGTGATCCCACAAGCCATTTGATGCAGCCAAAAAAAAAAAAAAGTTGCAACCTGGAGGCTGGTCAGCAGCTTTTGGAGTTTTGAATCTGAATTGCTTTAGGTGGGGGACATGCCCTGACACTTAGAACCACACTTATTTTCTCTCTCTCTCCTCTTTATAGTTTGCTTGGCTTCTGACTACATTTGAGCTTAAATCCCTGTGTTGACACGATACAGGCTGTTTCTGCCGGGACTGAAGACAAGACCAAGCGCCAGCTGCAGTCAGGGCATTTCTTGAGGATGCCTGGCAACCTTGACCAGATCCATGGGGTCAGAAACGAGTTAAAGTATGACTGGTTGTAATAAAGAAGCTTTAGTATGTATAATAGAATACAGACTTAGAAAGACGTTGAGAGCAATGATTCCATGAAGTAAATGTTTGTTGAGCAGGCCCTTTTGAGCCTGTGGTCACTTTCTTCTTCCTGTCTTCTGTAGGTCTTACCTAGGGAGAGCTGCTCCTTACTGGCGCATTTGATGGGAGAGAGTATTAAAGAACAATAGTTAGCCTTGTTAGCTTCTATCAGCCCTTATTCACTGACAAAGCAGGTGGTAATTTTAAGTAATTTGTCATATTTTCTATCCTTTTGGTTTTCTTTAGTGTTTAAATTTGCTTTTGTCTCCATCCAGTCAACATTACCATGCAGTTTTCCTCTGCATTTGAGATATCATATATACACACTTACATGTGTTTATGCTCCTTGATTTTCTTATAGAGAGGGCATTCATAAATATCAAAAGGTCAAAGGATTATTCCCAGAGAGCTCGTGATGTCTGGAATTTGCTCTGAACCTTTCCTAGGTCAATAATCGCCTTAATTGTAATTATGAAATAGATTTCTTTCTAGCCTTCAGAGTAGATAAGGAATGGGAAAGAATAGTGTGTATTTTTGTGTTGTCATCACTTGGTAATTTTACAGGGTATGTAGGACAGGCACTGTTATAAATCAGTACTGACTCTAGCTGAGTTAAAATATGAATCTCTCTCATGGAAAAAGCTAACAAAATGTTTACTGTTTGACCCTTTGGAATATATACTGATGAGAAAACAGCTGGAAACTACTGAAAGGTAAATACTTAACATTTAGAGATAAACATTTTAAACTTCATTAAATATTATGATAATTATTTGGTACTGAAGGAAAATGAGGGCTGTCCTGTTTGGTTAAATAGAAGTGTCTCATTAGTCTTGTAGTAAAAGAAAGATGGCTATTGAAAGAGGCATGCTGATTTCAGACTAGGTAATGATTTATAGAGAAAACGTAATTTTTCAAATCGTGCTTTTAGAATATTTGTTTAGTGTCCAAATTTTATTGTCAAATTTTTGACAAATTAAAGGATTTAAAATATTTCTTCCTTTAAGTATGCTAAAATCTCTGTGCTTCTGAAGTTAAAAGGCCATATATCTCATTTGAAGCCTTAAAATATTTAATCCTCTCCAAATTTGTTTTTGTTTTTAAATTAGGAAGTTTTTTCCTAAGAAAAATTTTACCCTTATTATTACAGAAATACATACTCTTTATGTTTCTTTTTAAATGAAGAAAAGTAGATAGAATATTATCTATAGTGCTACTAACTTAAATCTATTACATTTATTTTTCATTAATTACAAATAGCAATATAACATTTTGTGGCTAGGGTAGGAAGATTAAAAATAGTAGAATTTGCAGCAAAACATTGATAGACTTCAGGGTTATTTTAATTTTTAACTTCTTGTTCATCTGCATTGTGACAAGAAAGACAACTTTTGAGGAAAACGACTTTGTTTTTCTGAGTTGCTGTCTGGGCCTTTTACATGATAATAACTCCTGGTCAGGATGCTGGCAGTTTGCCACTTTGCTTTTCCCAGGGCATCGTTTATAAAATAGCCTCTTAGCGTTAAGCCTGCAGAAAGTCACGACCACCCCAGTCAGTCAGAGGCGCTTACTACCCTGTCCTCTCTCCTGCTGATGTCCTCAGACAGAGAACTGCCCTTCGCCTGGGTGGTTGTCCTGTGCCCCCCCACCCCCAATCTTGCCAATTCTGGGATCCATAAGTAACAATACGTCTCATATGTCAACTTAAAAAAAAAAAAAAAACAACACAATGCAAGAGTTGCGAGTTAAGTTTTATCTGGGGCAAAATGAGGACTGCAGCCTGGGAGACAGCACCTGCAATAGCATTGAGACACTGCTCCAGAGAGGCAGTGGGGAAGGACAGCATATATGTGATTTTAGTGATGGGGGCATACATGCAATCAAACACATATTTTTCCAGAAGGTTTCTGCTAGTCAGGTGAAGCTTTCTGCTAGTCATGAGACAGTTGTCACCATGAGAAATTTGAGTGCTTTTCTAGATATGAGGAGATAAAAGGATTTGGCTCATAAAATCAGCTCCTGAAGATGTCTAACTATCTGAAGGCCTGTCCTGCTAGTTTTTCCCCTAGCACAGCGTGCCGCCTCTCCCGCTTTCCACCCTGAGCTCCTTTCAGAGGGTGCTGCAAACCAGCAGCTGCAGCAGCACATGATTTAATCCTTGTAGCGTTAGATGGCAAGTGCCCAGTTATAGTTGACACCTGAGCCTCCATCCTTGGTGAGGGTGTACTAAAAGAGTGCCTTCAGTCCCACAGCCCGGTGGGTTTCACTTCTCCATGGTGAGACCGGGATGCTGAGAGGAGCTCCGTGCTGCCTCCAGGTGGTTGGCTTGTGCCTCCTCATTCAGCATTCTTAGTTCAGTACACCAGCTCCAGCTTCTCAGCGCATGTATTAGGCCAGACATAAGTGCGGTTTCGGACCATGAATTTTAAATCTTTATAACTAGGCTCCACATCTTTATTAATCAAAATACAAACCATCATAATCACATTTTTGCCAGTGAGAAATAAGTTTATTCCTGTAGTGTAAAATTCCATGCTTTGAGATTCAGCAAATCCTTGGAAAGCATTCTCTGCCTCCTGCTGGTTGTGGAAGGGTTTTCCCTGAAAAAAGTTGTCCGGGTGCTTGAGGAAGTGGTAGTCGATTGGTGAGAGATCAGGTGAATGTGACAGATGAGGCAAAACTTTGTAGGCCAATTTGTTCAACTTTTGTGACGTTGGTTGTGCAGCCTGCGGTTGGGCATTGTCCTGGAGAAGAACCGGGCCCGTCCTGGTGACCAGGGCCGGCTGCAGGCCGTGCAGCTGTCAGCGCATCTCACCGATTTGCCGAGCGTGCTTCTCAGATGTAATGGTTTCTCCGGGATTCAGAAAGCTGTAGTGGATCAGACGGGCAGCAGACCACCAGTGACCATGACCTTTTTTTGGTGCAAGTTTGGCTTTGGGACGTGCTTTGGAGCCTCTCAATCCAACCACTGAGCTGGTCATCACCGATTGTCATAGAAATTCCACTTTTTATCTCACGTCACAATCCAATCGAGAAATGGTTCGTTGTTGTTGTGTAGAATAAGAGAAGACGACACTTCAAAATGACAATTTTTTTAATTTGCTGTCAGCTCATGTGTGTGGGCTTCCCTGGTAGCTCAGATGGTAAAGCATCTGCCTACAATGTGGGAGACCCGGGTTTGATCCCTGGGTTGGGAAGATCCCCTGGGGAAGGAAATGGCAACCCTCTCCAGTATTCTTGCCTGGAAAATCCCATGGACTGAGGATCCTGGTAGGCTACAGTCCATGGGGTCGCAGAGAGGCAGACACGACTGAGCGACTTCACTTTTACTTTCATGTGTATTGAGCTTTGTCACCTTTCCAGTGTGCTTCAAATGCCAAATGACTGTAGAATGGTCAGCGTTGAATTCTTTGGCAGCTTCTCCTGTAGTTTTAAGAGGATCAGTTTTGGTGATCCTCTCAGTTGGTCACTGTCAACTTCCGATGGCCGGCCACCGTGCTCCTCATCTTCCAGGTTCTCGTCGCCTTTGCAAAACTTCTCGAATCACACTGCACTGTATGTTCATTAGCAGTTCCTGGGCCAAATGCATTGTTGATGTTGTGAGTTGTCTCCACTGCTTTACAACCCATTTTGAATTTGAGTAAGAAAATCACTTGAATTTGGTTTTTGTCTCACATCATTTTCCTACTCTAAAATAAATATATGAAATAGCAAGTAATAAGTGCTTAGCAAAAAACCAAAGTAATAAGTGCCCATTAAAATGAGGTATAACATAACCACGTTTATTTAAGACTATATTCCAATATCAAACAGCAGAGTTCAGCCATGCAAAATCACAAGTACTTTTGCACCAACTTATTATTTTCTGATTTTCTTTTTTTTTTTTTAGCATAATAGCAAAACTTAAAGTATCAATCCCTAGCACCTTGAGTGGTGTCTGGCATATAAAACTCTTAAATGATTCCAGTGTTAGCCTTTTCTCTAGAATTATTTAATGATTTTCAGAAGAAAAATATTAGATTGTTCAGTACATTTAGTAGGCTGTGACTGGAAAATTAGTGGAATGATTTTAGTATCATCTTAAATTGTGCCATTTGTGACAACACGGTTGGACCTACTATTAGTGAAATAGGTCACTCATGTGGAATCTAAGAAACAAAACAAGCATAGCAAAAGAGAAAAGACTCATAGATACAGAAAACAGACTGGTCGTTGCCGGAGGGGATGAGGGTGGGGATGCATGGAATAGATACGGAGATGAAGAGGCATAAACTTCCAGTTATGTACAGCGTAAGAAATATTAGTCAGTGATGATGTCATAACTTTGTTGTGACAGATGATCACTGAACTTACCGTGATCACTTTGTAAGGTATAAAAAATACCCCAGTTATAGTTCAATAAAAAAATAATGACAATGTCTAACGAAACTGTGTAAACTGTTTAGCCCTGCTTACATTATTATACTCTTCTCATTGTACACAACCTAAACAATGTCCTGTAACTTCTTTTGGAACATAAATACACCTTAATTGTTCACAATAGATGCTGTGAACATGCATGGTTAGCATAATGAGTTTGAAAAGACAGAAATGATTGTGTCTTCAGGGGGTTGCTTACAGTAAGTATAGCAGTGCTTATACTATAGGCAAATTGTTCATTGGGGTATCTCCAGTTTGTGTGTCTGGAAAGGATTCTTCTCTCATTAATGGTACCTCTCCAGAATCTGAGTGTTAGCCTCTCATTTTCCAACACAGCATGCATCTTTTCAGATCACTCTTTGTGGTAACAACTCCAATGGTCATTCAGCTACACCAGGGCCCAGTGGCCCATCCACAGTTTTTCATCCTGCTTCATTCTCCCTGACCCTCTCATCTCTCCTTGTCTGGCTTAAATCTGTGGCCTGTCGTTCTAATCAGCACATTGCATATACCTTTCCCCGTTCTGCCTCTGTACCACCCTGGCAAAACCGACTCTCAGCTTACTAGCCATCTGTTCCCGGGCAGCTCCCAGACCGTGACTAGAGGAAACATGAAACCACACCATCTTGTCTACTGAAAATTCACGCAAACAGGCGGTTAGCCCTTTATTTGGGCTTCCCTGGTGGCTCAGACAGTAAAGAATCTGTCTGCATTGCGGGAGACCTGGGTTTGATCCCTGGGTTGGGAAGATCCCCTGGAAGATGGCATGGCAACCCACTCCAGTATTCTTGCCTGGAGAATCCTCATGGACTGAGGAGCCTAGCGGGCTACAGTCCATGGGGTTGCAAAGAGTCAGACAGGACTGGGCGACTAAGCTCAGCATAGCCTTTTATTCATTTACATTTTGAAGAATATATTACCTTGGTATCTAACTGCTGAAGTTTTTGCTTTATTAACTATTCAAGTTTATGATTGAAAGTATTTGGTCACTAGTTGTTTTGTATTAACTAACCTTAATCGTTTGTTTTGACCCTCTTTTTAAAAGCTTTCAAGCCTTGGATATTGAGGCCATGGCTATATAGAAGGAATGGCAGATAGTATGAAGCAAAAAACTTTTTATCGTGTAGATTCTGGATTCATTATTTGTTAGCATAGATTAAGTTTTCAGCCTTTGATTTTTGTTTGGATATTTTAATTTCTTAACCAGTTAAGGACCTGTTATTTATAACAGGCATCTGATTGGTTTCTACTTTCTTTATATTTCGGTGTTAACTTCTTGACCTATTTAAAAGACTCCTGAAATCTTTTGCTTCTGAAGATTTGGAATTAAATATATTTTTAAAAAATGACCAGGTTTTGTTAATTCCTCTCATTTTTATAGGTTCCTCAATTTAGTACAATGATTCACTACATAAAAATTCTCTAAAAAATTGCCATAATATGGCTTGAAAAATTATATTTACCTATAAAACTGTTGAGAGTTAATACACTTTGTAGTTTAGACCAAGGACTCTTGATGTGCTGTTGCGGAGAGGGTGAGCTGGGGGTATTATGTGAAAAATCTTGATGGAGTGGGTCAAACCTTATGGGTGAGGAAAAAACCTTTTTCATTTTGCCGTTAGGTGCTGGCAGCCAAGAGGCAGCCGAAAATCATGCAGTGAACCAAGTAGAAAGTAGCCCCTCTCTTTATAGCAGAGAGCTTTATTTAATTTGTGAAATTGGACAATGAGAGTCTGGTGGGGTTTTTTTTTGGTACCGTTTCTAATAATAAATATGGTTATTGTCCTGCCTAGTTGTCATGCTCCGTTGCTTAGTCGTGTCTGACTCTTTGCGACCCTGTGGATTGTAGCCCACCAGGCTCCTCTGTCCATGGAATTTTCCAGGCAAGAATACTGGAGTGGGTTGCCATTTCCACTCCAGGGGATCTTCTCCATCTAGAGATTGAACCTGCATTGGCAGGAGGATTCTTTACCTTTGAGCCACCTGGGAAGCCCATACTGTTGTTGAAGTAAGGTTGAAATAAGATCTCCATGCATAGCATTAAGGTACTGCTTGGCTCAAACAGGATAGTAGTATATTTGTTTGGAAATCCCAGCATTTTGCAAGCACACGATAGCCACGTTGTAGTAATTTTTTCATTTGTTCAGTCACTAAGTTGTGTCCAACTCTTTGCAACCCCATGGACTGTAGCATGCTAGGCTTCCCTGTCCTTCAGTATCTCAGAGTTTGCTCAAACTCATGTCCATTGAGTCATTGATGCTGTCTAATCATTTCATCCTCTGTTGCCTCCTCCTCCTCTTGCCCTCAATCTTTCCCAGCATCAGGGTCTTTTCCAATGAGTTGGCTCTTTGCATCGGGTGGCCAAAATATTGGAGTTTTAGCATCAGTCCTTGCAATGAATATTAAGGATTGATTTCCTTTAGGATTGACTGGTTTGATCTCCTTGATGTCCAAGGGACTCTCAAGAGTCTTCTCCAGAAATTTTTTCATTAATTTCAACAAATATTTGTTAAATGTTTGCTATGTGCTAGCTTTTGTTATAAGCTCAGGGGATACTGCAAGAAACAGAACAGACAAAAAACTCTTGCTCTGATGAAGCATACATTCTAACAGGGAGCAGACAGACAATAATTAACATAATGAATAAGAAATTAATGTATGTAAGAAGGTGGTAAGTTGTATGGAGTAGGGAAAGTGGGAAGTGCTAGTGTTTGGTGGTTGAGTTGCAGTTTTAAATTTGGTTGTCTAGACAGAACTTTGTTGAGAAGGTAATAGCTGAGCAAAGATTCAATAGAGGTGAAGTTGTGTGCTAAGTCACTCCAGTCGTGTCTGACTCTTTGCCATCTCATGGACTGTAGCCCACCAGGCTCCTCGTCCATGGGATTCTCTAGGCAAGAATACTGGAGTGAGTTGCCAAACCCCCTCCAGGGGATCTTCCCGACCCTGGGATTGAACCCATGTCTCTTACATCTGCTGCATTGGCAAGCGGGTTCTTTACCACTAGCACTACCTGGGCTGGGATGAAAAGTATTCTAGGCAGAGGGATGAACCCATGCATAATCCCTCACACATAGGGACCCATAAGGAGACTATGTCTAGGATGAAATGAATGAGGAGGGAAATAGTGGGAGATACAGTCAGACTATTACATAGGGACCTGTAGGTCATTGTAAGGAATAGATGGTCACAAATACCTTTCATGTTATATTTTAAAATTAGACCTAATGAGGAAAAAGTTAACATTTGTTGAACCCTAACCTTCCCCTGTTGTCCTGAGCTCCTTACTCCCATAGCCCTTGATTAGCATGCTGTGGCGTCTCTGTGATTGGAAATGTTGGCTGGCTTCCTCTCTTGGTCCCTTTGGCGGGGCTCCCTTCTGTGTTCCCTGTCAGGGAGGCCAAGGTTGAAGTGGGAAGGCCTGGAGTGGTTTGAGCAAAGAGTCTAAATGTAAGTCTCCTTATACAGTTGAATAAGAGATTGGCTTCTTATTCACAGTTCTTTATGGAATCAGAGCAACCTGTACAGGTAGTCTTTTTATTACTATTTAATTTTTGGCTGCGCTTGGTCTTTGTTGGGGCACACAGGCTCTTTGTGGCTGCACAGTGACTTCTCTTGTTGCAGAGTACAGGCTCTAAGGCGTGTGGGTAGTTGTGGTACGTGGGCTTAGTTGCTCCACGGCATGTGGGATCCTAGTTTCTGGACCAGGGATCAAACCCATGTCCCCTGCATTGACATGCTGATCCTTAGCCACTGGACCACCAGGGATGTCCCATGCAGTTAAGTCTTAAACTAAAGAATTTCATGGCCTTTTGAAGAATTAGTGCTTTTGTTTTTGTTATTATTTGCTTGTTTTTTCCCTACCTCCAAGGACATATTTTAGGCATTTATAATGCCTGTTTTAGTTGAAATCTAATGTTTCACTGAAGAACTATGGACAGAGGTTCGTGACATTGTCCAGGAGGCAGTGGTAAGACCATCCCCAAGAAAAAGAAATGCAAAAAGTCAAAATGGTTGTCTGAGGAGGCCTTACAAATAGTTGGAAAAAGAAGAGAAGCTAAAGGCAAAGGAGAAAAGGAAAGATATATCCATCTGAATGCAGAATTCCAAAGAATAGCAAGGAGAGACAAGAAAGCCTTCTTCAGTGATCAATGCAAAGAAATAGAGGAAAACAATAGAATGGGAAAGACTAGAGATCTCTTCAAGAAAATCAGAGATACCAAGGGAATAGTTCATGCAAAGATGGGCACAATAAAGGACAGAAATGGTATGGACCTAACAGAAGCAGAAGAGATTAAGAAGAGGTGGCAAGAATACACAGAGAACTATACAAAAAAATCTTCATAACCCAGACAACCATGATGATCTGATCACTCACCTAGAGCCAGACATCCTGGAATGCAAAGTCAGGTGGGCCTTAGGAAGCATCACTGGGAACAAAGCTAGTGGAGGTGATGGGATTCCAGTTGAGCTATTTCAAATCCTAAAAGATGATGCTGTGAAAGTGCTGCACTCAATATGCTAGCAAGTTTGGAAAACTCAGCAGTGACCACAGGACTGGAAAAGGTCTGTTTTCATTCCAATCCCAAAGAAAGGCAATGCCAAAGAATGCTCAGACTACCACACAATTGCACTCATCTCACAGGTTAGCAAAGTAATGCTCAACATTCTCCAAGCGAGGCTTCAAGAGTATGTAAACCGAGAACTTCCAGATGTTCAAGCTGGATTTAGAAAAGGCAGAGGAACCAGAGATCAAATTGCCAACATCCATTGGATCATAGAAAAAGCAAGAGAGTTCCAGAAAAACATCTATTTTTGCTTTATTAACTACACCAAAGCCTTTGACTGTGTGGATCACAACAAACTGTGGATAATTCTTCAAGAGATGGGAATACCACCAGACTATCTTACCTGCCTCCTGAGAAATCTGTGT
The DNA here is from genome assembly GCF_019320065.1 of Cervus canadensis. Classification (NCBI taxonomy): domain Eukaryota; kingdom Metazoa; phylum Chordata; class Mammalia; order Artiodactyla; family Cervidae; genus Cervus; species Cervus canadensis. The sequence goes on from NC_057388.1 coordinate 113,869,574, forward strand.
GCAGGTCAAGAAGCAACAGTTAGAATCAAACATGGAACAATGGACTGGTTCCACATTGGGAAAGGAGTACATCAAGATTGTATATTATCGCCCTGCTTATTTAATGTATATGCAGAGTTCAGTTCAGTCTCTCAGTTGTGTCTCTTTGCGACCCCATGAACCGCAGCACACCAGGCCTCCCTGCCCATCACCAACTCCAGGAGTTTACCCAAACTCATGTCCATTGAGTTGGTGATGGTATCCAACCATCTCATCCTCTGTCGTCACCTTCTCCCCCTGCCCTCTATCTTTCCCAGCATCAGGGTCTTTTCAAATCAGTCAGCTCTTCACATCAGGTGGCCAATGTATTGGAGTTTCAGCTTCAACATCAGTCCTTCCAGTGAACACCCAGGACTGATCTCCTTTAGGATGGACTGGTTGGATCTCCTTGTTCTCCAAGGGACTCTCAAGAGTCTTCTCCAATACCACAGTTCAAAAGCATCAATTCTTTGGCGCTCAGCTTTCTTTATAGTCCAACTCTCACATCCATACATGACTACTGGAAAAATGCAGAGTACATCATGTGAAATGCTGGGCTGGATGACGCACAAGCTGGAATCAAGATTGCTGGGAGAGATACCAGTAAGCTCAGATGTGCAGAGCAGAAAGCAAAGAACTAAAGAACCTCTTAATGAAAAGGGAGAATGACAAAGTTGGCTTAAAACTCAGCTTTAACAAACAAAGATCATGGCATCTGGTCCCATCACTTCCTGGCAAATAGATGAGGAAACAGTGACAGACTTTATTTTCTTGGGCTCCAAAATCACTACAGATGGTGACTGCAGCCTTGAAATTAAAAGAGGCTCCTTGGAAGAAAAGCTATTGATAGCTTACGGTGAATGGTGTCAAGATTCTTGATCTCCAAAGAAGATTTAGTTGCAGGACCAGGCTTGATCACTCAAGCGCTTTTGTGTAGCAGAATTTTATTAAAGTACGAAAAGGGGCAGAGAAACCTTATGACAGAGACCTCAGAAGGGGACGGAGAGTGCCCCCCTTGCTAGTCTTAGCAAGGGAATTATATACTATTTTAATTAGTTATTACAATAAATCAAAAGAATGTCTCAAGGTTGTAAAGATCTTACTAGACCCACAATTTACATTTTAAGATAACAGGATTAAGCCCGAAGGTTTTCAGGAAGGAGAAGCTGTCCTCAAGCAGGATACATTGTTGTTGTATAATCCTTAGTACAGAGTTTAAACTGAGTTGTTTGTTGTGTAATCATCAGTTTGAGGCTTAAAGAAAAAAGTTTCTTTCTTCTTAGTTTTATGTGACCAAGACTAAGAAATGTAGAGGGGAAAAAAACATTTGTCCTTTCCTCTTCCTTGAGAATTCCAGACCCCTGTCTCCACTTCAGGACCACCAGACCCTTTTTTAATCCTTGGGGATCCTGGACTTCTTATCAATCTGCCTTAGGAATTGACTCTCTCACTATGACCAACCTAGATAGCATATTAAAAAGCAGAGACATTACTTTGCCAACAAAGGTCTGTCTAGTCAAGGCTATGGATGGTTTTTCCAGTGGTCGTGTATGAATGTGAGAGTTGGACTATAAAGAAAGGTGAGTACCGAAGAATTGATGCTTTTGAACTGTGATGTTGGAGGAGACTCTTGAGAATCCCTTGGACTGCAAGGAGATTCAACCAGTCCATCGTAAAGGAAATCAGTCCTGGGTGTTCACTGACGACTGATGCTGAAGCGGAAACTCCAATACTTTGGCCATGCAAAGAACTGATTCATTGGAAAAGACCCTGACGCTGGGAAAGATAGAGGGCAGGAGGAGAAGGGGACGACAGGATGAGATGGTTGGATGGCATCACTGACTCAATAGACATGACCTTGAGCAAGCTCTGGGTGTTGGTGATGGACAGGGAGGCCTGGTGTGCTGCAGTCCATGGGGTCGCAGAGTCAAGAGTTGGACACGGCTGAGTGACTGGACTGAGTGACTGAGTAACTGAACTGAATGTTTCACCTAAATGTTTCTACTCAGTATTGTCTGCAACATTTTGTTGCAAAGTTACAAATTTGTAACTTTAATATTTTCATTTTTCTTAATGGCTCCATTCACTTTGCTTAGAGAAAATTTTCTTCCACTTCCAAATAAAGTGGATCTTTTTCTGTGCCTGTCTTTAACTTTAAAAAGTGCTGCACCTGACCTGGCAGCACTTTGATTGGTGTCTGACTCTCCTTTTGTGCAGTGGTCGTTTCCCATTGGTGTTACTGTTGTGGGATTTTTTTGATTGTTTGGGTACTGGTGTTTTCTTCTGTTTTTCAAGCTTTTGAATTGACATGTGGTGAAAGAACTAATAGTTCTTGGTTGGCAGATAGTTAAGAAATTGAACCATTTGCTGTCTTCTGGGCTTATGGCATAAAATTGTACAAAACAGCTTAATTTTTTAATTGGAGCTTACTGATGCTGGTTTGCTTTGTCCTGGTTTGGGGGAGGCATGATAATTTTTAAAAAAATTATTTTATACTATAGAAGTTAGTAATGTATGAGTAGTATTGCTTTGTAGATTTCTTCTGTTTGTACATGACTTAAATAGTGTCTCTCTGCTCTCATGCTCATTGAGACGATTTTATATGTGCAGTGGGCTCTTTACAAACAGTTCCTGAGGGGGCTGTGTGAAGCCTCCATGAAGACCCGCTATTACAGGAAGCTTAGGAAAACACTGCTGTTCAGTGCCCTGTTGTTCGTAAGGCATCGTAAGGAGACAGAAAGTGGGATTATTTGAACTCTTTCAGTTGTAAATTTGAAATGAAACTGTTGACTCTAGAGTGGGCATTAGGGCAGGTTTAATCTTTGATTGGAAGGTAAAACTTTAAGTTGCTTATTTATAATAACAGATTTTAATATCCTTGGATTAAAAGATGTAGTCTTATAATGTTATAATTAGAAGGGACCTTAGATGTGCTGTCATGACATGTGTAGTACTTATGTTTTATTTATGAAAAGTTAGAACCTCGAAAATATGAGCAAAGTGAAAGTGGTCCAGATCAAAGGTGAAGTAGGTATCCATTAACCTGGGCTGATGAATAAGTCAACTATTTTGCTGCTGTTGGTTTTCTCAGTACTAACACAACTGGTCTGTGGTTTTAATTGTTGAATTCCTTTATTTTTTTTATTCAGTGCTATCCCTATATCTTACATTTGACTCTTCGTTAATGACACACATGGGGTCTTAAGTAAATTGTTTAGAATTGTTACTTGGTAGTTTGGAAAACAGTGAATGTAAAGTTGGTATTTGATTTTTCCAGTGTCTAAAGTGTCTAACATATTTATCCTTCTCTTTTAGGAAATTGAAAATGGCCCTTCAGCAATGCTAGGTCTATAATGGGAAGTGTCACAGTTCGATATTTCTGTTATGGATGCCTTTTTACATCTGCAGCCTGGACACTTTTGCTTTTTATTTATTTCAACTTCAGTGAAGTGACTCAGCCACTTAAGAATGTGCCCATCAAGGGGTCTGGGCCCCATGGACCATTCCCCAAAAAATTTTATCCCCGTTTCACTAGAGGCCCAAGTCAAGTATTAGAATCACAGTTCAAAGCAAACAAAATTGATGATGTGATAGATAATCACGTTGAAGATCCAGAAAGAGGCAATGTGAAATTCTCTTCTGAATTGGGTAAGTGTACCTGATTTTTGCTAGCAATGTGTCAAAGTATTTCATCGTTGGAAGTTCAAATATTCTTTAAATCGTGTATTGTTCAGAGGACTAGATGTGTGACTTTATTCTGTACTGATACATTTTGTTCTTGAACTAGCTGGGGTCCTGTGATTTTTGCAGACACAGTAGGGTGTTATATTCTATTTTGTTCAGTTCTGACTTCAGTATTTTATGAAGACTTTGGAGAAACTATGAGGTCCAGAATTGGGGGGGGGGGGTGTGGCGGGAGGGGAGAGGGCAGAAAGGAAGAAAAATTAAGTGGTTGGAAAGAAAATGGAAGATTTTATGCAGGAAGATTTTAATTGCTAGCATTATTTAATAAGGGAAAGCAGTGGTTGAAAAGTGACTATTTTAACATGTTTTGAAAGGCAGAGTTAATTAAGACAGGACATAAACCATTGGGTTTAGAAATAAATTGAGACTACTTATATCTAAAAAGATTTCTACTTACAAGAATTATTAAGGTGCTGGAATATATTTGTTAAATATAGGAGTTTTTTTATTCTTAAAAAATTATATTCTGTTCAGTTTGGAAGCAAGACTGAATACTGCAGTTATAGAGTCCTGGTTTCAGCAGATTTTATTTTAAGGGCTATATGAGCCATTTTGGTTGTCTTTAAAACTTAAGAACTTTGATCTTCATTGAAGAATCAAATAATAAGTAATTTAAGAGTAAAAGCATATAGTGAGATTCTGAGAGATTGAAAGAGCCACAGAATATAAAGGAAATGTAAAAAAAGATTTCATAGTTTCAATGAATAAAATCAGTTTCTAGAATTTAATCATTTCCTAATACAGGAGGTCAGAAGTATTGAAAATTTTATGAGGGAAAAGGAAGCTTTTACTTTAGTTTTCATTAAATATACCTTCTATTCATTTTCAAAGAACCATTGGGACCTTTTTAAAAGCATTAATGGAAATTCTTCTCTAATTTTTTGTTTATAGTAATTTTTATAAAGTTTTTATAAAGTTGTAACATTGGGTTTGCCATTTTTAATGGACTTTGCCTTTGAATGAAGTAGTGAGAGAATTGTAGATATTTGTAGTGACAAACTCAAATTACCCATCTGAAACACTAAATTCTTTATAAAAGATCCTAAAGATCACCAAAAAATTATAGCTAATAAATGAATTCAGCAAAGTTGCAGGGTACAAGATACACACACAAAAACCAGTTGTATTTTTGGACATTAGTGATAAACAGTCCAAAAGTAAAATTAAGAGAACGATCCCATTTACAGTGGAATCAGAAAGAATAAAGTACTTAAGAATAAGTCTAGCCAAGGAGTTGTGCTGCAGAGCAGAAGTGAAAGAAATAAAAATGGACCTAAACAAACAGGAAGATGTCCTAGGTTCATGGATAGAATGCTTAATGCTGTTAAAACATCGGTACCACCCAGAGCAACTCACATTGAATGTAAACCGTATCAAAATCCCAGTGGCCTTTGTTGAAAAGATGGAAAAGCTGAGTCTAAAGTTGATAAGGAATTGCAGAGTGCTCTGAAGCCTTGAAAAAGAACAAAGTTGGAGAACACGCACTTCTCTATTTCAAAGCTTCCTGACGGTGTGATACTGGCGTAAGGACAAACACATAGATCGGAGGATAGACCGAGAATCCACAAATATACCCTGCAGTATCTGTGGTCAAGTAGCATCTATGGTAATGCCTAAGAATAAGTAACATGTGTGGTCAGTTGGTTTTCAGAAAGGGGTGCTAAGAGCACTTAATGTGGAAAGATGGTCTTTTCAGCAAATGGTACTGGGCCAATTAGATACCCCCATGCAAAGGAATGAAGTTGAACCCTTACCTCATATTGTATTAAACTAACTCAGAATGGATCAAAGACCATAAAACCCTTAGAAGAAATCTTCAGAATATATCAAATAATAAATTGGGAAAACACTGCATTCTGTATTTCATCCCCTCACACCTGTGAATCTGTAAAACAGTCAGCATTCTTAAAAACAAAAGTCTACTCAACTTTAATTTTTTTCTGTTATTATTTGCCCATGCCAAAAAAAAAAAAAAAGTGGCAGTGAAAGTGCTCAGTCCTAATCCCTGGACCACCAGGGAACTCTCTTACTTGACTTTTAAAATCCGATGTTTTCCTGAGTATCTGGCCGTGAAATCTTTTTTTTCTTTTTAACCTCTGCTAACGTCCAGTGAAATTAGTTTTCCATGGCTCGACTTCAGGAAATGCTATTACAGGGGAGTCATTCTGTGAGGAGAGGCTAAATGTTTGATGTGGGAAAGAGAAAGCAAAAGGAAGCTTACTGTTCCAGGTAAAGGGGAGATTTCTGACAGTGTGAGAGCAAAGGTGTTAAATAACGGTGATTTTGATCAGCTCTGTGGTGGACTTTCTTGGCTGTGAAGTTGATTAAAGTCTGGAACTGAAGACTTTTTACAGAAAGGTTTATCAATGGTCTAATTTTCTAGGGGAGGAAACTTGGGGTAAAAAAATTTTTCTAGAAAACAGAACCAAAAAACCCCTTGCCCAGTTAATTGGGGCCTGTTGAGATCCATATGGGGTTCTGTAATCTGTTGTCTTTATGGTATAAATCATCATTAAGTCTCTTTTTTCCTTAGTCATAGGTAAGTTTTTTTTTTTTTCTTTCTTGAAAATATTCTTAAATTATGGCTAATGAGCCATAATTTAGGGTTAAGGTATACTTGCTTTTTGAGCTAAACCGAGGAAAATTTGATTTAAACCTCGATTTAGTTTTTTTGAAAATGGAGACAAACTAGGTTTGAGAAACATGGCTATTACCTATTTATGAGAAGTTAAACCCAAGATTTTCTTTAAATTTCGTTATTCATTTACTTTTTCTGGCTTCACTGTTGCTTGCGTGGGCTTTCTCTAGTTGTGGCGAGCAGGGGCTACTCTTGGTTGTGTTTCGTGGGCGTCTGACTGCGATGGCTTCTCTTGTTGCGGAGCACAGGCCCTAGGCACCTGGGCTTCAGTACTTACAGCACGTGTGCTCAGTAGTTGGGGCTCGCGAGCTCTAGAGTGCACGCTCAGTGCTTTGATGCAGAGGCTTAGTTGCTCTGTGGCATGTGGGATCTTCCGGGACCAGGGGTTGGACCCGTGTCGCCTGCATTGGCAGGCAGATTCTTATCCACCGCACCACCAGGGAAGTCCCGAAGATTTTCTTAAGATCATAACAGGAATTGTAGCATTCTTTTCCAGATTTAATGCATTGACCATGACTTCATTCTTTTGCAGGTATGATTTTTAATGAACGAGATCAGGAGTTGAGAGACTTGGGGTATCAGAAACATGCCTTCAATATGCTGATTAGTAACCGCTTGGGCTACCACAGAGACGTGCCAGATACGAGGAATGCGGCGTACGTTCCTTCCTAGTTTCTGCTCACATTTTAATAGCAGTGCTTTCAGTGCTGGTATACTCAGTCACGGGGGTGGTGTTCATAATCTGCAGTTTGGCTGCAGTTTCAGTATCATTCGGGATGCTAGAAAATTTAAGACAGATTTGTTTCCACTCTTATTATGCTTGAAGCCACATGGTCTGAGATTGTACTGACAGAGTTCTAGAACTTGCTGTGTTTCTTTTGAAATTTAAAATCATGGGAAAAAGGAGGGAGGTACTGATTGCATATAATTAAGTAACCTGAGCATATGTTAGTTTATTGGATTCATAACAAAAAGAAATTCACATCAGTGAAGAATTCCACTCGTGATCTCACTTTTCTGTTTTCATTCTTTTTGTCTTTTCAAAGGCTTTTCTTTCATATGTCAATCAATCATTCACTCTACAGATCTATTTCAGCACCTTCTGTTTGCTGGACACTCTGTTAGGCCCTGGAAATAAAATAAGACATAGCCCCTCAGTTCACAGGGCTTCGTATCCGTCAGGGGAGGTTGATAAGGAAGTGAGTCATTACAGTAGCACAAGAACGAAGGCTGTGATGGGACGGGTGAGGTGGGGTCCCCACACCAGAGTGACCAGAGCGGGAGGACCGAGCAGCGCCGCGCTGCACGGTGGTCCCCTGTGTGGGAGCAGGTTGAGGCGGGAGATATCCTGTTTGTCACGGGACTGAGACAGCTCTGTTTGCCTGTAGTGAAAGAATGGCAAGAGGCTGAAAGTAGGCAGGGCCCAGACATTGTAAGGCATTGTATGCCATGCAGAAAAACATGCAATTCCAGATTTTATTTTTTGAGTCAGTGGTGTTTTTGTTTTTTTTTTTTTATTGTGGATACTGAAAGCCCCTTAACCTTCTTTAAATCAAAGAGTTGCTTACATGGAAGCTCATCCATTATCCTGATATATGTCATAGTTTACTCAAATCTTTTTATATGGTTGAGCAAAAATTAAAATTTTCAAATACAGATATCCATATTTCCTTTTGAAACTTCATTGAGAAGAAACTGAATATCAGCTGTCGAGTGCTTCATTAAAAACTTGCAGTGATTTCAGTAAAAACACATTTTTGTGTAACCTCTACCAAAGAAGAAAAAATTCAAGTTTTAAAAACTTGAAGTAACTTAAAAATAAGCAGAGTAGCAGAAAATGGAGGGAGAAATTATTAACAATTATAAAACTCTTGAATAAGAAACCACATTGTTTCCTTAACCGCTTTAAAAAAAAATGTTAATGATGTAAAGAAGAGGTTCAACAAGGGAGCAGTTAATGTTTAGTGAATAATAACAACACATTTGGGCTTTTTGAAATGTCAGGATTTTCTGATACTTATCTTACAGATGTAAAGACAAGTCTTACCCGGCGGATCTGCCAGTTGCTAGTGTTGTTATCTGTTTCTACAATGAAGCTTTGTCTGCCTTGCTGCGGACGGTGCACAGTGTCCTGGACCGCACGCCCGCCCGGCTTCTTCATGAAGTCATCCTCGTGGATGATGACAGTGACTTCGGTGAGGAATGCTGTAACTGGCAGTATGGGACCTCTGCTTTGGCTCACTACAGTAATGCCCACTGGCCATGCAGTCCCTGAAAGACAGGAGGGCCCTCATGCATGCAGTTGTAACAGAGCCAACCACAGTTACACCCCTGACTCTAGGGTAATTTCAAAGAAACTGCATTAACTGTGTAATGTGTTTTCAAACTATACTATCCAAATTAGGCTCTTGAAATTTTCCCCTTGGCTTACCTTTTTAAAAAATATTTTTATTTTGAAATAATCATAGATTGGCAGTGAGTTACAAAGAGGTCCTGTGTACCCCTTCACCCAGTTTCCTCCATTGGTTACATTCTACATCCAATGATAACACAGTATTGAAAGCCAGGGGGCTTCCGTGGTGGCTCAGAGGTTAAAGCGTCTGCCTGCAATGCGGGAGACCTGGGTTCGATCCCTGGGTCGGGAAGATCCCTTGGAGAAGGAAATGGCAACCCACTCCAGTATTCTTGCCTGGAGAACCCCATGGACGGAGGAGCCTGATGGGCTACAGTCCACGGGGTCACAAAGAGTCGGACACGACTGAGCGACTTGACTCACTCACTCACTCATTGAAAGCCAGAATTTAACATTGATACCATGCGTGTGTACAGTTATTTGCCATTTTATCCTGTGAGTATATTTCTGTAACCACCACTGTAATCAAGGTACAGACAGGACGACTCCATCACCCCGAAGATCTCCTAGCTGCTACCGCTCTGTATTCACACACACCTCTCTCCCCACACATCCTTAATTCCTGGCAACCCTCGTCTCTGTGATTTTCCATCTTTGTGGTATTGTCATGGGGTTGTTATATAAACAGAATCACGCAGTATGTGACCTTTTAGGATTAGCTTTCACTTGATGTAATGCTTTGGCTTAGGTTTATCTTGTCAGTCTGTTACATCAGCTGCCTCCAGATAAAGTGGATGGCATTGTGATGGCTCTGAGATGGTCTCTGAATGCTGGTATTCTATCCTTTAGTACATACTTCTTACCTTTAATTCAGCATAGACTCTTCCTAAGAGTGATTTTGTGTACAGAGCAGGATGGAGGGCAGTCCTCAACCCTGTGAGAGAGGTGGTATTCTGGTTTTGCAGAGGAGGAAATAGTAATTTTCTCAAGCTGTTACCTGGGAGAGTTGAAATTAGACCCGAGGGATCCACCTGCCCGTGCAGGAGACTCAGGTTCTATCCCTGGGTCAGGAAGGTCCTCTGGGAAAGGGAATGGCAGCCCACTTCAGCATTCTTGGTGGAAAGTCCCACGGACAGAGGAGCCTGGTGGGCCACAGTCTGTGGGGTCGCAAAAGAGCTGCACACGACTGGGCGACTACACCGCCGCCGCTCAGGCTCTCTGCTCTCTTCACCAGCAGTGAGTGCAGAGGCACACTGGCAAGCTGCATGCCAGTTACACGTCTCTCCACAACTTGAGAGTCTTTATTAAGCATTCCTTATATATCAGTAACAGAACTGGTATGCCAGTATACTTAAGTATACAAAATGAGGAAATGTACGTTGAGACCAACAAGAGCAAAATTCTTAAACCTTGGTAAACATTGAAACCTCATAGGAGAAACAGGGAAAAATTAATTTTAAAAATAAATGATTAAAAAAAAACCTAAGAATTTGAGTCTGGACCAAGTAGAAGATTGGCTAAGTAATATAATTCTAGAATTTATTGGTGTTGAATTTATTTTTTTAAGTCAGCCTGTGATTTGTTTTTCATTCTGTGGGTATTTTTTTCTAAAAGAGAAAATTCATGATCAGTTACAGTGGTTTATATGCTAACTATGGAAAGAATTACTTATTAGATCTTGTATGATCTCTGAAGTTATGAAATTTAAAGGTAAATGAGCTAGAATTTATAAAAAATAGTGCCCATGGAAGATGCTAAATTATAAATTAGAATAAGAATATGTTTACTGCTGCTATTATATAATTCTTGGTAGGGCAAACAAGTTATTTCTCAACTATTCTGAAATGGAGTAGGACTTAAATTACTTTGAAAAAAGGCATTTACATATCAGTTTCTTCTTTAAGTCTGATTTGTATGTAGTCAGCTGAACATTCATATACTCAAAATACTCATTTCAAACATTCTTTATGCAGAGCATTGAGTTAGTTGCTATGGAAATACAAAAAGTCTGTAAGTTAAGTAACTACTCCTTTAGGCTAGTATTCCAACTCTTATCCCTCATTTTCTTCCTTTTTCTTCCTTTCAGGATAAGCTATGCTCTCCTTTTAAAATAAAGCAGAAGATTCTGTAATATTTACTTGAATATTTGTTGTTGCAAGCACCAGATACAGCTCTAGAGTATCTAAAATACCTGTGCATGTGTCTCATGTGGTTTGAACAAACTTCAATTTTCAGATGATTTGAAAGGAGAACTAGATGAATACATACAAAAATACCTCCCTGGAAAAATCAAAGTGATAAGAAATCCAAAGCGTGAGGGCTTGATTCGAGGAAGAATGATTGGAGCGGCCCACGCCACAGGTAGGACTTTCCTTGGCTCTTCTTGAGTGGTGAGAGCTCTGTTCTCCTGCCCTCCTGATTCTGCATCGGTCAGTGACAAGTGGAGTCTTAGTGGGCACTGGCAGCAGGAGAGATGAGGCTTGTGCTGTTTTGGAAAGGCCTTTCCTTAATGGAGCCCGTTGTCCCAAAGCCCAGGCCCCAGGAAGGCGAGCTCTGGAGTCCTCACTGGTCCGCTTCTCTGATTCTCTTCAGCTACACTGCATCAGTTCAGATTTCTCTTTATCTCTATGGAAGGCTGGTGCTGGTAATTTTCATTTATGATCTGGATAAAAGCTTTTCCTTTTTAAAATACATTTAAGTTAAATGAATATGTTTAAAAATAGATGTCTAATATTTCATGTAGTACCTGGAAATATGCACCCCCACCCCCCCAAAAAAAAAAATCATAAAGATGACTTTAGAATTCTGAAACTTTGGTGGGGCATCCCCTTGTAGTGAGAAAATCTACCTTCCCATACACTGCCCTTCTCAGGATGAGCAGTCCTGGGCTTCATGGTGGCTGGCGCTGCTGTCTGCCACCACCCCGCCTGTACACCCCCTGTCCCATTTGCGGGGTTTATTTGTGACTTCATTTGTACAGTCTTCCTTCTTCCCTCCTTTCTCTCACACCTGCAGCGAGCAGAAGCAGTTAACAAAACATGAGGCGCAGCTCCGCTACATCCAGTCCACAGTCACATGCAGGCTGAATTCAAGGCTTATGATTTTTCTTCTGTAGAGTTCTAGTCAAATAAAGACTCTGTGACTTGGCTGTTTTGACTTACAGAAGGCATGAGATAGGAAACTGGCATGTTTGTGGGGTACGGCAAGATCGTGTCACAGAACACTGTACTTTCCCAGTACATTGTTACTGCAAGCTTTTCTTTTTCAGGCAACAGTAGTCATCTAGTTTTTTCCTTTATGTTGTGTTGGTCCTTGTTCAAATATAGTTTGGGATCTGTCAAAAAAAAAAAAAAAAAAGTTTTGGGGAAATCGGTCTCAGGTTCAGGGTGACCGTGTATTATCTTCCTTCATTTAGTTAAACTGACTTTAATAGATAAAGTAATGTTTTTCGAATTAAGAAAAGCTATTAAATTTTCTCCTCAAAGGAACCTTGATAAGAGGTTGAACAGTTTGCCTTTCTGTATTAAATGACGTCTGGTGACCTTGTGAAGGTCGTTCACAGGTGCTGAAGGACACCGCCAAGTCACCGTCATAGTGGAGGACTTTCTTGCCAGAGGTTCTGCTGTTGTTAATTGAAATAGGATGCATCGGTTGCTTTATGAAATCCATGTAAAATCTATATCAATACATTTATTTCATGGATAAAGCTTTGGAATAATAATAATGCTGTCTGATGATGAGATTCTGAGTTTTTCAGGTGTTTAGGGATAACCATTAAGTTATCAAAGAAACCCTCACTCCTGTTCATGTTTATCAAGCAGTTAGAAATGCATGAGAAAATCTTCACGGTTTTTATTCTATTGACAAGAAGAAAAGTGTATCCTGTGGCCCATGAGACTGAGGGAATTAGGAAAGGTGGGAAACGGAGGGCGAGATGGTCACGTGGCTGTCGAGTGGTGGATCCATAGGAGCAGGGAGCCGTGCAGCAGTGTGATGAGCCGGCTGCATGCCCCTCACTCCTGAGAGTCCTGTTGTCGAAATAATCGGTAACGGGTCACGTCTATGAGTCACCAGTGAAAGTGAGCTGCGTTCTCCAGCCTTGGTTTGCTGAAGCAGGGACATGTCACATAGTAAGTTTACAAATACATCCATTACAGTCATTGTAACAGGAAAACACACCGCTGGCCACTCCTATAGCACTGCTCCACATCTGGCTGTCAGAGAACTGGGTTGTTTCCGTCAGACTCAGAGTCTTTTTTTTTTTACTGAGGAGACTATGAATTGTCTGTAACTTTCTTCAAGACTTGGTTTATGGTCTGCGTATGTTCTTCAGCCGTGGCAGCACCCTGGAAGCAGGGTTTCCCGGCTGACTGACTCCCAGGACCGATTTGATAGCTGGAGCTGGAAGGGTGGCGGCGGTGCCCGTTGTTGAATTGCGAGTGGCATTGCCCTCAGGGCCTCTGTGGTTTCCCCCACAGGAGAAGTCCTGGTGTTCCTGGACAGCCACTGCGAGGTGAACGTGCTGTGGCTGCAGCCCTTGCTGGCCGCCATCCGGGAGGACCGGCGGACGGTGGTGTGCCCGGTGATCGACATCATCAGCGCCGACACACTGGCCTACAGCTCGTCCCCTGTGGTGCGGGGGGGCTTCAACTGGGGGCTGCACTTCAAGTGGGATCTCGTCCCGCTCTCCGAGCTCGGGGGACCGGAGGGAGCGACTGCACCAATAAGGTAAGCCTTCTCCTGTCTGTTGGAAAAACTCCCCAAAGAGAAAACATGCTCAAAGATAATTCCTTTCTCCTTGCAAAAAGCACAAGTGTTGGCTTGTTTGTCCATGACAGATTTTTGAGTGCTTGCTGAATTTTATGTACTCTGCCAAGACCTAAGGAAAGATTTAGGGATAAGAAATTGTCCATGCTCTCAGGATTTATATCTCAGTGAGAAAGGCAGGAGAAGTCAAAAGTATCCTGGGATAATTTTGCATAGGACAGCCTGGAAGGACCCCCTGTGTTGTGTTGTTTTTATCAGACCCCATGGTTACTGCGTTGGTCGTTAACGTTTCCAGTTCTTTGCTAGTGTGAGTGGTGCTGTGGAGAACATTTAATACATAACTACAATTAGGATATTAGGATGGATTCCTACCAGCAGTGCACAAAGCCGTGGTGGTGGTTTAGTCACTAAATTGTGTCCAACCCTTGTGACCCCATGGACTGTAGCCCGCCAGGCTCCTCTGTCCATGGAGATTTCCCAGGCAAGGATACTGGAGTGAGTGCCACTCCCTTCTCCAGGGGGTCTTCCCGACCCAGAGATTGAACCCGGGTCTCCTGCATTGCAGGCAGATTCTTTACTGGAGCTACAAGGGGAGCACCACACCAAGTCATAGTATGTGAACTATTTTCAGTTTTCATCCATATTCTCGAATATTATAAATCTGCTCTTATGTCTTATTTCTCCTTATTTCTGTTGCTTCTAAATTTCTCATGTCAATCTCATGTTTATCTGTATTTATACTTTTTCAAGTTCTTGGGTCTGTTCTTTTTTTAGACTTTTTTTTGTAAAAAAAAAAAAAATAGCACATGTAAAAAAGTACACATCTGTGGGAGTGTATATATATGCATACAATTTAATAAATGGTTGTAATGTGAGCACCTGTGAAACGACCACCCAGGTGAAGAAACAGCACCCACATGCCCTTTGTGCCGCCTCCTGGTCGCAGCGCAGGCCTCGTGCCTAAGGTGTCACTGCGCTGACCCTCACTGTTCCCTTGCTCTCCTGGAGTCGTACCGCCTGTGTGTGACTAGACAGGGTAGTTTAGCCCAGTTTTCTCTGCTCTCAGACTTCATGAAAATGAGGCTGTGACTCATCTTGCTTTTAGTCACATTGCTTTAAAAGCCTCTGTGCTGCATTACACAGTTGTAGTTGAATCATTTTTATTGCTTTTTATAATTATTAACATATCATAACATTTATCCAGTTACTGTTGGTGGGGCAGTTGGGTTGTTTTCAATTGGTTTTTATTTTGTCACCTTATACACAGTAGTACTGTTGTCAGCATTCTTCTTAATGTTTTTTAATTGGAGGAAAATTGCTTTCCAATGTTGTGTTGGTTTCTGCCATACAACAACGCAGATCAGCCATAATTATACACATATACTCCCTCCCCTCTCCCCATCCCACCCCTCTATGTCATCAGAGTGCCAGGCTGAGCTCGCTGTATTATGTGGCAGCTTCTCACCAGCTGTCCGTTTTACACGTGATGGGGAGTGTATGTGTTGATGCTACTTTCTCCACTCGTTCCACGCTCTCCTTCCCCCGATATATCTACAAGTCCGTTCTCTACATCTGCATCTCCAGTTCCTTCCCTGCCAATGGGTTCATCAATACCGTTTTTCTCGATTCTAAGTCATGTCCAACTCTTTGTGACCCCATGGACTGCATCACAATAGGCTCCTCTGTCCTCCACTATATAGATAAATACATGTGTGTGTTAATATACAGTATTTGTTTTTCTGATTTACTTCACTCTGTGTAACAGGCTCCAGGTTCATCCATCTCACTAGAACTGACTCAAATCCGTTCTCTTTATGGCTGAGTGATAGTCCACTGTATATACGAACCACATCTTCTTCATCCATTTGTCCATCTGTAGATGGACATCTAGGCTGCTTCCATGTCCTGGCTATTGTAGATCGTGCTGCAGTGGACATTGGGGTACATGTGTCTTTTCGAGTTGTAGCTTTCTGAGGGGATATGCCCAGTAATGGGATTGCTGGGTCATATGGTAGATTTATTCCTCGTTTTTTAAGGAATCTCCATACCGTTCTCCATAATGGCTGTATCAGTTTACATTCCTGCCAACAGTGTAGGATGATTCCCTTTTCTCAACACTCTCCAGCATTTGTTTGTAGATTTTTGGATGATGGCCATTCTGACTGGTGTGAACTGATACTCATTGCAGTTTTGATTTGCATTTCTCTAATAATTAGTGATGTTGAGCATCTTTTCATGTGTTTATTGGCCATCTGTATGTCTTTGGAGAAATGTCTGTTTAGGTCTTCTGCCCATTATTTGATTGGGCTGTTTGTTTTTCTGATATTGAGCTGTTATGAGCTGCTTGTATATTTTGGAGATTAATCTTTTGTCAGTTGTTTCATTTGCAATTATTTTCTCCCATTCTGAGGGTTGTCTTTTTTTCCCCTTTCACAGAGGCTTGTCTTTTAATCTTGTTTCCTTTGCTGTGTAAAAGCTTTTAACTAGATCCCATTTGTTTTTGTTTTTATTTCCATTACTCTAGTAGGTGGGTCAAAGAGGATCTTGCTGTCATTTATGTCAAAGCTGTACTGCATATGTTTTCCTCTAAGAGCTTTATAGTTTCTGGCTTAAGTGGCAACCCACTCCAGTATTCTTGCCTGGAAAATCCCATGGACGGAGGAGCCTGGTAGGCTACAGTCCATGGGGTCCCAGAGAGTTGGACATGACTGAGCGACTTCACTTTCACTATATATTTAAGCCTTTAATCCATTTTTAGTTTATTTTTGTGTATGGTGTTAGAAGTGTTCTAGTTTTCTTCTTTTACATGTAGCTTTCTAGTTTTCCCAGCACCACTTACTGAGGAGGCTGTCTTTTCTTCATTGTTCTTGCCTCCTCTGTCAAAGATAAGGTGCCCATAGGTGCGTGGGTTTATCTCTGAGCTTTCTGTCTTGTTCCGTTGAGCTATGTTTCTGTTTTTGTGTGGATACCATACTGTCTGTAGTTTTGTAGTGTTGTCTGAAGTCAGGAAGGTAAATTCCTCCAGATCTGTTTTTTCCCTCAAGATTGCTTTGGCTGTTTGGGGTCTTTTGTGTTTCCATACAAATAATAGTTCTGTGACAAATCCATTGGTAGTTTGATAGGAATTGCATTGAGTCTGTAGATTGCTTTGGGTAGTATAGTCATTTTCACAATACTGATTCTTCCAATCCAAGAACATGGTATATTTCTCCATCTGTTTTGTCTTTGATTTCTTTCATCAATGTCTTATCATTTTCTGTATACAGAAAACTATATATACTTGTCTCTTTAACTAGGTTTATTCCTAGGTGTTTTATTCTTTTTGTTGCAGTGGTGAATGGGATTGTTTCCTTAACTTCTCTGATTTTTCACTGTTAGTATGTAAGAATGCAAGGGATTTCTGTGTATTAATTTTGTATCCTGTGACTTTACTATACTCTTTGATTAGCTCTAATAATTTTCTGGTGGAATCTTTAGAGTTTTCTATGTGTAGTATTCATGTCATCTGCAAACTGAGAATTTTACTTCTTTTCCAATCTGGATCCCTTTTATTTCTTTTTCTTCTTTGACTGCTGTGGCTAGAGCTTCCAGAACTATGTTGAATTAATAGTGGCAAGAGTGGGTACCCTTGTTCTGTACCTGATCTTAAAGGAAATATTTCCAGTTTTTCACTACTGAGAATAATGTTTGCTGTGGGCTTGTCATACATGGCCTTTATTATGTTGTGGTAGGTTCCTTCTGTGCCTACTTTCTGGATGATTTTTATCATAAATAGGTACTGAATTTTGTCAAACCTGCTGTCAGCAGCCTTCTTCACGGCTTCTGGTTTGCAGGCGTGAAGCTGCCCAGTCATAGGCATGCCTGTCTTCACTTGTAGTCGAGAACACTTTCCCCGCACCTCCCACTGGAAGGCCACCGGCTCCTCAGCTGGCCTTCGGGTACTTGCCAGCTTCCTTTCACCCGAAGGCGACTTGGAGGGGAGGCTGATGGAGACCCGGCCAGCTCAGGTTGCTGACCTGAGTTCCTGGCAGGGTGGGCGTGTCTTCTGCTCTTAGACTTTGTGGCAGTTTTCTGAGAAGTCGATGAGACATCCCCAGCTCTCAGTGGTCTTGTGTCTTCACAGGCTGGCAGCCCTTCTTCCTGCCAGGGCATTCAGTGTGGCTCTCTGCCTACTCTGCTCCCGGCTCTGCGATGGGAGCACGATCATGAGCACCGCTCAGGAGAGCAGGCTGCCTGTGGGGACCATGCGTGTCTCCATCTGCGCCCCCGCATCTGGGACTGGAGGCAGACGGCGTGCCGACTCCACCTTAGGCGCTCCTTCGCCGGCACAAGGGGGACGCTCCTCAGACTGCTTCGTAGTCTCAGTATTCGTGCAGTGGCCAGTTTCTTCATCATCTTCAGGGCATTTGTTTAATTTTCAATATTTTTAATCAAAAACATGTATTCACAGTAACGTATCACAGTATAGAACAATTTAGGGTGAGAAGTGGCCAACTCTACCTCTGCCCCCATTCTCAGTCCTGCCCCCCAGAGGCAGTTCCTTTTAACCAGTTTTATTTTCTGGTCTTCCGTTTCTTACTTCCTGAACTGTAACCAATATGTGTGGTCCTCTTTCCAACATCACACCGACTTCAGACCTGCTCTGCTGGGAAAAGGAAGTAGTAGTTCATTTTACATCACTTCAGGTACTCCTTATCTCTTAGTGTTGCAGTCTGGTTATTTTGTTTCTATATTGGTTCTGATACCTTTTAAAAAAAAATTTGTTTTTTGTTCTGACTTTTGACAGCATCAGGTGACACCCTTCTCTGAATGGTAAGGATAAGCTGTTTCACTCTCAAGATAAGCGAGGTTGCTAATTTCTTGAGTTGTATGTTTAGATTTTTTAAATTTTTAGCCTTTTTTCTTTTATATATATATATATATTTAAGATGGTAAGTTGTCTTCTAATCATAGCCTTAGCTGCATCCCACAAATTGTGATGTATCATTTAAAATTGTCATTTATTTAAAAATGTCTTCCTTGTTGTGTTTTCTCTGACCTGTAGTTTATTTGGCAGTACATTTATTATTTTACAGGCATATAGAAATTTTGTTCAGTTCAGTCGCTCAGTTGTGTCCGACTCTCTGTGACCCCATGAATCGCAGCGCACCAGGCCTCCTGTCCATCACCAACTCCCGGAGTTTACTCAAACTCATCTCCATCAAGTCAGTGATGCCATCCAGCCATCTCATCCTCTGTCGTCCCCTTCTCCTCCTGTAGTTGTTATTTAATCCTAGCTTACACTGTGGTCAGAATCTGTATTTTCTGCAGTTGTCAAGATGGGATTCAGCATCTGTTGGGCCAGGTTTATTGTGTTGTAAAAATACTCTCTTTAAAAAATTTATGTTCTATCAGTTGTTTCTTTATATATTTTGTTCATATACTTTGAGGTCATGTTAATAGATGCATGACAGTTTAGAATTATTGTATCTCCTGGTGAATGAAAACCATGTATTGTTATGAATTGTCTTTCACTGTATACTTCTATAATAGTGAAACTTTCACTTTATAGTCTGACATTAATATGCCTGTTCCAGCTTTGTTTTGATTAGGATTGAATTAGATACGTGTCACAGGTAGATAGAGTTACTTTCGTTTCTAAACCAGTGTGGGAAACTTTGTTTTAAGTAGGGCTTTCTTGATTCCATTCAGTAATATCACTTATATTTTTCTGTCTGTGATTACAGTGGGACTCTTTGCTTTCTATCTGTTCTGTTTTCTTTTCTCTCTGCTCTTTTGGTCTGAATTCTGACTTATTATTCTGTTCCCAACTGCCACCCATTATTAGACATTATAAACATTCTCACATTATGTTCTTAGTGGGTACCTTAGAGAATATAGCCTTCATCCATGACTTATCAAAGTGTAATATAAATTGGTACTTTCTCCAGACAGAGCCAGGATCTCAGAATATTCCTACCCCAGTTACCCACCTCAGGTATGGGTGTGTATGTTTAACCTCCACAAGCCACTTTTTATGCAGGCGTTATTCATTTCGGTTTAGCTATATATTTCCCTTTTATCCTTTCTGCATCTGCAAGCTTCCCTCTAGGATTTATTTTCATTATGACTAAAGGACACATTTTAGTGTTTGTTTTTGCTGGACCTTCAGGTGAGATTACTCCTTCTTTTCTGAAAATGTCTTTGTTTCATCATTATTTTGAAAAATAATTTTACTTGATATTCAGTTCTAGATTGGCAGATGCATTCTTAGGGCTTTGAAGGTATCAGTCAAGAACTTTCTGGCTTCTACTGTTTCTGGGGAAAGGTCAACAGCTGTCTTATTTTTGTTTCTTTTGAAGGCAATCTCTTTTCATTGACTGCTTACATTTTCTTTCTGTCATTGTTAGGAGTGTTTTTCAGATATGCATAAATTTGGTTTATTGATAGCATCTAATCATCTGCCAGATTCTCAGTCTTGTCTTTTATGCTTGAACGTATTGAGCAGCTGGAAGTCTCTGCCTGGAAACTGTTATTTGAAACCCCTGCACATCTGTTTCTTTTAGATTGTTTCTCTTTATTTTTTACTGTCATGTGATTTATTTTCTTGATTGTCTGGTTATTTGTTAGTTTGCTTGTTTATTTCTAAAGGCAGATATTGTTATGAAAACTGATAGCAACACAGTCATACAGGGGTAGTGTTTTCTCCTGCAGAGAATACTGCATCTCTCTGAGAAGCAGCTCAGGACTGGACTCCATGACTCCTGGTGCAGAGTCCAGGAAGTGAGATGATTGAAATCCAGGCTGGAGTCTCTGTGGGAGTCGGTCTTCCTCAGATTCTCACAAACACAGGGTTTTTCTGCTGCGGCAGGATTGACCTTTAGGGCCAGATGGTTCTTCTTGGTGGAGGGGTGGGGCTGTCTGTGCATTTCAGGATATTTATCATCAACCCCATCACATACCAGCAGCATTCCTCCCCCTGAGCTGTGATAGCTGAAAATGTTTCCACACTTCATGAAGCATTTGCTTGAGCACCACTGGTCTCCCACATTTGCATCCAGGTCAAAGTGTGGTTTGGTTTCTCCTTGTCAGGCCCTGGAGCCCAGTTTTTATCCCAGGGGGCTCTGTGGACCTGTCAACAGAAGTTAAACAGTTCAGGTGGATTTCTGTCAACTGTAGTCATAAATAAAAAAAGAAAGGACTTGTGATGCTTAGAATTCTAAGTAGCTTTTACTTGCCAGCTCTCACAATCTAGAAAACTTAACTAGGCAGCCCAGCTCATTCCCTCATAAATTAAACATTTCAGAATAGTTAATCTAGTTTTTATTGTTGTTCAGTCACTCAGTTATGTCCGACTCTTTGTGACCCCATGGACTGTACCCCCCCAGGCTTCCCTGTCCTTCACTGTCTCCAGGAACTTGCTCAAACTCACGTTCTTTGAGTTGGTGACATGAGTTTTTATTAGTAATGTTCTAAAACTGCACTGAATTAAAAAAAAAAAAAAGTAGATAATTGACTGTAGAATTGGTACAGTAACTGTCTTCCTTTTCTAGGTCACCTACGATGGCTGGAGGATTGTTTGCCATGAACAGAGACTATTTCAATGAACTTGGACAGTATGACAGTGGCATGGATATCTGGGGAGGAGAAAATTTAGAAATATCTTTTCGGGTAAATTTTTTTTTGTATGTTAATCAATTAACTGTGCAGTGAAATGTAATTTTCATCTGTGATCCCATGTTTTCTGTAAATCATCTTACTATTTCACCATAATTTATGATATAGATAATACCATTCAAAATAGCAAAAGCCTCTGAGAAGCCTTATATTTATTTTACAAGAATTTTAGAGTGATAGTTGGTATAAATTTAGAGGTCTTTGTGTGCACTGACTCTAGAGTTTTTGTTTTTCCTTTGTCCATTCATCTTATTTGATGACCTAGGATAAAACAGTTCTGGTCATATTTTCCTGACTGCCTGAGATCACCATTGTTCACACCTGTCTCCTGAAGAAATTATTAATAGCTCCCCATTTACTTTCAGGAATAGCCCAGATAAATTATATTGTATACACAGATTGCTCCAACCTACAGAGGAAATTCACCTTTCACAATCTCTTCTCTCATTGCTGAGGCTGGAAAGATGACGGTTGTGGGTGGGGTCTGTGGCTCAGGCAGTTGTGCTAGTGGTTGGGACGCAAGCTTTGGAAAAGGCGGGAAGAGGGCAAGGGACAGAGTGCAGGTTTCTCGCTCTTGTTCCCATCTCCTGGTGTGTCACGGGATCCCTGTTCAGATACCGTAATACCTTGTGTATGTCGTTTTGTATTTTTGCAAATGTATCGATCCCAGTTTTTCCTACGTAATCTTTAGAATTTGTAAGTTGTGAGCTGTAATAAGATATTATTAGTCTTACTTTGTAGATAAGGTATTAAAATAACTAAATAAAGTGACTCAGTCAAGGGCAAAATTTAGACCAGAACTAAGATCTTCTGACTCTTACTCTCTATTTTTTATAAAATAATATTTTTCTAAAAATGTGTGTGCTTCATGAGAAAGTATGTGTGAAACTGAGATTAGAGGATTGATTAGCATTCTTTGTGCCTAAGTCCTGAAGGTCAGCTTCCTTGATCTGTCAAAACATCATGTCTGGGAAGACAGTTTTAGACACAGGAGAGTAAAAGAATGTCACATTGTTTTTAGGGTTTTGTTTCTTTTTAATCATAAAGACAGATAATTTTAAAACACATACTTTGACTTTATTCTGATAATTCACCTGTTTAGTAGAGGCTAACCTCATGAAAGCCATGTGTTGACCCCTCAGCACTATTAACATGTGTTCTGCTTCCGACCAGATCTGGATGTGTGGAGGTAAGCTGTTCATCATCCCCTGCTCTAGAGTTGGACACATTTTCCGGAAAAGGCGGCCGTATGGGTCCCCCGAGGGCCAGGACACTATGACGCACAACTCCCTGCGGCTGGCACACGTGTGGCTGGACGAATACAAGGTGAGGCCCGGCTTCGGGACGGCTGCAGACAGCCCCTCACCCCGGGGACGGGGCGCTGGCCGCTGCTCTCCTGCCTGTCTGTCTGACGGCCTTCATCTCTGTCCGGGTCTCTTTCCTCTTTTCTTCACTCAGGCTTTCACTCAGTTTTTTTTTATTCTGACTCCTTTTTAACTTTTCCCAGTGTCTAGTCTGTGAGAGGTAATTAGCCGACGTCAGGGGACACCCTGTTTCTCCTCTCTGCACCCGGCTTTCAGTGTTTCCTCTCTCAGGACTTGGCTGAGGTAACAAAAAAATCCATTCACTCATTTTTTCTTTTAAATTCAGGAGCAGTATTTTTCTTTAAGACCTGATCTGAGAACCAGAAATTATGGAAACATCAGTGAGCGTGTTGAATTGAGGAAGAAGTTGGATTGTAAATCATTTAAATGGTATTTGGATAACATTTACCCGGAGATGCAGATATCTGGGCCCAACGTCAAACCCCAGCAACCCATTTTTATCAACAGAGGGCCAAAGCGCCCCAAAGTCCTTCAGCGCGGAAGGGTAAGAAAGTGATTCTAAAAAAAAAGAAAGTGATTCTATCACAATGTTTCAGTAAATGTTGCCTAATAAAATAAATGACATTGTATACTTTATAGAATATTTAAGGATAGGCTTTAGCTTGCTTTTCATTGTTTATTTTTTAGGAGAATTTCCTCAATTCAGGTGTATTTAGTATCGTTGCTGTTTATATTAAGATCCTTTACCTGCCAGTATTAGAGAAAACACAACTTCTCTAAGCTGTGTGCTAGCTTCCAAGAGGCTATAAATGTGAAGGCATAAATGAAGACGTTGTACACGCGCGTAAAATTCATTTGGCAGAGACCAGAAAGGAAAATGAAAGGAGAAATGGGGCCGCTGCAGACAGGAAGTGAAAACTGGTGGTTCTGGTCCAGGTGGTAGTGTGAAGGCAGACTGCACAAGCCCATGTCCTGGGTTCTTTCAGTGTCAGCAGTTCTTCAGTGGTTGGAATTAAGCCTAGACCTTTCTTCTGTTTTGTTCTCTCTACCTTATAAAAGTCATCGAGATGTTTATTACTATGTACTTTCCCTTTAAGTAAAAATGGATGCATACCACATAGTTGAAATCCCTGTTACTGTTACCTTGCGTATGTAATCACCTTTAATGTTCAAAATTGATCACTTTGGGCTTACCTGCTAGTTCAGCTAGCTGGTAAAGAATCCGCCAGCAATGTGGGAGGACCCTGGTTCGATCCCTGGGTTGGGAAGATCCCCTGGAGAAGGGCACGGCAACCCGCTCCAGTCTTCTTGCCTGGAGAACTCCATGGACAGAGGAGCCTGGCGGGCTACAGTCCACGGGGTCGCAAAGACTTGGACATGGCTGAGTGACTAAGCAAGTGCAGATCACTTTGCCTAGACGAGACACTCTTTTATGTAGCCCATCTCTGGAATTCCTGTGGCGTCTACAGTCTCTCTTTACCTCCGTTAGGTGTGTGTATTAATTTAGGTACTGGCTGTTTCTACTTTTTGCTTCTGTTTACTCAGTGTCATCTCTAGGTTCTTTACTGCAGAGATGGTAAATTTGATTTCCTTCCTCCCCTGGAACAGATGAGCAGTCTTCTATCTGTAGGTGGAATTTCTACTTGACATACCACCTGCGTATGTTGTTAAAATTGCCTATAACCTTGAAGTTTCTGTTGTGATGATCCTATGTGCTAAAGCCAGAACTCAGTAATAAGAAATGCTTCCCTTTTTAGGACCTTGAAAATCCACACCTTTGAAATACTTTCATGTTTCCTTTCTCTTCATCCATATGTACCGCATTGTCAGGAGCATCCTCTTCTTTTACAGCTCTACCACCTTCAGACCAACAAGTGTCTGGTGGCCCAGGGCCGCCCGAGCGAGAAGGGAGGCCTCGTAGTGCTCAAGGCATGTGACTACAGTGACCCAAACCAGGTGAGTGATGCCCGCGACGGGGTCCTTCAGGGAAGTGCCCGCACTCTTGAGGGTGGGGCAGACATCAGGGTTTTACTCTGACTTTCCTTCTATGGTTCTGGATTTATTTTTATTCTAATTTCTATGTACAGGAAAGTAGAATACATATATATTTTCATATTCCTTTCCATCATGGTTTATCACAGGATGCTGTACGGTAGGACCATGTGGTATCTTAACGGTTTGCATCTGTTAGTCCCAAATTCTCAGTTCATCCCACTCCCCACTTGGCAACAAGCCTGTTTCCTGTGGGTCTGTGTGCTTCATCGGTGTCTATTATAGATTCTACATGTAAGTGACATCGTATGCTATTCCCCTCTGACTGACTTCACTTAGTAGGATAATCTCTAGGCCCGTCCGTCGCTACACATGGCATCACTTCATTCTCAGGGCCGAGCACACGTACCACACCGTCTCATCCCTCCATCTGTGACAGACACGTGGGTTGTTTCCGTGTCTTGGCTATTGTGAACAGAGGCCCATGCATCTTTTTAAATTAGTTTTGTCCAGATATGTGCCCAGAAGTGGGACTGCTGGGTCATGTGGCAACTCTTTGTTTATAGTTTTTTGAGGACCTTCCATACTGTTTTCCACAGTGGATATACCAGTTTACTTTCCCATTAACAACACACGAGAGTTCCCTTTTATCTACACACCCTCTCCAGCACGTTATTTGTAGGCTTTTTACTGGTGGCCTTTCTGACCACTGAGATAGTGCGCACTGTGGCTTTGGTTGCATTTTCTCTGATAATGAGCAATGCTGAGCATCTTCTCCCGTGCCTGTTGGCCATTGGTGTGTCTTCTTTAGAGTCTTCTGCCCATTTGTTGTTAGGTTGTATGAACTATTTTTGTATCTTGGAAATTAAGTCACTGGTTGCATCATTTGTGAATATTTTCTCCCAGTCCATATGTAGGGTGTCACTTCATTTTGCTTATGGTTTCCTTTGCTGTGTAAAAAGCTTGTAAATTTGGGAAGGTCCCAATTTTGAGTCAGGTTTGTTTATATTTGCTTTTCTTTCTTTTACTTTGAAAGGCTGACCTAAGAAAACATTGGTACAATTAAAATGTCAGAGAATGTTTTGCCTATGTTCTCTTCTAGGAGTTTTATGGTGTCATGTCTGTCTTTTGAGCATTTTTGTGTATTATGGTGTAACTTCATTGATTTACCTGGGGCTGTCGAACTTTCTCAAACACTGCTTGAAGTTAAATTGTTGTTTAGTTTGGGAATGATTTTAGAGGTCATTAATTTGTTGTCTCCTGTAGTATTTTGTTTAGAGCATTCTTCTCAGTTATACAGAATGAATTTGAAGTGTATAAATTGAAAGCTATATGGATTTGTTAGAAATGGCAAAGGAAGTACACTTTCTTTCTGGCCAACAGCATTAAATCTGCACTGAATGAATCAGAGTATCTTTTACAGAGTTTTCTGTGGAACTGAGTTTTCCCCATTTTTAGTAGTTCAGAGGAACCACAACAAAATTTCAATTCATGTCATTCACATAATTTATTCTCACACTGTATGTGTCCTTTCAGCGATTCTGAGTGGCGGACGGGGTCATTCAGGAATGGAAGGAACACCTTTTTTGGATAGATTGCACGCTTTGACATTTCTAGGAGTCCATGCACACGAAGATGTTAACATACTGGAAAACACGGTTGAAAAAGGATTTTGTGCCACATCTGGGTGTGAGAGCTGTCTGTACTGTGGACAGGGGAGTGGTCAATCATAGTGAGGAGACGGAGTTATTCTCCTGTCCATACTACAATGTGACTGTACAGAATTGTACTTAAACACCCTAGCCACGTGTGCCTGTTGAAATTTAATTGAAATACATTTTAACAATCCATTTCCAGTTCTCAGCAGCCACACGTGGGCCGGTGGCTCCTTTGTCAGACAGCGTAGATGATGTTCTATCAGCGCTGATGGGGAGCCCTTTCTCCATGTTAAGAGGCTCAGCACACATGTTTTGGACCCATATGAAAAACTAGCAATGAATAAAATAATTCAAAGGGTAAGAGAAAATGTTTTCCTTTTAGATTTATCGATGTTGCATGTTGGAGAAAAGTTATTCATTGCACTTGTCCATTTCAGCCACATTCAGGCCTTTGTTTTTTCTGAAAAGACTCTGAGAGACCATAAAGACGATCAGTGACCTTGGGCCCTGGGACTAGAATATAATATTCCAGGCTGACGTGATGAGGAACATGGACCTCATCATAAGAGCCTTGTGCGTCTGTGTACGCAGGGCAAATCAGCAGCCTCGCTGGGCTCCCACTGTCCTTACACAGGCCGAGAACTAAAGCACTGTACAACTGTGGCATCTTCCGTCAGTCCAGTCTGTCCACTCCCGCACAGGATGTGCAATCTGAATTTCAGAACCTAAAGCAAAACTGGAGGTTTTAACATTTTTATTGTTTTCTTCTTAGGTTTGGATTTACAATGAAGAACATGAGTTGGTCTTAAATAATCTCCTTTGCCTGGATATGTCAGAAACTCGCTCATCTGACCCCCCGCGACTCATGAAGTGCCATGGGTCCGGAGGCTCCCAGCAGTGGACCTTTGGGGTGAGGAACCGGACAGGGCTGAGGGGTCCCAGTCTGCCTTGTAGCTGGTGTTCCCGAGTGTACAGCAGCCCCTAAGTCAGGAAGTTTTTAACTGGCGGTGTTTTTTCTCCTCTATTTTCAGAGGAATAACCGGCTGTACCAGGCGTCAGCGGGCCGGTGCCTCAGACCAGCTGATCCACGGAGTCGCAAAGGCTCTGTTGCCATGGCGATCTGTGATGGCTCCTCCTCACAGCAGTGGCATTTGGAATCTTAAGGCGGACGCTGTGGTCGGAACGTGACTGTCCAGCTCATCCCCACCACGGAGCTGAAGAAGTGTGCTTCCCCAGGAGGTTGAAGTCATTTCTGGACTGCTGTTAAGGAATTTCTTCCTTATGGTAGGAAACCAAAATGCAGTGTTAACTCTAGAGAGTCAGGTTTGTGTAGAAGGATAAAGTCCAGGAGATTGATGTGTCTGTTCAGGTTTATTTGATCAGGAACTTGTGATTTCCCTTCTTAGATTTCATAGATGATGGTTAATTTTTAAATTTCTACTACCATGTTCTGAATAATTTTAAATATACTGAATCCACATTACTTTTAACTTTAGAAGGCATTCATTTATAAGATTATATTTAAGAGTTAATATTATAAATTATTTTGGTGAATATGGTACTACCCACATTTACATTAAAGGATCCTTTTGATTATTTACCCTAGGATTCTTTGTCTGCTCTTTCTTTCATCTTGTATTGGAGCCTCTGCTCTGACTTATCCTGTGTGTGTGATACATGGTAAGTTCACTGAGGTTTGGCTAATGGACCAATAAGTGAGGTAGGTCACAGCCTTAAGTAACCTCAGCGGTGTTTGCTTCTTAGCTTGAACTATGTGAGTTTTAAGTATTCAGATTCACTGAGTCAGCCTCAAAGTTGCCAGTGAAATACCCGGGTAGAGTTATGAAATAGGAGGTCAGGATTTCAAAAGATATATCTCAGAGGTATGAATTTAGAAATCATCTGTATATATTATAAATATCCAAATATAAAGTGAGTTTTTTCACCAAAAGTACATCTCATGAGACAATCTCATGGGGAACTTCCTTATTTTATGTTGAAACACAAAGTTTAAGTACCATATTTGAAACATGTTACAGGATAATACATGTATACACACACACTGAACATTAACTTCAAAGCTCAGAATCAATAATCACATTAAATATAATCTGATTAGATATAAACGGGTCCTCCTGACCCCAGATAGTGTCTGTGTGGCCTCACCAAAGTCTTGGAAACCAAGTCCGACCCCGTGACATCTTGGAGCAGCTAAGAGGAGAGTGGCCAGGATGGTGACGTAGAAAGACCCTACGCTTGCCTCCTCTCACGGGCACACCTAAATTGCAACTATTTGCAGAAAAACCATTGATGAAAAAGACCAGAACCTATCGCCACACGACAAGGCAGGTAGGAGGGTGGAGTCGCCACCTAGTCCAATCCCCTCCCCAGGTGTGTGACCCAAGGGCGTGGAGGGCTGCAAACCCCACGCGGTGCTCCCCGGCCCTGGGGTCTTGCACTGGGAAGACAAGCCCAGTTTATTCCAGGAGTCAGAGAGAGCCGGGGGAAGTAGAGGCTTCACCCGAGAAGACGCTCACACCGTTGCACACACTCTGGGACCCAGGGCAGAAGCAAAGGAGCCTGGGGCAGACAGACCTACCTGCTGATCTTGCAGTCTTCCCAAAGAGGCAGGAGGCACCCTGGGGACAGACCCTGGTGCATCCATTTCCGGGAGCTTGTTCTATCCTGGGGGCGCTGGTGAACACCAGTTTGGAATTCTCCCGCTGGCCCAGCAGCCTGCAAGCACATCTCAAGCCAGACATCTCACCGGGCACCCACTCACCTAAGACAGGGTGCCTTCAAGACCCCCTGGGTTTTCAGCTGACCTTGGCCATGGCCTTACTCACCAGAAGGCCCAGGATTTGGCCCCACACACCAGCACACAGGCATCAGACCCTGGGCCTAGCCTCATCCACCAGTCAAAAACCACAGCCCTGCAGCCTGCAGACCCCACCCCCTAGCACTCTGATACCAGCTCTGGGACCCCTGGGGCCCTGGAAGCAGACTTGAGGACCTTGCTCTGCCAATCAACAGGCTGGCACTAGCTATGTAAATAGGTCAAAGTGTCCCTAGTTAGAAGGCACAGATGGTTACAGTGGATAAAAATGTAGGACCCAACTATACGCTGCCTGTAAGAAACTCACTTTAAAGAAGATGCCACAAGTGTTAAAAATGAAAGGATGGGGAAACACATAAATGCTGAACACCCATTGGAAGATATCCAGATAGCTAAATTAATATTAGACAAAGGCGATTTCAGAGCAAAGAATACCCCTGGAGATAATACCCCTTTAAAATGATGAAGGCATCAACTCATTAAGAACAATCTCAAGCATCTATAAACCTAACAACTTCAACTGTGTCACCAAACAAGTGGGTGAAACAGAAGGATAGAGAAAACGTAAATGAACAACACTATTAACCAGCTTGACAAAGAATACTCATCCTTTTCAAGTGCACATGAAATATTTACCGACAGAGATCACATGCCAGGACATTAAAGAAATCAATTAATTTAGATAAATTCAACTTATGCAAATTACATTAGCAATCAATAACAACTAGTAGAAATCAGTGATAAAGATACCTGGGGGAATTCCCTGGCCGTCCACTGGTTAGGACTCCATGTCTTCACTGCTGCAGGAGTCAGTCCCTGGAACCCTGGAAGATCAATCAGGAACATATTTCCCAATACTCTGTGGGTCACCAAAGAAATCAAAAGGCTATTTTCAGCTGCCTGAAAATGAAAACACAAGATATCAAAGGCTATAGGATGTAGCTCACTCACTACGTGGGAAGTTTATAGAACTGAGCTATATTAGAAAAGGATAAAGGTTTAAAATTAATGATAAGCTTCCAGCTTAAAGTAGAAAAAGAGTTAAAAAAGCAAAGACGAAATACTAGACAGAAATGAAAAACAAGAAGTTAATGAAACCAAAGCTGGATTAAGATTATTGATAAATTGTCTACTAAGAAATTACCAACATCAATAATGAGTGGCAACGTCACTAGACAGTCTGCAGATGTTAAAAACAGATAAGCAGCGGGAACTCTCATTCACTTCTGCTGGGAATGCAAAAGGGTATGGCCACTTGGAAAATGGTTTGGCAGTTTCTTGCAAAACTAAATGCATAATACGATAAAAAACCTGCACATAAGATGTTTACAGCAGCTTCATTTGTAATTGCCAAAGTCTGGAAGTAACTGTGATGTCCTTCTGTAGGTGACCGGGTAAACTGCTACATCTAGACAATGGAATATTTAGTGCTAAGAAGAAATGAGCTATCAAGCCACAAAAAAACTGGAGGAACCTTTAATGTATGTTACTCAGTGAAAGCAGCCACCTGAAAAGTCTACATACTGTATGATTCCAACTCTATGACATTCTGGAAAAGGGAGAACCACGGAGACAGTAATACATCACTCGTTGCCAGGGGTAGGGTGTGGGGAGAAAGATACGGGCAAGGCAGCTACTGTGTATGATCCTGTCACGGTGGACACAGCAGTCAGAACCCACAGGGTGAGTAAAACCAAGTGTGAAGTGTCATGTCGGCTATGGACGTGGGGTGAGAATCATGTGTCAGGGAAGGTGTATCGGTTCTAACAAAGCCACCCAAAGGACCACAAGACAAACGTCAACACAGAAATGATTGTGGAAAAAAAATAAATGATTGTGGGAACTCCCTGGTGGTCCGGTGGTTGGGACTCCGAGCTCTCACTGCCAAGAGCCCAAGTTTAACTCCTAGTCAGGGAACTATGTCCACAAGCTGTGCAGCCAAAAAAATAAAACAGAAACATATTAAAAAAGTGAACTGTACCTCTGTGTAGCTTCCCAGGTGGCTCAGATGGTAAACAATCCGCCTGCAGTACGGGAGATGAAGGCAGACCGGGGTTCGATCCCCGGGCTGGGAAGATCCTCTGGAGAAGGAAATGGTACCCCACCCCAGTGTTCTTGCCTGGAGATCCCCATGGACAGAGGACCCTGGCGGGCTGCAGTCCACGGGGTCGCAGAGTTTCAGACAACTGAAGCAACTGGGCACATTATAGCAACAGCTCAAAATAAAAAATAATTCGGATTGTAACTAATTTACAATAGCATGAAAAATATGAAAATAATTTTAACATTTGTACAGTGAGAAAAAAACATTGCTGAGAGAAATTAAAGAAAACCTAAATAAATGGACATGAGTTTGAGCAACCTCCGGAGATAGTGAAGGATCTTTATAAAAATGGTGCTGGAAGTAATTTTCTGTTTCTACAGATAAAAACGAACCTTGACTCCTATCTTGCATACAGAATTTATTTCAACATGGTCATAGATCTACATAGAAAAAAGACAACTATAAAGCTTTTAGAGAAAAATGACAAATACCTTCCTATAGGAGAGTCTAAGATTTCTTTACTCATTTCAAAGCAGTCATCAAAGATCAATGAATTGGACTTTATCAAAATTAAAAGCTTCTGAAGACGACAGCATTGAGGAAGAAGATACAATTTGTACCCAGATTGTATAAAGTGCTTAAAACTCAATGTAAGGGACATCTGTGGTGGGCCAGTGCTTGAGACTCCTCCGCCTGCCAGTGCAGGGGACACAGGTTCAGTCCCTGGGCCGGGAGGATCCTGCGTGCCCCAGGGCAGCTGAGGACGTGCGGCACAATTACGAGACTGCGCTCCGCAACCGAGAGGTGACCGCAGTGGGAAGCCCGCACTGTGCGTGGAGAGCGGCCGGCACATGGCCACACAGACCCAGCGCTGCTGAAGATAAAAATTTAAACCGATTTTCAAAATGAACGGAATACTCACGCTTAAGGAACAATGCATGGCTCTGCATACAAAAAAGGTTAAATGTCACAGACGGTTGTCAGGGAAATACAGATTAAAACCAGTCAGATACCATTA
The DNA here is from genome assembly GCF_019320065.1 of Cervus canadensis. Lineage (NCBI taxonomy): Eukaryota > Metazoa > Chordata > Mammalia > Artiodactyla > Cervidae > Cervus > Cervus canadensis. The sequence goes on from NC_057388.1 coordinate 113,901,623, forward strand.
AAATGGTTACAACAAACAGACTGACGGGTTCTGAGGAAACAGAAAAGGTACCGCGGTGCAGCTTTGGGGTTCCGCCCCAGAGGACCCCCATGTCTGCTCAGAGCAAGTGATGGCTACGACGTTACCTAGGTGATGAGGTCAACTCTGGACAAGTCAACCGCTGAGAGGCCTGTGTGTTACCGACACGTGGGACAGGAAACAGGAGGAAGCCTCTGGGTAGATCCCCGATCGGGAACAGGGATCAACTGGAAGCTGTGAATTGTTTCCAGGGATCAACTGGAAGCTGTGAATTGGTTCCCACTTGTGATGGGAGAGCGAGCCGGGGGGCCTCCGGACTGGAATTTGCAGGAAGGAATGTGGGGCAGGAAGGAGCCACAGAGAGAGGGTCCAGAAATGTGCAGATGGGTCTGAGTCTGGCTCTGTCCGTCTGTCCACAGCTAAGTGTGACCCCCTGTGAATGAGCCAAGAATACATTCCAAGGAAAGGCTAAGTTGTGGGAAGCTGTGACCTGAACAGGTCAAGGCAGGCCCCTCGCCCAACACCCAGGGCACCTGTGTGCCCCTCCAGGTCAGACTCCTCCTTAGGACGCTTCCAGAACAAGCTTCAAAACAAATCGACGCACGTCACTCAACTGCCACCAGAATAAATGAACGGTTTTTAAAAGAGCACAACATAACCCAACATAGCATTAACGCTCGAATTCTGAAACCCAATGAGGATTTCTAGACCTGGAAAGACACGGTTACCAGAGGGGCCCCGAGAAAGCGGCCAGGTTCACGCAGGGCAGAGACACTGGCGTCCTGAACCACCCTGCTCGCCGGCCAGGCGGGCCTCGGGGTGGCGGCGCCTCTAAGTCTCCTTCCTTGCCTGCTGGGCGGTGAGAGCCGGAGAGAGATCCGAGGAGGCGTGGCCGCCCAAGAAGGGCCTCCCAGCCTGGCGAGACACCAGCACGTCCAGGCCCGTCCTGACGGACAGCTTCACAGACGCGGGCTGCTTCCGAGGAGCAGCAAGTGCCGACGGTCAGAGGATGGGTGCCTGGAGGCTTGCTGTAAAACGGCGCGGTACAGAAGCTGTTTGGCTGTTCGCGAAGCACAAGCTGTTGTACGAACTGAGTGGGATTCTAGGCAGTTTAATTCTTAGCAATCCTTTGAGTTAAATCTGAAATACACACAACAGGAGAAATAAAGTCCCTACCACACACAGCAAGTCTGGAAGAGCTGCTTCCAAAAAAAAAAAATCAGTGGACTGAATTTAACAATAAAAACAGACTTTAAACAAGGGAATGAAACACTAGGAAGATTTTTCACTTTGGCCTTGGAAACATCCTAAAAAGAAACCAAAGTTACCCTTCTTTACCCAACCACAGAAAGAGTCTCTCTTTGGACTGAGTTATGAACTTACATCTAAAAAAGAAGCAAGTTGACTACATCCACAGGCCAGTCACTCAAAAAGGGTAGACCAGCTTGTTGGTTTAGTTCAAACACTCATCGGTTTCTGAGTTGCGACCGGAACACTAACAGAGACTCAGGCAGCTTATATAGATGTAAAATATTTTATTTGTAAATGGTGATCTTCTAAATCTGTGTCCACAAATTCCAAAACCCATAACACTCTGTATACTTCAAAAAATTCAATTTTTGCCAACATGAGATACTATTATACAGAACAGAAAACAAAACAAAAACCCGGGAGGACAAATACTGGTAGGATGTCAGAATATTGTACAAGAGAAGAAAAATATTCAAGAAACAAATTTCATACAGCTATTTATCAAGAGAAAAATATATACAATTGATTTATTCTGTAAGATAAAAATACATCATGCCATATACATTACAAGTTCAGAACTGCATCACTGGATATACCAACAGCTTACAGTCCACTTGAATTGTGCACACAAAAACTTCATTTTATACTCAGCCTGTGAAGTGTCAGTACCAGAATTTTAAGTACAAAATAAAGAGCTAACCTGGTTCAAAATGCTGATTAAGTTTCTACAAGCAAACACAAAACAGTGTGTGTGTGTGTGTGTTTAATTAAAGAAATGTAAACAAACAGTTCATACAAACACATCTTAAAATTACATCTTCCAAACCCTACTGCCGGGGTCCTGCAGTTGCAAGCAGTCACATCTCTCTCTCTCTCTTTTTTTTTTTTTTCAAATTTTTGTGTTAAATAAGCTAGAGAGTTCAATTTGAGTTCCTGCTACATGATCCTAGTATGTTTACATGATTTTTGTTTTGTGTGTGGCTTGAAACGAAGTTCTAATCAAAACTACTTTTGCTGAAGAAAAATTCAGCTTCCATTTGGGGGTGTTTTTAAGCAGTTATTCACAGTTATCACAAATTGTAAAAGCACAAAAAACCTGACTGAAGAAGTAGGGATGCAACAATATAATGTGAAAAAATTAGTTTAAGTTACCAAAACGGCTATAAAAGTTGTAGTCATAGCATACACTCCGTTCTATCAGAAGTAAGGTGTATAAAACAAGTAAGTACTAATAGACTGTAGTTTCCAAAAAACCCCAAACACTCTAGGTGGAAATTTTGGTTATTACATAATTATAATGGCATATTTAATAACAAAATTATATTGTAACATCCCTATGAACATTTTATAAGCACCCGAGCTGCTGCAGAGCCTGGTAGCATTTGGTCAATAACTATTTTTATACTGTATTTTTTTTCTCAAAATATTTACATGTTTGTACAAAGTAACAGGGTTTGTTAGTTTTGCAGGTAACAGCAGCAGCTTGGCTTTCTTCTAACTTTTATTTAAAAATAGCTTCATTCACTTATTCAATAATAAATACAAAAAGTTTCTCTTATTTTACAGAAATCAAAAACTACAATAAACTGACTCATGGAATCAAGTATTTAAATGTATTTTAGTGCAAGTTATTGTCCCTTAGCTCTATTCCTAAGGAAGTCATTTCAGTACATTCCTTGTTCAGTGGTGTCTACTTTAGTTTTAAAAAACTCTTAAGTCAGAGGGCCTGCCCCTTTCTCAGATAAGGCCGTGGCCAGCACTTTGGACATCTCCCTCTCGCTGGTGATCTCAGTCTTACATTCATAGGAAGGCCCCGCCCTGGGGCAGGGCAGCCGTCGGCTCTTTGCCCCAGTAAAAGTTTCTCCTTAGTGAGACTAAAACGAAAGGAAACAAAACCCACCCACAGAAAGAAAGAAGAAAGAAAGGAAAAGGAAACAACAAAAAAAAGTGCTGGACCATTCTGTAAATCTTCGACCTCGGCAGCTCGGGTCAAGTGGCCTCGGTCGGCTTCCTCCTGGTGCTCCCAACTTAACTGAAGTTCCAAGGAAATCAGGACTCCCAGGAGCTAGTTTTCAAAAAAGTCATAAAACAGAAAACAAAAACCTCTTTTCTGTCTGCGAAATCCCAATGGTGCGTGGACTCGCTTCTTCCTAGGGACGAGCCGCCCTCCGAGGCGCGGGGTCGCGTCAGTTCATCCACTTGCGGCAGTTCACGGCCCCACAGTGACAGGGGATCTTGTGCTGGTCGTCCTCAAAGTCAAACTTATAGTCATAGCACAGCTGCGGCCAGAGACACACAGTGAGGAGGCCGCTCCCCGTCCTCGGCCGCCCCGGGCCCTCGTCTCCCCCACTGTCGTCCGGGTGGCTGGGCCTCTGCGGGACCGCCTCCCCCTGGACCCCAAGCCGGGAGGACGCACAGGCTGCGGCCGGCACCCCACGGGAAGCACCCTCCCGCCCTGAGGGGCGCCCCGAAATCCTGGGGGGCTCCCCTTCCTCACGGCACTCCCACCGTCCACAGCTCTTTCCTGAGGGCTCAGGGCGGCTCCCTTCCACAAACAATGAGGCAGAGGCTTGGGGGTCAAGGGGGTCCCCCGAACAACTTGAGCAGGGTGGGGGGCAGCAAGGCCAGGAGTGGGGGACCTCCTCTGTCCCCAGGCCCGGGGCCTCAAATGGGTTCGTTCTTATCCAGTTAGTGAGACATGCAAGACGAGCCTTGGGTCAACTCAATTTAAAAAAGTACGTTCCAGTTAAGATGACCCCAAAATACAAGCGTCCTCTCAGGGCAGGGCCAGAGGCTCCAACCAAGTGAAGACCCTCAGCTTCCTCGCCCTCGTAAAGAGAGGAGACCCCCACAGAACCCGCCTGCCCAGCAGCCGCTTCCCAGGGCCCCTGATTTCAGCCCCCAAATGTGCTCATCACGTCTGTGACCAAGTCGGGGAATATCAACGCGATGACGGAGGCCATCCTCACGGGCGACACGCGAGGCGGAGGGAAGGGACTACTAAGGGAGGAGCCAAGCTCTACAGAAACCCGCTCGCAGAAAATCCGGGAGCGGGTGCTGGTTCAGAGTGCATACACGCAACAGGGACCCCGGGCCCCCCGGAATTGCTGCCCACAGCCCCAGGGTCACCCCGGGGCCAGAGGCGCCAGCAGGGCCATCAGCTCCGCGCAGGCGTCCTTTATAAAGGGGGGCCCCGCGGAGGGGCGGGTAGGGGCGGAGCTTACCTCTTCTCCTTTCTGGATTCTCCGACTGGAGCTGATGATGATCTTGTGGCCGCGCTCGAAGGTCACCACCTCCGCCACGCAGTTGGGCGCACACGAGTGGTTGATGTACCTGCGAGCAGCAGTCCAGAGATGGCTCGCCGCCCAACAGCCGGGCGGGGGCCGATGCCCCCACTCCCGCGGCCCCTCCCCATCGGCCCGCTCACAGCCCGCGCGCCCACGGACACAGACGGCCGCGTGGCCGCAGGACCTCAGCGCCCCGGCCGGCCAGGGAATTCCCAAACGTAGGGGGAAATGCTAAGTAAGACCTCTGGCCAGGGCTGAAGGGCCCCACCGCCGGCCCCGCCTCACCTGGCAGGCCCTCCCGTGAGCGTGGCGTCGATCACGTGGTCACTGTCCATGCGGAACATGTACACGCCTCGGTTCTGAAACAGAAAGCGCTCAGGACCTGCCCGCCCTGGTGGGGAGCCGGTCGCCCCAGCCGGTCGCCCTGAACTGAAGCAACACCCGGCAGGTCGCCTGTGAAGCCAGGCTCACTGGTGCCGGTACAGCCTCGCAGACGGTAACGGGGGGAAATACAGGCCTATCCAGGTGTGGTTTCCAGGGGCAGACCCAGCCCTGGCCCCAAGCGCCCGACGGCACAGGAGGACGCGAGCTCACCTGGGACTCGTAGAGCTTCTCCTTCCTGTTGGCGACCTCGTTCCGAATGATGGTCCCGATGTACTCGATGACCATGGTGTGCTTCTCGATGTCCCGGGCAGCGTACAGGCCCAGCCCCTGCGGAAACGCACATGCACGCCTCAGAGCCACTGGCTTCCGTGGACAACAGGTCTGCGTGCCCCTTCAGGCAAAGGTCCTGCCCTTGGTCACAGCAGAAGCCCCAGGAAGACCCCACCTGAACTCACGTGACCTTTGTACTGACCTCGACTCTCATCTGGACCCTCAACACTGGACGATCTTCCCACCTAAAGTCGTGATTATCACTCCCTAGTTTGTCTTTTTTTACAGTAAACCCTGCGGGCATTTTTACAAAGTGTTTCTATCTGGCCATCTTCTCTCCTGGGCTTCCCTGGGGGCTCAGCTGGTAAAGAATCCGCCTGCAATGCGGGAGATCTGGGTTCAATCCCTGGCTTGGGAAGATCCCCTGGAGAAGGGAAAGGCTACCACTCCACTGTTCTGGCCTGGAGAATCCCATGGACTATATAGTCCATGGGGTCACAGAGTTGGGCACAACTGAATGACTTTCACACATCTTCTCCCGAACGTGATATCACAACCAGATCCCACCAACTAAACAGGCTAATGGCTTCTGCTATTTATTTTATCCCACCGTGATTTCTAAAAAGACATAACAAACTTATGAAGCAGGAACAGGGCTAACTGTAAGGGACTCTTACAATGTGAGTTTCTGCATTCTCAACTGACCAGAAGCCCCCCGCACTGGACACAGGCCTTGTCAAGTACCATGGTTCGGGGGCTGTTGGGAGACTTTGGGGTGAGAATTAACTTCTGAAAAGAAGTACTCATGCGGTTTATGTGTTCAATTCCAGGTGTGACTCCGAGGTGACAAAGCAGGGCATACAAAAACCATCTGCATGGAGATGAGTACAGTTCAGTGTAAGAGACCAGAAGATCACTGGAAATGAACCGAGAATCCAAGCAGCCAGGCACACGCGAACACTTCGTGAAGTAACTTGGTGGTACTGAAATTCAGTTTTATATGGATGGGTTATATATTACTAAATGGTGCTCCCACAACTGGTTACTCAACAGGAAAAAAAAAAAAGTCTTAAAACACAAAAAATAAAATCACTGAAACAAAAAGAATCTAATAAACTACATATGCAATCTACAGTCTTAACCAAAAATAGAAACTATAGAAAATTATATGTTTGACTGTATAAAAATTAATACTCCTAATAAAACACATTCCACTTACTGAGGTATTTTCCCCTAAAATACATCTTTTGCCAAATAGTACAAGTTCTTATAAACTGAAAAATGGACAAAGGATATGAATATACAATGCAGTTCATAGCAAGCAAACACAAATGGAAAACCTAAAAAGTTGCAACTGAGGGGACATCAGTCTGTGCTTAACGGGCTGGCAAAAATATAAAAGGGTCCTAACACTTCCAATGGGAAAACAAGAAAAAGTTTCATACTCTGCAGAAGAGCATACAATTACAGCCTGTTTAGAAAACAGACGATGTCTATGAAAATGAAAAGTACATGTACTTCTATGCAGAAATCTCACTTGGGGGCACACACCCCACAGAAGTGAAGTCACACGGGTATCTGTACAAATCCTGACAGCAATGCTGTTTCGGCAAAGAACTCCAAACAAAACTAATTCTCAGCAGTAGTGCAATGGTTTAACCTATCATAGCTCATCGATTTCACAGAAAGAAACTGAAGAATGATTTAGAGCTAGAGGTGTATGAATACTAGCGAGAAAAGGAAGACATGGGAAAGTGCAGATAACATGACCCTGCCTTCCCACATGCACACAGACATCTAGGTGCTGTTAAGACAGCAGCATGGGGGAAAAAACAGGATATTTAGTAGGTTGTTGGCATGATGACCTGGGAGGTAGACGGAAGGGAGGTAACAGAATGGAGGAAGCAAAAGGTGACCAGATACCAAGAACTCTCAAAAAAGATGACAGACTGAACACAGGTGGTTTCAAAACCCTTAGCATGACTGAGGAGCAGGAAGTGAGGTGTGAACGAGCCATTGGGAGACGTCTTCAGACAGACAGGCCACTGAGCACGAGGAGGCCGGCACGGCCAGGAGCAGCAGTGGAGCAGCGACTGCCCCAGGAGTCTGAGACAGGCTCCTCCAAAGACAAGAAAGAGGCTGTTATCTGTAATACGAACACAGAGTGTCCCATGAAAAGACAGGGAAGAAGGTGCAGACGTCAAGCAGGAGCATCTCAGAGTAAGGACAAGGAACCCAAAGACAAGACCAGGCAGAGGTCAGAGCTGAGACGGAAGTCTACTCCAGCGGCGCGAGGACCATCATGGGCCCAGCTGGGGGGCCAGACTCGGTGAGGCCAGGGACCACAAGCCTGCACACTCGGGCAAACCCCCGGGGGAGGCTGGTGCTGGGGGGCTGCGGCCACACCACGAGACCCCGATCTCAGGGACCCAGTGTTTGTGTAGAGAGAAACAGAGGTGGGACTTCGCAGAAGAATCAGCACAGAAACATTTAAGGCTGACGGCAACACTGCTTCAGGCCGAAAGGATTCACCACTGGGGAAAGCAATGGGCCCACTTTGCTGAGACACTCAAATAGCAAGTCAAGAAAAGATCCTAGAAGTTTCCACGTGAAGAAGAATGTGGATGAACACAGTGTGATGGTCACCTTCTACCCGAGGGACCAGCGTGGCTTGAGACTGGGACTGCACAGGAGGGGCGGGCAGGCCTGCATGGTGCCCAGAGGTGAGACGGGCAGTCACAACAGGCCAGCAGAGCTGCGGTGGATTGCAGCCAACTTCAGAGAGAAAAAGGCAACAAACCCTGACGATGCTTTGGGTCTGTACACTGAGGCCAACGCACAGAACTAGGAGTGGTGACCTCATTCAGTGACACAAGGAGCCTGGGGGAGAAGCTGGGTCCTGGGACCTGCCTCGGCAAGTGTGACCTGGGTCCTGGGACCCGCCTCAGCAAGTGTGACCTGGGTCCTGGGACCTGCCTCAGCAAGTGTGACCTGGGTAAACTTGAATGCCTATTCGTCTCGAGATGGTTTTACCTGTTCCACAATCTAACCATCAGAAAATACATGATGATTTCATGAAAAGAAGGCTTCCAAAATTGGGCACCTTTTGAAAACATTTTCATTTGTACTTTTCACAAGCGCCTTTAGCCCTAGTGAGCTTGCCACGGCTCCCATGCATGGAGAATACAACGCTCCCTGCATCCCGTGGGCTCTTGGCACAATGTGAAGACGCGTTCAGCCCAGCTCCCATTTGGGAAGAACAGCGTCTGCATCCTGAGACCGCAGATGGAGCGGCCAGTGAGTGCCCCGGCCTCAAACGACACCAGCCAACAGGGCATCTCTCCCCGCGGCCTGCAGCCCCGCCTCACACGCCGGATGCCAACCTTCTCCCGAGAGGGCCCTGCCTGCGTCTCGCCGTCCTGGGCACCCGGCCCCCGCTCACCTGGATGCGGGACCGGGCCAGGTAGACGTTGGACTTCCACTCGGTCTTCATCTTGCGGTACTGCGACGACTTGGAGTGGACGAACTGCTTGCTGTAGGGTGCGCTCAGCTCCCCCGTGACGGTGCTCTGGAAGGACTTGGAGGTGCTGGTGCTGTTCAGGGTGTGAGGCCTGTGGGGGTGGGCGCCGACAGGGGACACAAGGGAGACTGAAGACACCTCCGCAAGGGCCCGGGAGGGCCAGCTCGGTGCGGACAGGCACACACACGGACAGCCGCCTAGCGGGCCCCACGGCGAGGCCGCGCGGAGGCCGCACAGACACAGCCAGGGACAGCAGGGTTTGTAAGCAGCAGGCGAGTCAAGCACAGAAACCACTAGGAGGCCTAGAAACCCCGGGCTGTACTATGTGAAGTCAAAACAAAATACCTTAACACAAACCTCTTGACATGGGCACTCATTTTAGGTTCGGAACGCGCACAACCTGTGGGGTTGACGGCCAGCGGCAGCTCCATGAGGGGGTTCCGGCCATACCGGAAGGTGTAGTTTTCACAGGCCTCAACCCCAGGGAGCTGGAGAGAAGCAGAGACAGACAGACAGGTAACTCACGGGATCAAGACTGCAGGCAAGACAGACCAGCCAGAGCACGACCCAAACTCAATTCTGTGAAAACAACGTGTCAACATTTTCAGAACACCGGCAACACGAGGCGCTGTGTGAACAGGAGCCGCTGCCCTCAGAGCCTGACTGTGGCGAGCTCACCACGGTCGGGGTCCTGGAGTTGGGGTGACGTGAGGGTACCTCCTAAGATCACCTGCGTTACAGGCCTTTTCTACAATCTATCTCCTGTGGACTCTGTCTGTGGGAGGCGTGACAGAGGCACATCACTTGGGTAGGGTGTGACCGAAGCAAGTGGTGGCTTCTGGGGTGTCCACTCTCCTCCAGAGAAAGCCCATCAGTGACTTTCTTCTTGAAACAATGCCTTACAAACTACACAGTTTTCCATGACCACTGCGTGTAAACTCACTATCGCACATGTGGGCTCATGAACGCCAGTCACGTGCTAGTGACCAACCTGGGCCTTGGCAGGAGAGTGGCTGTGAACGCCGGGCACCAACCTGCCGCCCTGCAGGAGCGGGGCCTCATCCCACTGCATGGCTGACACCCGGCCCCGGAGGCCCTGAGGCCTGTGACCTGCCTCAGGATGTCCACACGGACACAGGAGCGACTCACGGAGGCCTGTTCTCTCAGGCAGGAGCTCATTACCGGCCAAGCCACTCCCTGCAGTGTGGGGACCGTGACCACCCAGCCCGGTGTCAGGGGATGGGTGTGGCGGGGCAGGAGGGCGGCCCGGCACTCACTGACTCCGCGATCCGTGCCACTGCAGAGACGGTCAGGCCAAATAGGTCCTCCCCTTTCAGATAGGCTGGGAAAAGCTGCAGCATTTCGGATTTTTTCCTCACACAGGCCACGGGCTCCAAAATTTTATCCCAAACACCTACATATGGACAAAAGACATTTTTAATGACAAATTTGCTCTCAGGTAAAGAGGAGAAAGGATGCCATATAAAAACAAAACCAAAATGAAGACCCACTGCTCACAAAGACTTACCGGATCCAAGTAAAGCCCATGGGCAGGTGTTACCCGCTTATCAGATGGCAGCAGTTTTTTATTAAGACTTTTTAGAAAGTTTTAGGGGAAAGAATACGCTACAGTCAGAGAATTAGACAATAAAGCTGGAAAGTACAGTCTAACATAACTGAAATTCATGCTGGCCACTTAGCGTATCAGATTTTCAAATGCTTAATCCACTTAAGTAACTAACATCTGCAGATAGATCCTTTCCTCTCAGAGTTAAATCAAAATCTGAAATTGATATTTCATTGGAATTATCTTCAGAGCATTTTCTTTAAAAAAAAAAAAAAAGGAAAAACAACTATTAAACTTATTTATAAAAAGCAGTTCTGCACCACTTTCTACATCAATAAAAACAACAATCTAGATTTAATTAACCTAGAGGCCAAAACTAAGTGTCTCATTTCTGGCTCTAAATTTAGTATCTGATGCTGCTGAGATACGACAATCTGTACAATATGCTTTAAATGTGGTTCCCACCTTCTAGGTGATGTTAAGAGAGCCCCTAAGGTGACAGGCAATCTTTACCTAGAAATCTTTCTGTTTATAAACTGCTGGAATTTATATGCATATACTGATGTAGAGCAAGTCTAGCAAGTGTTTAGAGAACAGTGTGGGAAAGACAAGGTAGGACACAGGGAAGTTAAAGTCTGCATCTGTCGATGAAGGACGCACACCCGCCGTTAGGAACCATGAACACACGTGAGACACGGGGAAACACTGCCGTGAAGCCTTCACTGGCCTAAGGCTGCAGGGGCGGGGCCTGACCTTTGGGCGAGGTGTCACTCAAGACGAGGTCCTCGTGGCCCTGCTCCACGACCCGGATGACGAACACGGGCCGGCCGTCCTTCTCCTCGATGGAGCAGAGGTAGCGACAGCGGCGGTTGGCGTAGCGCGTGCTCCAGTAGAGCCGGCTGGCCTCGTAGCCCACGGGGAAGAGCGCCGTGGGGGAGTGGAAGGCCGGCATCTGCTGCGGGAGCAGCTGGCCGATGGCGTGGAAGACGAGGCTGCCCACGCGGAAGGTGTGCTCACGCTCCCCGCGCTGCACGATGCTGGCGATCTGCCGCACCTCGTCGCGCTGCACGTACACCCTCCTGAAGACGGCGAAGTAGCTCAGCTCCTGCTCGTGGAGGCCCTTTGGTTTGTGCACGGGACAAAGCATAGTTTTATCTTTAAAAAACATGCATTGTGCTTTAATGGCGCAAGTGAAGTGATAAATGTTGGTGCAGCGGAACCGGTGACAGCCGCCCGTGGCCCCCGTCTTGTGGCAGAAGACGCACTTCATCTGCAGGCCCCTCCGCAGGGCCAGCTCCACGTTGATCAGGGCGCCAGCCTGGGTCTCATAGACCTCCGTGGACCACAGTGCACAGTTCAGGTGGACCCACAGGTCCAGGTCGAGGTTGAGCAGCCTCGCAGGCCCATCCGTCAGCCCGTCGCCCTCTTCGTGGCAGAAGCAGCACTTGCGGAAGTCCTTGGGCACAGGGTCGGGCTTCAGGGAGGTGCCCAGCCTCTTCAGGAACTCGTCGATCTCCTCCTCGCAGGGGGGCTTGAAGGTCCCCTTGGGGACCACGATGTGGATGCTCCACTTCTTCCACTTCATGCCCCTCCACTTCTTGGGGGTCGGCCTACAGTCTTCAAGCCCACCATGGACAGTCCTCAGCCGAGGCTTTAGCTTGACTGTGACCTTAAGCTCATCAGGCTTTGCCTCCACTTTGGCCGCTTCAAAAGCAGGAGGGAAAGAGATGGGAGGGGACGCCGGGGGCGAGGCTTTCTCCTGGAGCTGTGGCAGACAGTGCACGTCTAGCGTGGAGGTGTTGTTACTGTACTGATGTGGCGCTCTGGAAGGCAGCTCTTGTACAGGTGACTGTGGCAACGAGGGGACGGACTCCTGTGCCATCAAGAGAAACACGCAAGTCATTCCAAAGCTGCAAAAGCCAATTCTGCCTAAAACAAGAAGCCAAGCAGTGGTTCTAACAGCGAGTTTGGGCCTGTAAGCGAGTGGTAAGGATGCACACAGAGAAGTCCACACGGAGGCCCCTGCACTGCATGCAGAGATCGAGTATCGGCGGGGCAGGGCGGCGGGTGGGGGAGGGGGCTTCTCTACAAAGACTTCACTCTGGAGAACATTCTGCTCTTAAACTTACTTGGATCCTCCTGTTTCAAATCATACTAAACCCTAAAAACTCAGTGTTGCCACAGGAGCTAATTTACACAATGAAGCAGTGTTCTTTGTTTAACCAAATGAGAACTTCATATCATAATCTTCTATGAGCTTGTCCTACCCTCTGAAATTCCTGTTTGTTCATCTTGGGCTTAATAAATGGGCATAAATGTGAAAGATGGGGAAGATGTCCCCATCAACAAGTTGTATTTAACTTTTTCTCAGAGGCTGCCTGGCTCCCATTGAGCCACTAAAGGGGCTGAGCTGAAACAGAAGCTTGGTTAATTTCTTTTTAGATAAAACCCACAGGTTCCCCCCACCCAGCACTGGTCTGAAAAAAAGACAAGTCTCACAGAAAATCCAGAAGCAGGCAGGCACTGTACACTGACTTAAGCAACTATCTGATGAAAAAAACAGCTCCTTCTCTCATCGAGGCTCATATATTCTGCAGTCTAAATTTATTTGGCACTTAGCTTGAATTTTATTACACTGGGCACTACTGCTTGTTAACTAAGACTCAGACTGAGACGGTCCGCATCTCACCTTGCTTTCTGAGTTTTTTGCTTGTGTAGTTGATGAATAGAGAATAAAGCAGTTGTTACTACAGAAGACAATGTCCTTCTCCACTCTACTGGGGCCATCTCGGGAACCCTGAAAAGCAAAGAGAAGGGTGTGGGCAGCTCAACAAGTCAAAATTCAATGGAAAGGAGATCCACACAGAGTAGTTTCTGCTGTTGTTCTTGAATGTAGCAAAAAAGTAACAAGAAGCCGATATTTAGCATATAATATTTAGCCACAGAAAAAATACACTAACAAATACTCTCCATATTTCACTGTATTTAAAAATACGTGCTTCTCCCTGGATCCTACAGAACAGGCTGCTGTAGCTATGAGCACATCAGACATATGCCAACGCTACTTCCAGGAGCAGGTGTCCAAGCGGCCCACAAGTGGGCTCCTCTGGACGTGGGAGAGGGCAGCGCCCAGGACACAGGGGGTCAGGGAGGGAACACCCGAGTACCTTGTTGACAAAGGCCAGATCTCTGGCCGACTTCCTCACGCCGCTCCCCAGAATGACCACTTTGCAGTGACAGCACCACTGGGGCCTGAGCGCCGTGCTCTCTGAGATACCGTGCCCGGCATCCTTGTATCCCGAGAGACCTGGGGACAGAGCACTCGTGTCAGCGATACACGCTGAGCAGCAACGCGGGGTGTGAGGCTGCGCGTCCACCAGAGCGCGGCACGCAGCACGGCACTCCAGTCCTTTAGCGAGGGCCATCTTCTAGGCACTGGCTGTGGGGCATCTGTTCTGTGCAGAACGCTGGGGGACAAGGAAAGGAAGCTCTCCTCACACGGCTGGACGACACGGGGCTGGGAGAAGTGCAGAAGGAACCTGGGACACGCATTATCATCTCCGGTCTACGTGTGAACCCTGGACACACGCATGTCATCTCCAGTCTACGTGTGAACCCTGGACACATGCATGTCATCACCAGTCTATGTGTGAACTCTGGACACATTTGTCTCATCTCCAGTCTATATGTGAATCCTGGACACACACATGTCATCGCCGGTCTACTTGTGAACAATGGACACACATGTCATCTCCAGTCTGTGTGTGAACCCTGGACACATGTGTCTCATCTCCAGTCTACATGTGAATCCTGGACACACATCATCACCGGTCTACATGTGAACAATGGACACACATGTCATCTCCAGTCTACATGTGAACCCTGGACACACACACGTCATCTCCAGTCTACATGTGAACCCTGGACACACATGTCATCTCCAGTCTATGTGTGAACTCCGGACACATGTGTCTCATCTCCAGTCTATATGTGAACCCTGGACACACGTCATTGCCGGTCTACATGTGAACAATGGACACACATGTCATCTCCAGTCTGTGTGTGAACCCTGGACACGTGTCTCATCTCCAGTCTACATGTGAACCCTGGACACACGCATGTCATCTCCAGTCTACATGTGAACCTGGAACACAGGCGTGTCATCTCCAGTCTACGTGTGAACCCTGGACACACGTGTCATCTCCAGTCCATGAGTGAACTCTGGACACGTGTGTCTCATCTCCAGTCTACGTGTGGAAGTGAGTCGGGAGGGAGAGTGTTTCTGACACGAACTGTCTCATGGAAGGTGAAGAGGCTCATGCACCAGAGTCTCACATGAGTGCAACAGGAAAGTCACAGAGAGATTCAGGGCCAAGATAAAAACTAGGTCAGGACCCGGATTAGAAGGCCCGAGGGCCCCACAGAGCGCAGCGCTGGTGTGGCCGTGGAGGCTCACGGGGAGAAGCAGGGCGGACCGGAGTGACCGAGTGGCCGGAGCTGAGGACTCAGCCTCTCCCAGGGAGGCTCGAGGGCGAGGCCCGAGCGCGGCTGGGCTCAGATGCAGGCGAGCACGAACAAGACACAGGAGCCCGGCGAGTGGGGAGACGAGGGACACGGGGCAAGGCCGGGAGGGGGGCCTCGCACGGCTGAGGCAAGGGCCACCCCTCTCGGCAGCGGGATCGGGGCTGGCACGCCTGCGGGAGAGAAGGGCCTGGAGATGGCGTGGAAGAGAAGGAAAAGGACGCGCGTGGAGACAGCCTATCTGCACCCTGGACGCAGGTGGAAGTGGGCAGGGGGTGAACAGGTCTGGGGGCGCACACTCAGCGCCCCGCTGATGCAGGCTCTAATGCATCCCCAGGCACTGCAGTTCAGGTCACCACAGAGGACAGAACACACGGGGGTTAACCCACCAAGGACTGGGGGCCAGTGTGGGACCTGTTATTCGCTAAGACTGAAGTGAGATTGTACAGGAGGAGCGTGACTCTGGTGTCAAGAGCATTCTGAGTTAGTGACACGTAAACCAGCTCACCATTGCTTGCCGGAGGGAGCGGCGTGCTAGGCTGCTTCAGGTGGAAAGAGCTGGCTAGCCTGGGAGGGCGCGCAGATCCTGGTGGAGGCCCACGAAGAAATACACGCTGTCGATACTCCAAACCTGGGTTTACTCTGTGGCTACTGACCAAACCCACGGATGGAACATCTGGAGCATTACTAACCTCGTAGCTGTTAGGAATCCGAACATGGAGGAGGTCGGAAAATGCAGCCACAACACTGCTAATGTTCTAGAACAAAGGCAAACGCTGCGTTACCGCCCAGAGGAACAGAGGACACTGGGAACACTCACGCCGGGACAAACGCATATACTGCAAGCAAATCCAGCCATTCTTATTCAGACCTGAGAGTCTCAAGTGGAAAAAGGGTTGTGATGGGCCAATATCCAAATAAAGCTCTCATGAAACAAGGAGAGATCCTCGTACAAGGTTCCAATTAATGTTAAGTATCTATCAAGGCATTAAACTGTTTTAGACGTTTTAGCACAAGCAGTGAGCTAATAAGCCTTGTCATGGTTTTTACAGCTGGTCAGAAGCTTCCTTCAAGTGGACTCTTGCAGCTCTGGGCAGAAGTCTGCCACAGTCTATGAGAACACACCACTGCTATGTTCTGTTGACAACCAAAACACCCCGTCAGTGACCATGAGCGTGGCTGCCAACAAAACACCTTCAAGAATTGGGAGAGGCCTCAGCAATGTACTAATGTCTGATACGGGAACTAGAACACGTTCACAGCTGATGATACAGTTCCTCACTGCTTAACCGGCTGCGTGAAAACCGTCATCAAAAGGGTGCTCTCGAAAGAGTGCTCCACATACACACATACACACTCTAAGGAGTGCTCTGTACACACACATACACACTCTAAGGAATGCTCCGTACACACACACACACAAAGGAGTGCTCCATACACACACACTCTAAGGAGTGCTACACACACACACACAGAGTGCTCCGTACACACTCTAAGGAGTGCTCCACACACACACACTCTAAGGAGTGCTCTGTGCACAAACATACACACGCTAAGGAGTGCTCCACATACATACACACACACTGAGGAGTGCTCCGTGCACAAACATACACACGCTAAGGAGTGCTCCGTACACATACATACACACACACTCTAAGGAGTGCTCCGTGCACACATACACACACACACACTCTCTAAGGAGTGCCCCGTCTGTGCATTCTTCAGTAGAACAAGGAGAGACCTGACTGCACTCTGCCCTTTCTGTCTTAGCTTAGGCCGAGACCAGTTTGTCGCGCTCAGAGCAGCAGACGTGTGAAGGGATGGCTGAGCCGGCCCTAACCTGGTGCTATTCTACAGCGTCAAGCAGCCAGTCCACCTTTACCTCAGCAGCTGTAGGGTGCAGGGTGATTGCCACAGATATCAGACCCGACCTGGGACCGTTTGGGGATGAGCCAAAAGGTGACGTGAAAAATAAAGTGCCTGGCTCAGTTTTGATGTCATTCCTTCTGGATTCCAAGCCTTAAAAAAACAGCAAGGACAAGCTGTGCGTTAAGCCTTTTCTAGACTCAAGCAGTAGCCAACCCTCCCCCGAGCTGGGCGCCCCTACCTCTGCCGGCATTGCTGGGAAGGATGGGGATGATGGGGGACGGCACGGGCTCCGGGGGCTCCTCTTTGACTAGCGATAGGTCCGGGTACCTGCTCACTTCCATCCCAACCACGCTCTCAGGGGAGGACGAGGGGACAAAGCTGTCGGGGGTGTCCCGCTCTGCCCCGTGCTCCTGCATCCTGAGAGGAGGGGAAATACGTGTGGGCACACGGGCACGTCCATCACGGGGGCTTCCCGCACCGGCCCTGCCTGTCCACGCCTGTGACCTCACTGTGACTGCACAGCGACAGCAACCTGAGAAGCCACAGATTCAGTTCAGGCCAAACAGGAAATCCCTTGGAAAAAAATAAGACACGTGTTGAACTATAAAGTAATTGAAATGTACCTGTCTTCTGACTAAAGCTTCAGCATCCAAGTTTAAAGACCTGCCAGAGGAGGAAGAGGCTCCATCTGTAACTCAGCACAGACAGACGGCTCCCGGCCCAGCAGGGTCCCAGCCCAGCGAGACCAGCGACATGTGTGAGGCCAGAAGGGGCAAGGGCGTCCCCCACGCGGCCAGTCTCGGGGCACACAACCCTCCCACAGCTGCAGCTGACTTAAAGAGGGGAGAAGGGTGAGAACCTGAAGGCCTTAGGGCTTCAGAGGCCCCTTTTTTCCTTAATGGATAAAGTTAAGGTGAAGAAAACGGAACAGACTAGACCAGAACCAAAGGTTACCGAGGCAACTGGGGCTGGAAGGCGAGTGTGTCCTGGGCTAAACGTGGCAGGGCGGCCCGCGCGTCGGGGGTCTCACCCGTCCCTGAGCAGACACCTTTGTGCTGCAGGAGGTGGTGAGAAGCAGTGTGTAACGGGACCCGGGAGAGGGTCCTGGAGAAACCCAGGGCGGGCACTAAACATGCACACCTAGGAAGCCGCCCACCGCACGGCTCCTGACTCATGACTTGCACAAACCCAGCAGTGAGGTGCAGGAGGGAGATCTGGATTCTAGCTCTGGACAAGGTCTCCCTGTCGGCCCACAGCTTTCTCATTAATAAAGCAGAGGAACTTCAGCTTATAAAGGACAATGATCTTTGAAATATTTTGCATGGAGACTCCCACTGCCTTAGCGTCTATTGATTATTTACTGAACTTCCTATATCAGGCGATTTCTAAAATGCACAAACAAATTTCTATTAAATCCTAAGAATGTTTTATAACAGTTAAGTTCTGAAGACAATTATTCACCAACTTTTACCTTTTAAGTCTTTTTACATGCATTTCCTATAGACATTATGCTATATACAAACACAAATAACGTTTTAATAAATGAAATAATTAAAAAGTATTTGAGAACAAGGAATGCCTACCTTAATTCCTCCTGATTGTTATGAGGCGGAGTTGGGAGTGAGGCTGGAACATCCACCGTCTTAGGGCCTTGAGCAATCGCTCTGGCCAGCAAGTCGTCTTGTGGTCTGAACGGCAGCTGAAACCCTTTAGATCCTAAGCTTTTGGTAACTGGAAAAGTAAAAACACAAACCCCCAAGTACGTTCAGTCGAACTGATGGGCGGGAAGAACCCCACAATCTGACCGCCATCTCACCGCACGCAGCGGCACACACGGGCTTGGCATCCTACCTTCGTGGCTCACTAACACGCCAGCTTTTCCAGCAAGCTCTTCAGTCGTTGCAAAACCATTTGCCATCTTCTGACAAGCCATAGGAGGTGGTGTAGGAGGAAGAGAGGCAGGGGGTGTTGGAGGATTACTTAAATTATTCTGCTGCAGGAGACCAAAAAATTTTAAAATTATATGCTACAGAGCAAATATGCCATGACCTTGCTAAAACTTAGTTCTGTGAATTTTTAGCACAGGGAAGCAAGGCTACAGAAATGTAATCAGATGCATCTTCATTCCTAAAGTGCACACCAAGAAGAACGAGAAACGTGCAGGCCAGGAGGCTCTTCAGTGGAGCAGATACCCATAATCCTCTGGGCATACTGCCCACAGGCTTGCTTTCCCAGCTTGGAAAGTAAGAAGCAAATTGACACTGTGCCTCAGTGTCAATTCAGTTCTATTCGACTCACTTAAGTTTCACTGTTAAAGCCAGTGAAGGATAGCTTTAAATTCAACCAATAAATAGTAATTAAATTAAGATATGCCCCAGTTCTATAACAAATTTGAGAATTTAAGATCCCACTCCAATAACTGCAACTCGTATCTTAGGTATTAGCATCTGGATTGTCCAGAAATCTCAAAAAGAAGCAAAAGGAGTAGCACGAATACTAAACGGATTGAGCCATTAGCAAACATAGCTCCCTGCAAACAGCTCTCCCTGTTTGTCACCACTTTTCCATCTGACTCATTAGTCTCTCTGGGACTGTTGGAATCTACCAACACCATCATGCTAACCAAGTGCAGGGCACAGTCAAACATGGTGCAAAGACCTAGGAGTTCATGAAGATGATGAAGCTGTGTGGAGAACAGCCCGCATCAGAAGAGAAGGAATTTACAAGAGTCAGGAGAGGTTCTAACTGGAGAGGAAAGTGGACCACGATAATACACAGAGCACCACAAGAGAAGGACATTAACGCTGAAGAAGAGAAGCCCCAGGGACACTGATGATGCTCCCCAGTATTTTTGCAAAAAAAAAAAAAAAAGATCACTTTACACAAGTCAGATGTGAAGTCAAGAATATCTAGTGAGCCTATCATAAAACTTTGTTAAAAAAAAAAAATACCAAAGGATAAACATGGTTTAGTTTGGTATTATTTTAATAGCCTAAGGATTAATGCATAGTTGCAATTCGTACCTAAATTATTAGACTTAACACATTTTTCAGGGTTTTTCACTGTATTTTTTAGGGTAAATTCCTAACTACATTTTTTTATTCTATTTACTATGAATTCGGATTCATCTTAAGAATTAATAAAGATTTCTAAGACACTTAAGTATTTTCCCCTACCACAGAAACACATAATGGATGTTTTTCCACAGTGTGTATTCTGACCTATACAAAAATTTCAGAAGTTTATACTGGAAAACACTTTACTTGGTAAAGTTTTAACCTTTGAGTTGAACTCAAGTTTAAATGGAACTTGGAAGATTAGATGTAAACTGGATGGAAAACGAGACCAGCTCTACCAGTTCGGCTATGGTATCCAAAAGAGGAGGCAAGGCAACACCTTGGCAGAGAAACATACCTTGTAGATCAACTGAGAATAGTAATCCGAAACCCCTTCAAGGGCGGCACTGCCAAAAGCTCCTAGAAGTCGATTCCCACTATTAAACTGGCCACTGCCGTAAGGAAGAAAGTGGGCAAAGTTCACTCCAATGACCGGTTCCATTAGAGGGAGCAGAGAGAGCTGCTATTGAAAAACACATTTAAGAGTAATGTACACGATAAACAAAACAAGTGTTTCTCCATTTTCCTAAGACCCAAGGCAACTCAGTCAAATAAGGCTTGAGAAAAATAAGACTTAAAAATTTCAAGTGTCAAAATGCTGGAATAAGTGAGAGAGACTACAGGATCTTTTTGAGATATACTTAAAAATGAGCCTTATCCTCATCTGTCTTAAAGAGATGCTGCCCGGCATCTAGCAAGAAAAACACCTTCCTTCTCTCAGCTCAGCAAGACTCGGGGCGGACCTGAGGCTCGGCGCCCCCAGCGGCCCTCTCAGCAGCTGTCTCCCACCTTCTGTGACAGCCACGAAGGTGTAAGGATGGACTTTACTACAGGAGAGACCAACGCCTGTGTTTCTCTGCGTCCAGAGTCACAAGGAATGTGGACAGAACTTTCCTGGGTGCTGAGGCTGCTTCCTTAGAACGTAAGTAAATCTCGACAATCCAGCTATTTTACTGTAATTTTGGGGTGCCAACAGAGGAGGTGCAATTTGCTTGCAAACAGGAAATCTATTAGGCTCCTTGTTGAGATATCTCTTACCCCTCAACGTTTTGGAAATGATGGCAACCAAGAGAGTTACATAGGGCTGAAAAAGCATCTGACGTCTCACTTCCTTGAAATTTACAGGGGCTCTCCGGAAGACTCACCTGTTTGAGGTGGGTGAAGGTGTCGCCGGTGGAGTACAGAGCTTGTCTCTCCTCGTCTTCCTTTTTCCTCTTCTTTGACCGAGGCGCCGCTTTCTCCCCAGTCCTCGGAGTCCTTTTGCTTCGCTGTTTCTTGGTTTCACTTCCTCCATCTGTTTTTGGCAACTGGTTGCTGCCACATCCAAAAACACCTTGCACTTGAGCCCCCAAAGTTTGCTAATGTAATTGGAAAGGTTAAGAAAGAAGTGAACCATCCATGTGCTTGATTTTCAATTCCTGCTAACCCAGCTCCATCCTAAGACACACACTCCCAAGATGGGTACCCCAAGCTAAGGAGGGAAGATGGTGGCCTCAAAAGGCTAGCCTCCTGAGAACAGCATCCCCCTTTTCAGACACGACTCTCAGTAACAGCTGCAAAGCTTGGCGAGTGAGCAGAGCTCATCCCCTTTCAGAGAAGCCCAACCCCGGCCTGCCTGCCTGCCCTGGAGCTGCTGACAGTCCGGGGCCCCTCTTCTCTGGGCTTGGGAACAGGGGCCCTGAGTGAAGGCTGTGCCGGTCTCTTCACGGCGGTCATGGTGCCTTATCTGGGCTCGCCTTAGGGAGGGGTGAAGTACAGGTGTTTGGAAACCACTGCTAGGCCCAGAAAAGCATCACAGACTCTGTCTCTCAGCCGAGAGGCCCAGCTAGCCATCAGAGAGTGATGAAAACACACATGCTTCATCCCAGTGAGTTCACAGTCACCCATCTGACTAACAACCACTACACACTTCAACACAGTTAACAAGTAAGCCTTTCCTTTACTTTCATCTTTATGGCTAAGAATAAACCAGGCATTAAAGAAGTTTTTAAGGGCAGGGCTACCAATACCTTAAAAATATGGGACTCTCTTTAGGAGCCTTTATTTCTAAACTTGACACTCAATACTTTGCTACAGGCAACTACAGTTCCTAGACTTACTTTAACGTACCCCGCACTGAATCTTCAGGGATTTACAGGTTATAGTGTAAATAACATCGTGCATAGGTGGCAACATTTTCCTGTACAAGGCCAAAAATTAAGTATCTTATCACCGACTCAACGGGCATGAGTTTGAGCAAACTCGGGGAGATGGTGAAAGACTGGAAAGCCTGATGTGTTGCAGTCTATGGGGTCTCAAAGAGTGGACACAACTGAGCGACTGAACAACAACAAATATCTTATGCTTTGCAGACCATACACCGTCTGTTACAAACACTCCACTCTGCCCCAGCACTACAAAATCAAGTACAGCAACCCATAAACTGATGAGTTTGTCTCTGGGCTAATAAAATACTTTGAATTCATGGACACCAACCTTGAAGATCAGAATTTTCACGTGCTGTGAAACATCACTGTTTCATATTCTCTTCAACCATTAAAAAAACGCAAAAACTCTTAGCTCATACAAACGAGGCTGTGGCAGCAGGCACACAGTGCCCACTCCAGGGCTAACCTGAGGTTCTCCAAGGGAGGTCCCCAGGGAGGCAGATAGCAGCCCCCAGGACGGGTGCACGCTCTCTGGTCCCACCCCAGACCTGCCGGATGTGAACCCAGGGCGGGGCCAGCCAGTGGTTTAACAGGCCCTCCAGGTGACTCTGGCACACTCACGTTCCAAGGACCCTGGCCTCCAGCTATGCCTCTGGTGCCCACGTGAGTGTGAATCACCTGGGATCTTGTTAAAACCACATTCTGATTGGTATGTCGGTGCTGGGAGCACAAGATTCCGCTTCCTAAACAGCTCCCAGATGAGGCTGATCCCCAAGGACTGCATGGTGAGCAGCGTGGCGCAAGGCCCGAGCACCTCTCTGTTGTTTGACTCCAGTCACCAAGTCACGTCTGACTCTTCTGCAACCCTATGGACTGCAGTCCACCAGCTCCTTGTCCATGGGATTTCTCAGATAATAATACTGGAGTGGGTTGACATTTCCTTCTCCAGGGAATCTTCTTGACCCAGGAATCGAACCCAGGTCTCCTGAACTGGCAGGCAGGTTCTTTACCACTGAGCCACCAGGGAAGCCCCAAGCACTTCTTACTGGCTTATAAAAGAAGGATAATGCAACTGCTTGTTAGATGTGCAGGGTCAGGCCCTGTAAGTGCCTAAGAGACTTCTCCCGTCCTCACAATGACCCTAAAAACCAGCCATTACTATACTTCAAAGAATAATTTTAATTATAGAAGAACACAAAAGATTAAAAATCATCCAAAAGTTTGCCTGAGATAGGAACAGTTCACATTTTAATGTTTCCGATTTTTTACCTATGCTTACATATACTATGATAAAAACACAATGAACCATACTCAATATTCTTTTATTCTGGTGGCTGTCTTTTAAACTTGACATGTGGTTTGTCCCCTGTGACATTAAACATTCACACATAGCACAAATTTTAATGGCTGCAAAAAATCTGTATATCATTCAGACATATATATGGAAACATCAAATCAGTACCTAGAGTAGTGGATTTAGGTTGCTTTCTCTCATTCTTATCTATCAGTAAAGACAAAGCCATTCAGCTGCTTTTTGTGTGGTCACGTCTCTGCACCTACCAGAATGTTACATTCCTCCCGCCTGGTTACCAGGTGGTCACAGGTGCGCACCACCTTTCATCCTATCACAAGCACAGGGTGTCCCCAGATTACTTTAATCCCTGTGACAACCCACTGACAGGGAGCATCACTGGTCCTGTTTTACAGGCAGAGTCTGAGGCACAGAAAGCCTGACCTGCCCAGGCTGCACGCTGCAGAGAGAGGAAACATGGCCTTAACGCAAACTGGGGGGTGACCACTCCACGTCAGCAGAGGCTTCGCCCCAACACCACAAGTAACAGCCACTTCCGGGAGGGAAAACAGTTTCGGCACGGAGGAAGATGGGGGAGGAAGATGGGGCAGTCCAACTACGGCCACAACAGTTTCGCCTTAAGCGTGACTACAACGTAAATGGATTTCACAGTCTGTAAAATGGGAGTAATAACTGTGCCTGTGTTACCTCAGGGCAAGTGCTCAGCACAGTGTAACCCCTGGAATGTGGTTAAGAAGGCATCACCCTAGTAACTAGGGCCTGCTCCTCGCTGCTTCCCAGACGGACAAACATGTGACACAGTCCAGACATTTATACACATATATACACCAGCTGACCTCACCCTTGTTCCATCACAACACCCACATCAACATTTTTTACATGTAATTGCTAGTGGTGTTAGGACAAACTTAATCCACCCAGTACCGACTCTGGCAAGCACTGTGTCAGGCACGGAGGACAGAAGGGGGCTTGGGGTGCAGTCTGCACCTCCAGGAGTCGCCTGTTCAGAGGCACCAGATGCTGCCACATGAGCACATGGGCACTCAATCAGTGGCTGGGCTGAGACAGTATATGGAGAAGATGATTCCAGAACTGAGTTCTGAAAGACAAAGGCACTGGCTAGATGTGAATTCTCTAAGACCTTCAGGGACTGCAAGGCACCCAGGCTTCCCAGGGGCAGAGAAGGCAACAGAGTAAGTGGCAATAGTGCGGGCCTCTGGGCTGATGACAAATATGACTGAAAACCTTACCACCACCAAAATCCACAAAATTCGTATGTGAATCTCTGGAATTAGCACTCAATCTCTACTGAATCAGACAAATAGAGAGAAAACAAAGAGTTAAGCCAATACTTGCAAAATGAAAGGCTCCATGAACAACTGCACACAAGGCCAACTAAATTCACCAGTCTACTCCATTCAGTTTAAAAAAACAGAAAGAAAACCTAATCTGAGAAGCTCTCTAGGGAATTTATGAATACAATAGTAATAGCACTGCAACTTTTGAAAGATAAGACAAGTAGATAAACTCCTACAACCGAAAAAAACCTGCTGTGGGAAATATCTCAGGGAAGTTCACTGGAATGCAGGAGATGGAATCTCGTAGGGAGTATTTACAAGAAAATTCTGTACACAAAAGAAGAAGCAAATCCAGTGTTCTGTAACTTAAAAAGGGCAAAATACTGACACGTGGAAAACCACAAAGGTGAAATAACATCTACACGTTAAGACCGTGTGTGTATAACATGAAGTATTAACACACTGAAACAGAATGGATCCCCGGTATGCATTACAGGGGTGCATGAGCTACTTTCTGTTATTTCCAAGAAGTTAATTGAAACTGCACGCAATCTGCAATTAGGACACATAGACACTTACTTCTTTGCTTGAGTTAGATCCACTCAACGTGGTAATAATCAGCTGATGGGAACATGTGAGGTATGAAATGCACTACCCTACAGATCTCTGATTTTTGAAAAACATAATAAATTATTGGTTGATAATAATTTATGGGTGTAAATCAAAAGATGAGATCCATGCTTTTTCCTCAAGAATAAAAAGGCTGTAACAGGTTGGCACTAATCTGCTGTGACCATAACGTGAAACGAAAGAGGACAAAGGACGCTGTGGTTTCCCTGAGCCACACTTACCACGTCAGCTGCGTTCTGCCTCTCGACCAGTTTGCTGTCCTTCGTAGAATCCTCTTCTGAACAAAAACCACCTTCGGGTTTCTGATTTAAAAGGGAAGATGCCTTTTTATTTTTCAGCAGGTGCTTCAGAAGCTCATTGCCCGAGTCCCCTTTGGTAGCAGGAGCCCCGGCGGGTCGGGGAGGGCTGTGCGCGGGGCAGGTGGTGGCAGCCGCGGCCTGCTCCTCAGCCTGGTCCCCGGGGAGCTGCTCAGCTTCGGGCGCCCCCCGGCCCGGGCCCTGCTCCAGCTCGGGGGTCTCCAGTTTCGCCTCTTGGGCGGGGGTCTCCACGGAGAGCTTCTCCACCTCTGACTCTGCATAGGTCTGCTGATCTGGGTTTCCCTGTGCGAAGTCCCCACCGGGCGGCTGGGCCTCTGGCTCAGCGCACAGTGGGCCTGCTGCCACGCCGGGTGGGGACAGGCCCGTGGGCTCCGCCGCCTCGGGTCCCGCTGGCTGCGGGGGCTCACTGGGTGCGGGCGCGGCAGGTGTGGAGGTAGCTTCTGGGACACTTGGGGTTGGCGGAGCGGTGACATCCGAGTGGGGGGTGGACGGCGCCTTGGCCGACTCAGTGTCCTCGTCCTTCTTCTTCTTCCGGGTCCTCTTTTTTTTCCCTTTCTCTTCTGGGATTATGTCAGAATACAGCTGGATGAGCGACTGCGCTGAGCCCGGGTAGCTCTGCCCCTGGGTGATGGCCGGGTCCTGGCTGCCGGGGAGACCGCTGCTGGCCGTGGGGGGTGCCGTGGGGAGAGCAGGTGTGAACGGCGGCCTCGCGGGGGACGGCTGGAACCCGGGCCCGGGAAGACCTGCGTGGACCTGCTTCACGGGGTGGAAACTCGGGCTTCCCCCCGGAATAGAGGGCGACTCGGGAACAAAGGAGGGCGGTCCTGTCGGTCTTCTCTCGTTGGTCTGCAGGAAACCTGGGGTAGGGGGTGAACTAAGAGAGGCCTGCTGCATGCTCTGGGGCTGCACCGCCTGCCCCATCTGGTGCTGCGGGGACGGCGGGAGGGGCCGCGGGGGCGGCACAAAGTCGCGGGGAAGGTCCGAGCCGTAGAACGGGAGCTGGGGCGCCGGCGGCCGGCTGCTCAGCTCCGAGCCCATCAGGCTGTGCTGCTCCAGCTCCAGCCGCTGCTGCAAAGCCCTCTGTCTGTCGACTTCCTGCATGAGCTGGATCCGCTGTCTCTCCTGCTGTTCCCGGAGACGTTCCTTACGTTCTCGTTCTTGAAAACTTTCACTGAACGGGTTATTGTCGTCAAATTCCACCCGTGGTGGCGGTCCACTCTGGGGATTTGCATTTGACACAGCCCCTGGGGCTGGTGTGCAAGTTTTTATTGGTAACTGTGCAACCGGAGGCTGAATCCTAGGAGGGTTGAGAGGGAGGTGAGGAGCAGCACTGGGAGGCTGCCACCCAGGTAAGCTGGGCATTCTGGCCGGGCTGGTGTGGCCAGGCATGACCGCAGGGTGCTGAAGCTGCGGGGGCGCCATGGGGAAGCTGGGCTGGCTCATGGCAGGCGGGGGCGCACCCGGGACCAGCGGCGGCTGGGGCTGGACACCAGGCAGAGCGGTGGGCGGGGGGGCCATTGCACATTGCTGCTGCTGCTGCTGCTTAATCCGGTAATCTTCAATCAACTCAGCATGCTCTTTCTGTTGTTTACGAATCTGGAATCATAAAAGTAAGTCTTGCTCATTATGTATGTACTTCAGGCTTTACAAACACTGGCTGATGATAAAGGTGCAGGTTACACAGAAGGCAATTAGATCTTGTAGAGGCAAAATTATTTTGCTTATTAGGCGATGGCAAACATCACCCCCCTCCAAAAAACTCATCAACTAAAACTGCCAATCTTTTCGATAATAAAATGTTTCTAAATAGGAAATACCAGAAACAAATTTGAAAAACATTTTTTTGATAATAATATTAAGAAAATTCTACTCTGAAAATCATAAATTTTTTAAAGTATTAAAAAAAAAGACAATAGGGGATTCCCCAGAAGTTCAGCGGTTAGGACCCCACACTTTTCACTGCTGTGGCCGAGTTCAAACCCTCGTTGGGGAACTAAAGTCCCACACACTATGTGCCGTGGACAAAACAAAACAAAACCCATAAACAAAGGTTATACAGGAATTAGCTAATTGTGATGCCTTAGAGGTTACATTTGGAGAAGGCAATGGCACCCCACTCCAGTCCTCTTGCCTGGAACATCCCATGGACGGAGGAGTCTGGTGGGCTGCAGTCCACGGAGTTGCTAAGAGTCAGACACGACTGAGCAACTTCACTTTCACGCATTGGAGAAGGAAATGGCAACCCACTCCAGTGTTCTTGCCTGGAGAATCCCAGGGATGGGGGAGCCTGGTGGGCTGCCATCTATGGGGTTGCACAGAGTCGGACACGACTGAAGCGACTTAACAGCAGAGGTTACGTTAATACAGAAGGTTAGACTCACTATGAGATTTAACTCAAACTTTAACCATTTAAATGCGAAGATTTCATTTAAGTATACAAAATTGTACAACATGTTAAAAAAAAGATGAATTAGTAGTACACATACCACACCCTCCCATCCATGTTAAAAAGACTAGATTGCTAAAACTCCTTGAAATTAAATGGGTATAATTTCTGAAATATGGAGACGCTCCAGGGTGGTATTTTGAATACTTCCTACTAGGCTCCTAAACACCATGGCTGACTTGTGTCAGCGAGCTCATCCCAGACCCGTGGTGGCCCCAAGGGCAGACGCTCGGGACCACCTCAGTAAAGACACAAGCCACGTCCTGAGGACACACAGCCTCACAACAGGGAGCTGGGAGACAGGACCGCGAGACGCATGTGTTCTTCACAACGGCTGCATTTCCTCATACTGGACTCATGCACTGACCCAAATACTAACACATTTTCAACTTATTAATCAACAGGTTCCCAGGCCGACTAGTATATTCGCTGCACACATTGTTTGGGCCTGTTTCCCAGTAGCTGTTTCCTACCTGTTCTCTTCTCTCTCCTGACTGGCTTCCTACTAGAACTGAGGAAGTCACCACTGGACTTTGGTGAAGGAGAATGAACACACATCAAGCACCCAGAACACGATCTGGAATACAGAAGGTGCTGAGCCAGGCCTCTCCCAGGACATTTAAAAATTCTCTTAAAAACACTGTCATTAACTGCTTATCTTAATGAGATTACATTGGATTGCTGCCAACTATGTAACAGATGATGTGTCCCATTTTCTAAGTATAGCATTAATTTCTAAATAGGATTTAATCCACGTATATGCGAAAACTAGGCCCTCATCATAAAAAATTTATAGAAATATAACAGAAGGCAATAACAAAGATAAAAATAATTTATAAAAGAATCCTTAAAAGCATATTTACTTGCAGTAAAAAATGGTCCCAAAACCTCACTCTGGAAGAATCCTAGTTTTAAACAAGGGGATCATACTGTAATCACCAGGGGGCTGCAGAGAATATGGGGAGACAGCATCACTGACTCAATGGATGTGAATTTGAGCAAACTCTGGGAGACAGTCAAGGACAGGAGAGCCTGGCATGCTACAGAACACAGGGTTTCAATGAGTTCATGACGGATCAACAACATAGCTTGCAGATAAAACGCCTGAGTCCAAACCCTTAATCTTTTCCTCAGCTATCTCATCCATCTCCACAGTGACTCAGTAGGTTCTTATCTTTTGTTGTTCAGTTGCTAAGTGATGTCTGACTCCTTGGGACCCTATGAATTGTAGCACATCAGGCTTCCCTGTCCTTCAGTATCTCCCGGAGCTTGCTCAAACTCATGTCCATTGAGTCAATGATGCTATCCAACCACTCATCCTCTGTCATCCCCTTTTCTTCTGCCCTCAATCTTTCCTGTATAAAATGGTGATAATAACCCCTTGTTCAGAAGGTTAGGTAAGACAGGGGATGTGACTAACTTTCTTATGCAGAAAGCTCTTCTGTGATTTTTACCGAGTCAATCAAACTACTCTTAGAAACTATTAACTTGGAGAATAAAATGTATGTTGACAATCAAAAACAAGATGGACCTTTCTGATGTATAATTCTATGAATTTCAACACAGATGAAGACCAGTACGGCCATCACCACAATCAAGAAACAGGCTACCACCCCTTTGTAATCAAATCCTCCTCTCCCAGCTCTAGGCCCTGGCAACCACTAAACTACTGTCCAACTATGTAATTCTGTCATTTCAAGAATTTTCTATAAATGGAATCAATATATAACTTTTTGGGACTAGCTTCTTTTACTCAGTACAACGCTCTTGCTGTATCTACCCCAGCTGTGGTGTATTTCAGCAGTTCCATTCTTTCTGATTGCTGAATAAGTATTTCATCATTCGAATGTGCCACACTTTGTCCAAACATTCACCACCAAAGGATGGTTCGGGGGGACGTGGGGGTGTCCCAGTTTTTGGTGACTATGTTAGAGATGCTGTCTGTATGTGTACTCACAGGTTTTGGGTGAACCTGTTTTTAATTCAAGTAAATGCCCAAGAGGGTCCCTTTATGCATTTTGAACACTATTCCTGTTTCATTTTAAATAAAAAGCTCAAGTTTTACCTCTTTGTAAGTACAACTGCTATTTCAGTATGAACATTCTGAGAGCCATCGTGTCTATAATGGAAGACAACAACAAACTGGTTGTGTTTCAGGAGTGAGTCCTTTACAGTCACTGTGTATTAAGATCAGAATACTGACAGGGACACCAATAAACACAGAGCATGAAAAAAAGCCCAGCGGAATGATTCAAAAATGCTATATCTGAAACTCCACTGGAGACTAGGGAACCAAAGACAGGGCAAAGCAAAGGTCAACTCCAAGTACTGAGAGAAAACTGAGGCTCTCACCACGTGCTATCTCTAGGAAAGCTAAAGACTCTGCATGGTGACCCCTCAGTGCAGGGAAAGCACTTCAATTCCCCCAGCTCCATCGGCTCCAGCAGGGTTTCCTACCAGAGCACGGGCACGGTTCCTCTAAGTCAGGTCCGGGACCACACGCCTCGTCAGAGGCACTCACGCAGTATGTGACTCTGGGGCAAGGACTGGGGCCGTCACTCCCTCAGTGAGAGGTCTGAGAGCTGTCATTTCCGACAGCACACTTCTGTGTGCCATCCCACCAACCAAATCCATTCATAATTAATCAAGAGCAGACTGTTTGGCCAAGCTATGTGTTACCTGTTCCAGCTGCTTCTGAACCATGCTCTGCTGCTCAGTGACATGCTTGAGCTGCTCGGCGTCCTCCTCCGGGAACTCTCGCCCAGCCTTTTTGGCAGTACGCTGCTTAGCTGAAAGGGCCTTCTTGGATTTCCTGTGTGCGCCGATTTGTTCTTCAAGATATTTCTGCTGCATCTGAAGAAGCTGTTGGGTCTCCTGAAGCCATTCTTCGTACTGTTTACGTTGTGAATCATCTGAGGAAAAAAATTAAAATTCATCTGTGTTAATTTTCTGAAGAGTTCAGTACAAGATACACAAATCCATTTTGTAAGGGAACAGTTTCATCATGACCTTGTCATAGGTATTTTGAAAACATAATACTAAATTTTAGACCATAATGCACCTATAGAGTAGAAGCTTTTAGAAAAATATTTAAGAAAACTAAAGAATGCATATTCTTAGGACACAGGCTAACCTCATAAATACTATAAACCCAATCTCTGAGAAGCAGATGACTTATCTGATAGGATGCTTTTCATCTACTACATTATTGAAATCTCTGACCCAAAAGCCACTGTTTACTAAAATAAACTCATTTGTATCTGATTAACTCAGCTTTACAGATTTTGAAGAGACAAAGTGAGACACAGCCTGCCAAGGTCCAGGGCATGGGTCAGGTATCATTTCCCATGCTAATTTTCCTATGTTGATAAGGTTTCCTCTATTTCTAAACAGTGAAAACATGTCCTGAATTAACAGGGAAAGAACCTAGAATGTTTTAGAAATGACCAATATGAAGTCTGTTTTATAAAGGAAATCTGTAAGTTAAAAAAACTGATGATTTTTAAGAATTTTGTCATTTATATTTCTATAAATAAGCCATTAACCAAGTAAAATCTTTTCCACTTGTATGACTGTCATTAATATCTCCCCAAACAGTTGTATCTCTTCATCTTGTAGCAATATTCCTACTTTATTCTTTGAGGGCACTTTACTTCACTGATGCCAAGTTAAGGAAAAAAAAAAAAGTCATCTTATGTTGTGAAATTCAGAATATACCGTTTTGACTCACTTTAAGACAAAGAAATGAATAAATACAATTCCAAGAAGGACATTAGCTGAAAAATTACATCAATGATTTAACAGAATATCATCATACATTAAGAATCCACCCAAAGTCAATGGGGACAATAAAGCCAGAAAAAGCCAGTTGGTTATAGTAGTTCACTTGTTTTTAAGGCAAATATGTATTCAAATTATAATCATTAATGAAAGGGGAATTTCAAAAGGTTGGACCTTGGGTTTGTTCTTAAACCCAGAAGTTCCGTCCGTGTATGAACTTGAATCTCGTCTACTAAATTTGCAGGGCATTGTTCTAGAACAGGCTTTTTCACAAGATTTCAGAAGTTCTGCTTCTGGTAGAATGAGACCTACCGCAAGGAAAGCCTTTCTGGTTTCTGGAACCAGGAGAGCAGAGGTGAGCAAAATGAAAAATAACGGTGAAAAAAAAGTTAGCTAGACAGTCTGGAGAGTTCAGAAAGGTTCAGTCTGGGGAGAACTTTAAACGCTATCCTGAAGCACCGTGGGACCCCTGAAGGTAACTAGGAGGATGTGGTAGCATCCTGCATCCCTGACTTCACACCATGCTGCTAAACCCGGCTCCTCTTTAAGCACACGCCCTTTGCTGTTCCCATTTGGTGTCCTTGTCACTGACACAGACAGTCATTAGAAAAGAAGTGGTTTTATGCCACAGATTGTAAAGTGCCCAGTCTATATACAAAAATAGCAACACTGAAGAGAACGGGGGAGATGATTTTTCTCTATTAAAATACTCATCTCTAACCATAAGTATTCATGCACAGAAAAAAGCAAAGCAAAGCAATGAAAGACATGCCTTGAGGAAGAGGACCCTAATAGGGCAGCAGTGATGTTTAATAAAAGATTGAGGGCACTTTGACTTCAGATAACACACCTACACTAACTCCAAGATTTTAGAAGAACACAGATATAGTGCAAACCAGCAATCCCCAGAGAACACGTAACTGATTAGATTTATACTTACTGACAAAGCCTGGACCAAAATTTGGAGGATTAGGCCTAGAAATCTGATGTGTTATACTGCCATCCTAAAATAAGTAAAATTTACAAATAGGTTTATTCCACATTTCAGTTAAAGGGGGACAAAAACTTAAAAAAAGTAAAAAGAAGTGGAAGGGAAAAAACTTTAATTTCTTATGACATCTTTGCAGCTTTCATTTCGATAAAAAGTATAATGAATTTTGTGGTGACAACCTACTTTTTGAAAATTTTAAACTACCTCTGAACTGTTATATTTGCTAGGTCTCAGTTGTAAAACAATTATTTTTGAACTAAGAGGTTATTCATCAAAAATATGATAGTAGGGCAAATCAAATAGTACTTAGCTAAAGATTCACATAAAACCCTACTTTGTGATCAAATCTAGCTGGTTTCTTCAGCAACTAAGACATAGAAACATGGGTTCCAGATTTACTAAATTCCACTTCACAAAGTTATTTATAAACGAGAACCAGTATCTCTAACAGGCACAAATAATAAAACAAATATGCATTAAATATTACTCTCATTTTCTAGTTGCATGTCATTTTTCCCAGGGAGATTGAATAAATAGTTATCATCTCACAATTCCCTGGTAACAATCTGATAAATAAAATTAACTTTGAAAAAGCATTTACTGAGTTCTCACAAATTCTGTTAGACATGAGCTGTAGACAAACGACGACAAATACCAGCACCCAGAATGCACTAAATGTAAACCATAAAATCCTGCAAAGCAGGTGGGGTAACAGTCAACAGATCAGAAAACAGAGGCTAAAAAGTCTGCCCCCAAATCCTAATAAACTCAGAGTGGAAATCAGATTAAACTCAGCTATGAAGCCTATGTTTCTTCAACAGTGTCAGATGGCTCTTTTTAAATGAAAATATAATTATCAGCATAATAAATCTAAAGCAGGGCAAAAAGAAAGTGCCCAAAAGACATGTAGAAAGTAGGTAGCTTTCTTTTTTTTTTTTCCCCTAGGCAGAACTTGGTGAAAAGAAAAACTGAAAACACAATATAAAGTATACTTCTAACTTTCCTGGACATCACTTGACACTAAATTACACTTAAAGCTGATTATTGTGAATGTTAAGTACTTCAAAAAATAATAAGGAATAAATAGCAGCACGTGACTGTATCTAAATAAAATGACTATAATCATTGTTTTCTGCAATCTGTAGCAGTTTGACATTTAAATGTAATGAGTGAATTCTAAAATGCTGGACGTGAAAACGTCTCCGTGGAATTAAAAGTAAATGAAACCAAACCCTAAAGACCCTAAGCACCTGGCTTCCCTCCAAGTGACCTACCCTTAAACATACAGATCCTTCTCAGAAACAGCCAACGTTTTGACCTTAACTTGTCTTGCCCTTTAACAGTAAAATATCTTATTTCTGCCGAGCCGGTAACACAGTGTGGCAGTCTTCTAGAACTTGTCCTGTTTCCTACAAGTGGCCTCGCTGTGAAGACTAGGAGGCACACAGGGAAAGGCACTGGAGCTCGAGAGTGACGAGTGACAGGCGGCAATACCTGAGCAACGGCCTGTGGCAGGAGGGTCTGGCCGTCCCCACTCTGTGTCCCGGTCACTGCCTGGCCCATGAAGGGGAACCTGTAGAAAGAATAACTGAGCATCAAAGAAATATTTGGAACTAACATCACCTTTACGTACTTAACCATTTTCTCTTCCAGGGAAGGAGGAGTAATGGCAATGTGTGTCTTGTCAAAAACACTCAGGCCCTGTATTTTTGTGCCCCAACCTACTACACGACTCTGTGGAGTGCAAATTCTTCCTGCTCGTGTTACTTATGATGAAAGGGAAGATCCAGAGAGATTAACTTTCCCCACAGGGACTAGCGTGGTTGCATTGCCCGTGAGGCTGTCTCAGAGGGTCCACTCTATTATGTGCCTCATTATACATTAAAATTAATTCAAATCTTTTAGAAAATAATGAAGGCATAGTTTTCTTAGAATTTATGTAATCAAGCTGTTATTCTGATCTTTATTTAAAACAAAAGATGTATCTCAATTATTAAGACGCTTCATATATCTTTATGCCTAAAAGTTAGAGCAAATCAAAAACTGGTCAGACCAAGAAAAAGTCTAGATGGTTAAAAGTATCTGGCAAAGTTAAAAGTTAAAAGTATCTGGCAAAACATTACTTATTCTAGTTAAAAAACTTCAGAAACATTACTGCTTTGAATGAAAACACTGCATGTAGAGTTACCAAATGCATCAACGTATATCTTCCAAATTATTTATCGAACATTATAATTAATGTCTAAGTAGATAATTATGCCTAACATTATAATTAATGTCTAAGCAGAATTTGGAACACATGCTTTTTAATTTTTTTACTCAGCTTTTTGATTCATCTGTTGCCCCCTGGCCCCACTACAGCCTGGGGTGGAATGGTCTCTCAATCCGCTGAGCTGTCCATCACCCTCGGTCAACTTATGCCACCATGTGGAGGAGGGACCATCATCTCTGCCTCTTCAAAGATCTCAGCAGAAGCACTAACAAGTCGCCAGGTGACTAACACATCAGTGTATCTAAGTGGTAGAGACCTGATGCTGAAGGAGCAAGGGTTTCGAATCTCAGGTCTGTAGTGCAGAATTAAATTTCCTTCTATTTTGACTACAGGCAGCAAACTACAGTATTATCAGCAGTACTGTGACTTTTCACAAGCAGAACTTGTTATTTTCATGGCAAAAGTTGCTGCACAAACCCAATCAGTCATTTAGGTTCATCACATCATTCTTTTGAAGTTACGGTAGTTATTAGACCTATTGCCAAATTTGTTCATGTATTAGAGAAGCACATATACTGTAACTTTCACATTTAAATAGCTGTATTTCAAATATAATTGATCTCCTCTGTAATATTATGTTTTTGGTTTGGCATTAAAATATTCTGAGGAGTTCAAAGGCTTTACTGGAATGTCAAAAAAGTCCACGACATAAAAAAGTTAAGAACCCTCATGACAGAGAAAGTGTTCACAGACGCTGTGCATATAAGTCATTACAGTCTCTTCTTTGATCTCAACAATGCTTCTCAACCATTTCCAAAGTATCCAACAAAGCACCTTTGAAGAACTGTGTTTAAATTCATGTAGACTTCATATTCAATTCCACGATCATCCACACTCAACAAGCAATTAGGCTAAATTGAGGCTCTATGCCTACTCTATGGACAGAGGTTCTCAAACAGCAATATACAAAAGAACCACCCATGGCGCGCGCTAAAACTACAAGCACCACCTCCAGATCCTCTGATTCAGTATGTCTGCGGTTGAGGAAAGGAACCTACATTTTTTAAAAAAGCTACCACATAAATTCTGAAGATGGTCCACAATCAGAACTTAAGAAACACTGCCTGTTGTTATTTAACATCCCTTTGGGGGGTGTAAATAATTTCAGAAATTCAGAGAGTCGAGTAACTCATAATCTTCTCTAATGTATAATTTTCACATTTTTTCCTATTAATAGTGAAAAGGCTTATAAAGTTTCAAAGTGCTAACTGTCATATGTCCTCTGATGGAATAAAAAACCTTCAGACTAACACACTATCTTCTGTTCTCAGCACAGAACAGTTTAATGTCTGTTTTCCTGCTCACCCTTGCCTACTGAGGATGAAGCATGTCCCAAGCAGTTTTTGGTCAGCATTACCTACTCCAAAGTATTTAAATGAGCATGTGCTTAAATATGTTGAATTTCCTGCTTAGTCAAGTCAATCTTGCAAACCATTCTATGATGCTTTATTATGT
Source organism: Cervus canadensis (assembly GCF_019320065.1). Lineage (NCBI taxonomy): Eukaryota > Metazoa > Chordata > Mammalia > Artiodactyla > Cervidae > Cervus > Cervus canadensis. The sequence goes on from NC_057388.1 coordinate 113,938,074, forward strand.
TTACCCTGAAATGAATGAAAATTCAATCTCTACATTCGTACAGCATTTTGATCATATTCAGCTGACATCACAACCAATTGGAATAATTACTGTTCATTCCTAGAATACAAGTTTTGAGTCACTGTATGCTCCTTCTAGTAACTGGTAATAATTTCATGCACTTTTGACGCACAGTAACAATGAGAAACATCTTTACCTACCTGTTCATAACCATTGGTGGCATGCCCATATTGTTTTGTGCCATTACTTTATTTATGCCCTTAAGGGCCACCATTTTGGCTTTCATTATAGGATCTGTAATTGCATCAAAATCTAAAGAAGAAACATATTTTAAAGTTACTTATTTCACAGTACTTTGTTCAAGTGACACTAAGAAGTAAGGTAACTGTCAGAAACATTACATAACTTAGACTCTTATTCCTCGTTATTTAATAATCACTATTATAGGTCTCTATACTAGGTAAAAAATTATGAGAACCTCATCCTGAATTTACTCCCATCTAAGTGATCAACAAACACATTTAATACCTTAGTCCTGCAAGAATCTAAATAAGATATTTGTTAAATACTGGCATAAGGGAAATGATAGCAGTAACCTAAAGTGATGCAATTCCATTCACCTAAACTTTCACAAGGCTCAGCAGAATGTTCCACCATGATGAGGATCTGCACTTATTACAAATACTAAGGAATATTGCTAAACTGGTTATTACTCAAGAGAAAAATGTATCAAGTTCTTACAATAAGGATAGGTTAAGGGAAAAGACCTCTTTGCATATAGAAATGGGCTAAAATGATGGAACTGGTAATGAATGTAGGACAGAAGCTCAATTTTATTGTTTAGAAAAAGAAGCATTCAAAAGAAAAGAAAGGATTCCTTGGACACGTGTCCTTTGATCGCTAGTTCTTTCTCTTAGAGGCACTCAGGCATTTTTAGAGCATTGCTGTTTTTTTGGGGGGGGAGGGAATGTTCCCCTAAATTAGTAAGCTATTGAAATAAGTTAAAGAACTTTATATGACTAAAAGAACTGCCAAGCATTCATTGTACAAGTGAGAAGTTTACTCCTAGCATAATTTCTTTAAATTCACCTTTCAATGACTGAAAATACCTGGCAATAATGGTTAGAAGGACCCAAAAAAGATTTATTTCTATTAAGTCATCCCATAAAAAATAGAACTGAGAACATCTGAAACTCCCAAGAGTTTAATTTCTTGATTTGCTGGGGAGGAACCTTAAAACTCTTGGTTTCATCTCAAAACTGAAGAAGGAACAGAAATACAACCCTCAGTACTCTAGTCCACATGTAATTTTAATACAGAAAAAAGCTTGTAAGCATACCGCATTCCACCCAAAGCCCATGGTAATTATTTCTGAAACTCGGAGGAACTCCTACCGATATTAGGGAAGAATGGCTCAGACCGCTGACGGATCATGGCCTGCATCTGTCTCTGCTGCTGCTGTTCTTGTCTCTCTTGATCCAAAAGATCCTGTAGAAGTAGCGGCTGCTCCTCCAGAAGAAGGGGCCTCTCTCTGCTCTGCGGGGCTAACGTCTGAGGGATCATTAGCTGCTGGGCTCCAGACATGCCACTGGTCCCAGGCTGACTCGTCAGCGGCACAGGCTGACTGGCAAGTTTGCCTGTCCCAAAACTGTGGTTTACTGGCGGCTGACCCTGAATGAAGCCTGGGTTTACCTGCACACCCTGAGGGAAAGCATGGTTTAGTCGAGGGACTACTGCCACGTTAGAATTAATGGTATTATCCAAAACATGACCAGGCGGTGTCATCAGAGGGGGAGGCAAACTTGACACATGGCCGGATGGGGAGGCCGGCAAAGTTGGTGCTGGAGATGCCAACGGCCTCATGTCTGCAGTATCAGGTTTTTCGTTAGCAAGTAAACTTGAGAGAACTGGAGTTGGCCCAGGGACGCCACACGAGGTGACGGCATCCTCAGCAGGCAGCTGAGGGGCCCCACGAGCCGCACCGGGGTTGGAGCCAGGCGTTTCTTGGGTAGCCCTCTTCTCCAGCAGGTCTGCATCGCAGGGCTGCACAAGAGCCTTGTCCCCATCAGTCCTGTCCAGAGGGGCAGAGGCCGGCGGGCAGTGGGGGTCAACGGTATCTTTACCCTCCTCACTTTTCTCACTTTCACATTTGGCTTCCCCTTTAGAATCTGGAGACAGTACTTCCGTTTTTATCTCACTGCTGACAGTGGATTTTTTCCAAGGAGAAGGCTTATCAGAAGGAACCACACTTTTGTTGTCTTGCTCCTTTTTTTCGGGTTCAACAGATACACATTGATTATCTAACTTGTCATCAATTGGGACACTGAGGTCCAGTTCCTCATTGAACATGCTTTTCTTGTCTCCCAGGTCAAGTTCCGGGTCTGTATACGCGATGATATCGAACTCTCCCGACCGTAAAAGGTCATCCAGGTTGGGGTCATTAGCTTCCAAATTCCCCAGAGTATCCAATTCGTCCCCCTTGCCGTCCTCTGTATCCAGGTTTAAATTTTCAAGATCCTCGTCATCTAAGTCTTTGACTTCAACCCCTTCGAGGTCTTTAACATCGAGTTCTTTGACAGACGGGTCATCAGAATCAAGCTTTTCTTCGAGACCATCAGAAGGCTGGGCAGTTATCTGTAAATTTTCAGATGTCATTTCAGCTGGCACAGAGGCTGACAAAGGGGCCTCTGAGAACTCACCACCCAAGGGATGACTCAGAGACCTCATGACCACAGCAGACGAATGGACAGCATGGCTCTGCTCTTGCTGAGATGGTGGCACTTGCTCCAAATTTGGGTGCATGGGCAGCTGAGGAGGGAGACCTTGGGAGGGTCGTCTCATGGGGTCTGGGTGTCTGGGGCCTGGGAAGTCCGGCCGGGGAATGAAGCTTCCATGGCGGGGATGGGAGGATGCCTCAATGATGTTGCTAGGAGCAGCAGGGAACGGCAGCCGGGGCCTCCCGTCCGGGGCCCGGTGCCTCAGCTCAATGAAGGCCTGGCCCAGTATGTTATGCTGCTGAACTGGCAGGCTCTGTGCTGGAAAATGTGCAGGAAGTCCACCGGGATTATTCATTGGTGAGTTATTTAAAGGCCTGGGCATATCTACAGATAGAGACCTTCTGAGCTGTGGAGGAACTCCAGATCCTTGCATTTGTTGAGGAGGTACAAGGAAGCGTTCCTGACCTGACAAGGTGCCATGACCACCTCCTGGAAATCCAAACCTAAAAGAAGAAATAAACAACACAGATCATTAACATAAAGTATTGTACTGAATTCAGAGTTAGGTTGATAAAAAGGAAGCGTTTTAGATTAAATACTGATAGGACTTCCCTGGTGGCTCAGATGGTAAAGAACCTGTCTGCAATGTGGGAGACCCGGGTTCGATCCCTGGCTTGGGAAGATCCTCTGGAGAAGGAAATGGCAACCCAGTTCCTTCAGCACTTTTGTACTTCAGTACTTTTGCCATGAAAATCCCATGGACAGAGGAGCCTGGTGGGCTGCAGTCCATGAGGTCACAAAGAGTCAGACATGACCGAGTAAGTGCACAAAATGTTGCCAAATGTAATAATGACTTAGTAAAAACAAAATTATCACCATTAGAAAGTATTTATAAAGAATCTATATGAACATAAACTTTTGCCAAATACTCGACAGTAAATACCATACCTGAGCTCTGATGACATCTAACAGACACCATAAACAAAGACAAAGGAAAACAAACAAGCAGATGGAATCGGTTGTTTACAAATCAGCATTACTACTGGAGTTGCAAAGGCAGCTATGATATGGAGGAAGCTGTTTTAGGGGGACGCTTGAATAGGAGGTCTAATGAATTTTACCAGAGACTTCAGGTCTCTGCATATAAGACAACAAAGGCATGATGACTGGACAGATTAACCTGTTTGCTCAAAGAATGAGAACCAGGGGTAGTAAGACAAGAATGATAGGCATTATTTGTAAAGACTCAGTAAATGAATGAATTACAGAAAAACTTTTATTTATATTGTACCTCATCCTAGAAAGAAAGAAAGGCAAGTTACAAACAAATACGGGTTTTCCAGGTGGTGCTAGCGGCAAAGAACACGCTTGTCAATGCAGAAGACTTAATAAAGAGACACTGGTTCCAACCCTGGGTTGGGAAGATCCCCTGGAGGAAGGCATGGCAACCTACTCCAGTATTCTCGCCTGGAGAACCTCATGGACAGAGGAGCCTGGCGGGCTACAGTCCATGGGGACTGAAGCCACTTAACACGTACAAATAAATATAAACAGAGAAACAGGAATAAAGTAAGGAGAAAGAAAAAAGAAAAACAAGGGGAAGACTCTAACATGAAGGTAAGTATTAGACTAAAAGATATACCTGATAAAATGAAGAGCATGTTAAAGAAATGCCTCCTCATTACAACTCAGGCCCGCATTCGGCTTTGACCATTCCACTAGCCATTTCAAAAGAGAAAACCACTAATTTTACAACCCTATTTCATTCATGAGAAGTTCCTACAGGAAATCATCCTTTCGATTTGGAAATTCCCATGAATATTTACAGTGTAAATTAAAACTAAAAATCTAAGAAGAAAATAATTCACATCACATACTGGACTGAATATGGCAGTAACATATTAGAGATTTGATTAGTATGATAAACAATATCATTGTGGCTGTAACGTAATGCTAGTACAGTCAATATTTAATAACAAAGGGAATGTTTTTAGTCTGTAGAGTACTTAGAGGTTTAGAAAAAATCTATGACCTCTCATTAGTGGAAAATAACATTGATTTTATCTCAAAGGAATCAAGAAGTAAAACTGAGCAACGAGGTCTTGATGAAGAGTCATGTCAAAGAATACATGAATGTACAAAACGCCGAATCACGCCGCAGTACACCTAAAACTACGCAGCACTGCGAATTAACCACACAATTAAAAAGGGCAAGAAGAAGTCCTTTCAGTCGGGCATCCCCTTCTGTTGGCAGTTTACTCTGGCGTGAAACGGAAAGCCTTACCTGAATCCATGTGGCCTCATCCCCATACCGCTGACATCAGGATAGACTCCACGGGCCTCCTTCGGGAAAACGGTGTATCGAGGTCCCAGAGGAGGGACCATGGGAGACCTGATGCTCCCAGGGTATGGGGGTGGAGGCCGGGCAAACGCCTGGCCGACGCTCTCTGGCTGCCAGTGTGGCGGGGGCCCCGGGTGGGGCACTGCTCCTGGGTCCTGGGTCCCCTTCTCCTGCCGACCAGCCATCTTCTTCTGCTGCTGCTGCTGGAGGATGATCTCACGGAGCTTCTGTCGCTGGATGTAAGGAAACACAAGGTGACTGGGACTTCTGCTGACCCGTGCCTTTTTCAGCCTCAATGATTCTAATACTCCACTATGGTACTATTTGAATCTTAGTATTTCAAAGTATGATAAAACATGAGTTACACTTAAATAGTCAATAGGTTTTAAAAAAATAAACATGATTTGGGTCCTTTTCCTTGCCATATAACCACCACAGAACTGAAGCTTTCATATTTAAGAATTCCCCTACAAACTCATGAAGACTGAAATTAGATAAAAGAGTAAGTCCAATTCACTGGTGTTGATTCTACCAATTTCACTTTTCTTTGCAGTATGACAAATTCTACTGAAAAGATCGGCTTTAACATCTGTATATAAGTTACTTGATAAAACAGCTTTCTCAAATAATACATCTAAGACAACTAAGAAGACTCAAGCTGTTTACCTGTCTCAATTTCTCTGTATCAGCCTGGGACATGTTGACAGTGCTCTGCGTGTCAGTGACCCCTGAGGTGGGTACGGGTCCGGGAAGCTGGGAGACGCTGGAGAACTGCTGGCCTTGTGGAGTCATGGGCGCGTTGGAAGGTGCCCCAAAGCTTCCCTCAGACCCAGGCCGTGGCTGATCAGCAACATCATGGGCAACCTGACTTGTTCCAAAAGCATCAGGCTGCGGTCTTGGAGTCATGGGAGGCTGATCGTAGGGGTCACGGGGAGCAGATGGGGAAACACGGCTAAAAGTGTCTGAAAGACCAGGACCAGGCGGCCTGGGAGTCTGGGAACAAGCATCAGGCGGCCTTACCAGAGGGCCAGGTAAGGCTGCTCCTCGAGTATGTGCTTGCAGGAAAGGATCCTGGTTTGGCATGAGGGCTGGTCTTGTTGAAGACCTAGTAAAACCCTCTGAAATCCTTGGCCGTGGTGCTGCTGGTGTTTGTGAGTAAGGAACAGACATTCCAGGTCTTGGCGTTCCAGGAGGATGAGCATATGGGTCAGAATGCCTCTGACTGGCTGCAGATGTAGCAAATAAGTCTGCTTGTGCAGATGGCCGTGGGGTTGGCGGCTGCTGACTATATGGATCCATTGTGGTAGGCCGGGGAGTTCCAGGAGGTTGAGAATAGGGGTCTGGGTTGGAGCGAGATGTTCCTGGGGGCTGGGAATAGGAATCTACAACAGGTCGTGGAGTTCCTGGAGGCTGGGAATACGGGTCCTGAGATGTTGGCCTTGATATGGGTCCAGGCTGGGAAAAAGCCCTCGAGGGATGGGAGAAAGATTCATTCATTGCTGGATGTGGGGTGAGGGGAGGCTGGCTATAGGGATCACTGGACTGGTTATGAGAAAAGCCGTCTACAGGTCGTGGTGTCAACGCAGGCCTTTCATAAGGGTCGATGGACAATCGCCTTGGTGCCTGGGACACTGGCCCATAAGGATCCTGGGAGGGAGGAGGGGGCTGCATCGGAGCTTTAAAAGGGCCGGGACCACCATCGAGAGGAGCAGGTGTCAACAAGGGTCGAGCATACGGGTCAGGGATCCGCTGTCTCTGAAACGCATCTGCCCGAGATGGTTTGGGGAAGTGGTCACTGGTGCCAGGGGCGAGAGGGCCTTGTGAGGTCTGCTCAGAAACGGCAGGAGACCGGGGCAGGCCAAGGGGCTTGGGAAATGGCTCTGTCATCACAGGCCGAGGGGTGTCTGGAGGCTTTGCATAGGGGTCACTGCCTGCCGCAGAGGCGGTGCATGCCTCTCGGACCGGGGACGGCCGGTTGGCCGCGGCCTCGCCCATCTGAGGCGGCCTGGAGCCCGACGCCAGCGGCCCACAGCTCTCTGCAGGCGCGGAGTTTCTTCTGGGAAAGCCATGGCCCCCGGGAGGCGGCCGTGGGGTACCCACCATTTTCGCGTAAGGGTCCACTGGAGACGGGGGTCGGGAGTTAGACGATCCAGGGGAAAACACCTGTGGGGACGGGGGCTGAGAAGGCTGAGCCTGAGACAGACTCTCTTGCACCGACAGCCGCGAGGGTGCCGGGGGAGGCGGGGGAGCTTGTGGCTTCACAAACACGTCATCTGAGGAGGCGGGAGCGGGGGTGCTGGGCAGCGGCTTTGTAAACAGGTCCTTGTGGAATGACTGGGCGGGAGACAGACTTCCATTGCCGGGCTGCGGGGTCAGGGGACTCTGGATCCCACTACTGGGCGTGTCAGAGCCGGACAGGCCCATCGCGGGCTGAGTGCCGAACTGCTGCTGCTGCTGCTGCTGCTCGCTCTTCACCTGCTCCAGCTTCTGCGTGGCTTCGATCTTAGCCTGCTGCTTGCTTTTCTGACGCATTTGCTGTTGAAACAGGAAAACAAGCCTATGTTTAAGGAAGAATATAGCACCCCCGTGGGGTGAGGCGGGGGCAACAGAAAATGTGTTTGCTGTCATCAGTTTCCAGATTGCTCCTGTATTAAATTATAAATTCCTAAAGAGAGGAGAGAGCTATTCACCCGAGCATACCTAATGTCCACAAAAGTATATTGCTTATAGTATTTACTATAACTTCCCAAAGTTAACATAAATGTATTTTACTGAAAAAAGGAAAGCCTATTTTTAATCAGATTTTTATATTCTAGAAAGAACTGTATCTGAAATGATGACATAAATAGCTCTTTTCTCAAAAACCAAAAAACCAACTTAAAAAGTCAATTCTTAAAAATAAACCCAAAAGACACACACCTGTCTGAACTTCCATTCCTGTTCATGTTCCGATTCTCTTTGCTTTAGTGGATCTTTAAAAAGATCCGAATCTATGCGAGAGCTGGGATCGATGCTGTCTTGCTGTTGCTGCCTTTTCATGGAATCATTTGACATCTGTACTTTATTAATGCGTAAAGCAGCTCTGTTATCTCTGGCTTTTTGCTTTGAAAAAAGGAGAAGAAGATTATCTCCCAGTGTATGTTAAAACTAGAAAAACTATGAAAAACTTTATCATACCAAAGCAAGAAAATATCAGGTTAAATAGTTGAAATATTATCCTTACAGCCTCTTACATGAAAAGACAGACGCTACCCCAAATCCCCCTTTCATAAGGCATGTTTCCATTGAGGACTTACTTCCATCTATTTGAACAAGGTTAGAGAACCCAGGTGTAATCTAACATTTTTCAATTCTAATTCTGGTAAGAAACTCCTCAAAAAAAGGAAAGATTAATACCTCTCTCAATGTACAGAAAAGGAGAATACCAACAGAATTCTCCAAATCTAGAATCAGGAATTTGAAGCTTAACATTCAAAAACAAACAAATAAAAAACCCACCATTGAGAAACATTAAAAATACCCTGCCATTACCTCTACCAGTCAAGGGAAAACAAAGAATCATAAACACATTCCCCAAAACAGAAATGTTTTGCTTTATCCAAGCGGTCAATATCACTGACAATACATATGCTGAAGATCAAAGTAGAAAGTAGCTGCATATTTTTCAAAACAATAATGTAGATTTAAAATGCTTTAAAATGAAAGCAAAGATTTGGATGGAGTTGACAGTCTTAACTTGGCTCTTTGGGAGAAAATAATTCACTATCTGAACGGTGAATCTTATAAAACACCCTAATAAGTCCTGGCAAAGCCCATATTTCAAAAACTCCTTCACAGTGTCCAGATATGTCTCTTTTAAGATACACAAAGATTCTCTACTAAACTTAATACAAAAAGGGCTTATTGTGGAAATAACTGAGGCACATTAATGCAGTTGCAAAAGTTCATACTTTTCTGAAGTGATGAAACAATTTAAAAGTGAAATGAGTTAGCCATGCTCTCAGAATAAGTGACTTCAATCTTCAACATGCTGGTTGGTTCTGTTCACCAGCTTGTGAAAATGTGAGGAAATCACTATAAGACAAAGCTGGTTATTAGGTGTACAAGTATTCAACATAGGTTTTTTCTGCAATGGAAAATTTTTTTTATTAAACTAAGACAATGAGAGTAAGGTTCAAGTGTTGTGTTGAAGGATGTAACACACAGGAGCTCTGTAAATACCACATATGGTGCTCTCTCCTGTGAACTTGCTTTTCTCCACAACTTGGCAATTTGCTTCACTCTAGTCGTCCAGTCTGCAACAAAAGCACAGAGCATACACACTTACAGAGCCACAACAATGGCGTGTCTTAATAAAACAGTTGGTAAACTACTAACGGTTAAATCTGGCTTGTCCATGTTTTCTTAAGTGAATAGTCCTATATTTAGTTCTCTGTACACTACTGAGCTCCTGGTACACAACAGGCCAAACATACCTCTGAATGCAGTGCTGCCTCACTAACAATCTCACTTGCAGAGCTGAAGTTTTTACACCAAAGTTATAAGCAGCCAAGATAAAGTTAAGCCAAATATAATAAATTCCCTCAACTATGTAAGATGCTAGCAGAATCAAAGCTAAAAGTTTTGGAAAACATCTATGTATGAGATAAGTCTATCATGTTGACCAAAAGGAAGTAACCAGTATTAAAAATAAGCATCAGTATTTGCTCACAACAAAGACAGGAGAAAGCAGTGATTTAAACCTGTGTCAGGACAGGACTGAAACTGAAGTTTGGGTGAGATCAACAGTCAGCAATACATGTACAAATGGTTCTGTCTATATTTAGAAAAAGAGCTTCAACAAAGCCAGTGACAAAGGCAATCAGCTGAGAGGCCAACAGCTGTAACATGATATTTCATGAGTTCTAGAATCGCACGGTACATCTATTAAAGGAAATTACTTTTAAAAAAGAAAACCTATAGCATCAATCTAAAGACAATTTACACTGACGTTTTAAGTGACTTAACAGACCTTTCTAAGCAGCAAAAGAAGTGTAATTAAAAAAAAGAATACTTGAAGAATGTGTATATTGCTTTAACTTTTGATAAATTGATTTATCAGCATTAAACCACTGATTTCTATTGTTAGATAATGTAGCATTTATTTCTATACATGATGAATAAAGTACTACAAGGCATCTGAACCAAAAAGGCACATAAGAGACAGGGATCATCCATAAGAAAATACACTTCTAGGTACCCTTCTAGTAATTTAAAAGCGCCGTTATGTTGACAGCTGGGAAACTATTTCAAGACAGAGCTTAAATGTCCTTTTCAAATGCTGGTTTGTCTTGCAACATTAACTCAAGATAATAAATCAGCATTTGCTTACAAATATTCTGTCGGTGACATTTCGTTAACCCAAATGTTTCGTCCTTCAGTTAATAAGAATGTTCAAAAAATGGTAACACCGCACCATCTGCTTTTTTTAAACAGGTTGGACAGTTGGGAAGAAGGGGAAATAATGAGTTAGTTTCCATGTGAATAATACTTGGAACTGGGTATAATTTAGCCTAACTTAATACTTCTGATTAGATAATAAATTTCTATTCTAGGAATTTTTTTTTTTTTTAAGAAATACACATGTAACACAATACTGACTTCCACATATTTAAGAAGACTGCTAAGAGCTAGAATTGTTTCATTAACTGAAATTAACTCTGAGGAAATATGCAAATGAGTACAGGGCTTAGGATGAAGAAAATGCAAGGTGTCTCTAGGTATCTAGGGAATCTTCACGATGTGCAATCATACTAGGTAAGAAATGATGACGACACTGGGCCCTCTAGTGCAGGGAAGCAAAACCCCAACAGCCTGTCAGCACCCGTGTGGGAAGGCCAGTCAAAAGGAAAGCAGTGGCACACCCAGCACTTACCCGGGAACTCTTCCTTCAGGTTGGGGAAATTGATATTCGTGTAGAGGACTGGAGCTACCGTTGCCATTTCACCCAGGGCCTCCTCCTTCTCCCACTTCAGCGTGCTCCTCTGGGCATTTGACAGCGTGTCATTTTCTCCCTCCACAGGGGGAGCCGATGTCGTCCATGAGTTGCTAGGATCACCAGCCATTGGATTAAACGCCGGATTTTTATCCCTGCCAAATGATAAACAATTTTACTTCATAAACACAGAATAGTTTTCTAAGTACTATGGTCAAAGTACACTTTCTTTAAACCCATAGCTACAATGTTTGATGGGTTTTAGCAAAAATCACCATGATTTTAAGACACTAACACTGGTCACAGTAAGTCAGACAGATAAATACCTATATAACAGAAATGATTTATGTTTCCATATAAAGTCAAGGCTTTCAAATACCTGGCATCGGCATAGGGGGATTGTGCTACGGCAGGGAAAGTTCCCAGTCCACTTCCGGGAGGTAAAGAATTGTGCGGGAGGTGAGGACTGGGTCCAATGAGGCCGTTCATGAGTGGCATCCGTGAAAAAACATCTTCAAAGAAGAAAGCGGTGAATTGGTTTGCATATTATTCAAAAATAATTTAAAAGCAGCAGAAATATTTCTAAATAAAAATGTGTAATACTACTCAAAAGCAGAATGTCCCCCCAATATTATACTGCAAAATACTGCTTAAAGAGTGACTTTTGGCTATAAAATTCTGAAATATTTCTCTGTAATTCTGTTTACTTCATCATGGTATGATGGGAGTAGCATGTCTTCTGCAGTCTGATGCCCTGGGCTTGAATCTTCATTCTGATACTTGTGAGAAGCAGAATCAATCACTATTTCTATAAAATGAAGGTGTTCTGTAATATATGTAACTGGCATATATTACATATGCAGTTTTCAGCACAGTGCCTACTATACAGTAAGTATGCAGCACATATGAACTCTAAGAAAAAAAATCAATCTCAAGAAATGATAGCTAAGTTTTATCAAATCCTCTTCTTCACTCAAAATTTATGAACAGATATTCCATATACAAATAAAAATCCCACCTATTATTCTTAAATTGGCACTTTATCTCTAAAGTGGTTTGAAACAAGCAATATTTCACCTACCATTATAAATTAGATGATTACTGTAAAAAAAATATATAATTTGTTTTTAACCTAATTTTTATTACTTGGAGTTTCAGGCACCAAGTCCATTTTAACTCACATTCCATCACCTTCACATCTTTCCTCACAGACATTAGGCAAACCATAATAAGACCACCTTGTGTTTCCCCAAACTCTCCACAAACACAGAACTCCAACCCTTATTGTGATCGTCTGTTTTCCTAAACTATTTGGTAGTAAATCAACTCTCCTTAGCCAAGCAATTTTCCAGCCCCCCCCAAAAAAAGCACACACACAAAAACACCTTTTTTGAGTGTATCTTCAAAAATCCCTTCCATAAACTTACAGTGGTAATCATTTCATGACGTAAGGTAAACTGTTATGCTATATACCCAAAACTATAAAGAGCTGTACGTCAGTTATCTCTCAATAAAACTGGAAGAGGGGAGAAAACCCCTCCAACTTAGAGACACACTTTCAAGTAATAAATACATGGCCTGTACTGATAATTGTAACACTCAGAACAACACTGAAGATCCACACCTGTATCACCAGTTAGTTATGCAAATAAAAATCAGTCATGAGGTTAGCTACTACTTGGCACCCCTGGCATAATGACAGAGCACTCCTAACCTGATCATTTGCCAAATGGTTAGAAAGAAGAATAATCAGAAGTGCCTTGCCCATAACACGCTCTGCACCACAGGGTTTCCCGTCAGCTAAACCATGACAACCCTTAAGTTTCTGTCTGAGGATACTGGGGCTGAATGCCCACAGATCTGCAGGCTCTGTCTCAAGGGTACTGGTCCTGGAAACACCTGACATCAAGTTAGGGCTCCTCCTGCAGAACAGCAGGGCTGGGTCCACTGGTTTGGGATGCCACAAGAGCCCAGTGTCTGAGGACACCTAAACTATCTCCAAGGATTAGATAAGGAGCAAGATTTCTGGAAGCATTCCAAGTAGAATGCTACTGTATTTTCATCTTAAAAGAAAAGGGGGTTCCACTAAGCAATGTATTTCACTGAAAAATATCATGTGTCTTTCATGTAATTAGGCTAAACTAGAGCTCCCTTCCTGGCCCTGAGAACGTGAGCAGTCCCGTGGCGCTCTGCCGTACTGGAAGCTTACGTAACAGCAGCAGCTATTACCTATTAGCCTGGCCCTGTACTAAAGGCTTTACATGCGTTATTAACTCGCTGGTCCTCACACCAACTCCATGGAATGGGTTATTATGTGTCGCTCCATTTATGCAAAAAAGAAGACAGACAGACCCAGAGATATTAAACACCTGTTGCTGCTGTACACATAAATAAATGCAAACCATTTTTCCTTTATTATGATTTTAATTAGGAGGTGGTCTCCACCTGCTACCCCGCCGCTCTCAAGTTTACCATGCCTGGTCATACTAGCATCTTATTCAACGCGCGGATAAGAATTTGATTGAAAAGCTACTTCACGTAACCTCCACTTAAAGTGATTTCAAGTTGCTCTGCTCAGTCTTCCTGAAGTTCCCCTTCTCCGCTTTCTGACCTTCCGTGTAACTGTCAGCACGTCACGCTCTGCCCTCCCCTCCGCTCCTACCAGGCTGCTCCACTAAGGATCACAACAGTCTTGAACGATCCAACGAAACAACACATCTTTTCCTCTGCTTGGCCTTATGAACGGTTTAACGAGCGTCACTTCTAAGATCCTATACCTCTCACTCACTGTCTCCATCTCTGGTTTTCACTTTCATCTAACCCTTAAAAGAGGGGAAAAAAGGAGCATGCAATTGTATACTAATATAAACCAGTTGTTAAGCATATAATTTATTTCATTTAATTAAAAAGAGTTCAAGATTCTACATTCTACTGAAGTATACTCTTTTAAGAAATCTTACCTTTCTGATCACTACACAGACAAGCCCTAAGTTTTTATCTACAGCTCTGAACAAATGCCTGTAAGTCAGAACAATGTATACGCTCATTTCTAACAAAGTAAAAACGGCCTAAAACTAAGTTCATTACATCTCCACCCGCCCTCTACAACACACACACATTCTGTCTGTCTCTCCTTTGTTCCAGGTTTCAAGTTTACAGCATGACTGATTATCTTCTAGGCCAGCCTGACATATATATAGCCCAGTTCAGTTTCTTTCCTTTTTCCTCACATCATACACCCAATTGGTAGCACGCTCCTACTTATGCTAACATCGCTGTCTATCAAATCCATTTCCTCCTTTCAGTTACTACTGAAGATATATTCACACGGAACCCAATTTTTCATTCAGTCCCAACTGAAATAAACTCATCAATATACAACTTCTTCCCATCCCAAATCCACTTCCAAAATTAACACCAGAGCTACTTTGCCAAAACCTGTGACTCACTGGATCATTTCACTGGTGTGAGATCTCCAAAGGCTGGAGGAAAAAAGGCCAACTGCCAATGCCTAGCTGTCCAGACAAAACATAGCCCCAAAGTTGCACTTTCTAATTTGGCCTCCATAAACACTGCCCATTTTACCTCTCCTCCTTTGCTCTGGGAAGTAGCAGAGCTGCCATTCCTAAACAGGTACGTGTTTCCCTGCATGTGATCTGACCACATTTTATCCTTAAGTTATTCTTCTTTCAAACACAAATGCTGAAATATCAGAGACTCTTACAGCTCTGAATTATGCTCATTATAATGGACATGAGTTTGAGCAAACTCTAGTAGATAGTGAAGGACAAGGATGTCTGGCATGATACAGTCCATGGGGTTGCAAAGACACATGACTGAGCCACTGAACAACATCAACAACAGAAATGAGTTGTCTAACTGAAAGTCTGCAATACTACAATTACAAACTCTGGTGGGTTGTCAGCCTTAGTCATCCCTGAGTTACACGTAAGCACGAGGCCAAAACCCAGCTCCCCTCCAAGTAAACACCAACCTCCCTAATCCTCAGTATCTTATTAAACATGAGATTGCACTCTGAAATGATTTAAACAATGATCATAAAACCTTTTTATAAAGGAATACATCTTTAACTGATTTGATTTTTGAAATAGTTCTAGTTCCAGAAAACTTGGGAGATAGTTGCTTTTATTTTTATATCCTGTGAAGAGAAACACGGAAGAGTTCTTAGTCATTAAGAAAGTGTATGGGAACAATTATGTCAGGAAGCACTTATGAATCTGTTTGATCCAAATGTAAATCACATTTGGGGTCTAGCAAACATCATGGTAAATTGATGTTTAGTGGCTAAACTGGTAGAAACTAAAACATTTCAATTATATGCATTATAGAAATTTTCATGTATACACAAAATTGGTGGCTGAGGTAACATTAAATTATTTGCACTTTTCAGCACTTACACAAATACAGTGTATGAGTTTATAAAAGCATCATTATAAGTCATTCAGTTCAGTACAGAAACACAAAGCAGTGACAACGGGATATAGAGAGGACCCAATACTCAAATTATCAAGAATATAGTCTAAAGCAGTATCTCCTTACCTATGCCCACAAAATTTTGATCCTAGCCTATCAGATTTCAGCTCTTCAGAAAGAGGGAGAAAGGAAAGCCTGAAATTTGTTCTGCAACTAGTTACAAATAGGTAGAAGAAAGCGTGTTAAACAAAGTAGGCAAATTTCCACAGAAATAGGAATTTCAGTCGACAGTGGTAGGAAGGGCACCGATTTACTCTGCAAGAATTTACTGAGGCCAAGTTCTGTGGCAGATAAACAGTGAAGACAGCTGTGACTCTAGCCTTCAAGGAGCTCACCATCTACAGGGAAAACCATAATGCCCCAAATGGGCATTTATATTTGCACCACACCCTAGGAATGGAAAGCACGGGGGGAGTGTGGGCGTGGAGACTTGCTGACCACGAAGGGCCGGACTGAGACTCAGAGCAGATGGATGAGTCCAAGGCAGCAGGTGAGGGCTGAGCAGTTCTGCAGGAACAACTGAGGAAGGTGACGCGGGACCAGGACTCGGGGCAGGGAAGGAGGTGGGCACTGTTAACAGGGGGCACTGCCAGTGAAGCGGGCAAATGAATTCTGACCACAGAGTGAGCCGCTGAGTTCCAGGGAATGGTGGGGAGGTGGGGGTGTGACTAAGGAATTCAGAGGCTGGTCCTACCCCATCAGCACAAAAGAGGACCCACTCCAGTCAAGCCTGCGTGCATGGCAGCCGAGGGGCACGCGGCAGCCGACGCAACACGAGGGGGCACGCGCAGCAGGGCCATACTTACGACACTTGTCTAGAGGCGACGTACCCTGGCCGTGCACGGGCAGCAGCGGGGGCGCAGGGGGCTGCGGCACGGGGGGCGGCGGCACGGCGGCAGGACTGAGCACCGCGGTAAACAAGTCTTCCACGTCCTTGCCCCCGAGCTCTAGGAGACACGACCACAAGGACAGTGCGGTTAAGAGACCACCAGAGCCAGAGCACAGCGAGTGCTATTTCCATCAACAAAAGAATCAGAACACAAATACCTGGGATTTTATACAACTTGCTGAGAATTGCTCCTAGGAGAAAATAGAGAGACGGGAATATTAACTACCACCATGTCGATATCCGGATGCAATACAGTATTTGTCACAGAATGACCAGAATAGAAGTTAATTGGCATGCAGACATCTTTGAAGATCCTATTACATTTCTGCATGTCTTTAGAAAGCCCAGATGGAGGGCAAATGCTTTACCGTCTGTGACCATCTTGTCAAGTTCAGGGCTGAGGATGCCATCGAGCTGCTCTTCACTTAGAGGCCGTGAACTCTGACCCACAGTTGGCTGAGGCAGAGACGAAGGGTCATCAGCAACCGGACCAACGTCTATTCCAGCTAGAGGAGTAAGGTGTGTATATCAGAAAGTGAGTTCTGAACACTCACACAAAACGCGTTATACTATTTACCTGCATTAATACACAACAACAGGATTAAAACAGAGCAATAGAAAGCCTGTAATTCTTAATTAATCTAGATTCTTAAATCAATCCAGGGAGTCAATCAGTAAAAATTAGGCACAATGTATTTGTAAACCTAGGTTCTGCTTTAAAAGTTATGGTTTGATCAACGCAAATACATTTCCTCAGAAACAAAAGAACACTTCTAGTTCTAAATTGCTAATTTCCACACACAAAAAAGTACCATATTATTAAGTTAGGGGTCTCTAAGAAGAATCAATATATAATGTTCAATATACTTTTAACTCAAACTTAGAAAACTGTTTCAAAAGCGTGGGTCAACTATCATATGCAGGTTATAAAACAAGTTTCACACAATTAATGGAAAGCTCAAAAACTCTTAATGCTTAGTAAAAATCATCCTCTGGTGAACAATTCCAACTACAGATCTTATTTCTGAAATATTCTGTAGTCAAAAATAAGATACAGATTATGCTCATAACATGCTGTATCTTACATAAATTGCTTTTTAAGCGAGAATAACATTTTAAAATGGTTTTTTGTCTGTTTTATTACACTTCCTCAATGTTACTACTATCAACAAGTAAAAATTCATCTCCTTTTATTTGAGCTTATACTAGGAACTGTTAATATATTTGGGTAATAGTCCAGATTACTTTCTAACAAGAGTAAACCATTCATTAAAAAAAAAAAAAAGAACACTACAGAGAGTCACGCAAAGCACAGGACAGGGGCACCACGCCTCCGCTGCACACGCAGAGCAAACAAAGCCGGGTTAGTGACACGGCAGCACCACAGCGCGCACACATGCACCGACAGCTTGTTTCAACTGAAGTCACTACTGAGAAACAGAACAAAACTACTTCTAGTCAGCCATCATCCACTGCCGTTTCTTACCAAATGCACAAGGTGAGCTCTCAACCTGGAAAGTGCATAAATCAAGACCTACAAGACCCAAACCAAATAAAACGGATGATTACCACAAGAGCGGGAAGCGGGGGGCGACGCAAACAAAGGAGAAAGAGGCACAACAGGACCCCAAGGTGCAAAGTCTCAGACTTGATGCCGTTAAAGAGACAGCATGGATTACTAGTGCGCTGCTTCCCCTTCTAAAGCAGGGAAGTCAAGGCAGATCAAATACAACGATGGGTGTGACAACGCCAAAGAAAAAAAAAACTTTTTTTCCATTGCAATGACTATACTTGCTCCACACACACACACACACACACACACCTCTCACTCACATCATAAAATAGACACTGGGCAAATGTACCTGAATGATCAACTGATTTTGCAAGGTCATCTGAAATTATTCCAAGAATGTCATCATCTGTGTTTAAGACTTCGGAAATGTCAGCTAAGGGGTCATCAGCAGGACCTAAGTATAGTAAGTATATTTTCCAAGTGTCAACATTTTCCTAGACATTAAATTCTAAAACTCATTCATTCAACCATTTACCAAATATCGAGAATATAGCAGATACTGAGGTTAAGTGCTAGAATCATAAAAAGATTATTACTTCTAAAGTAAGAAATTTTTCATAGAAAAGGCACTCCAACATTTGAATAACAAAACATTAAAAATTAAGACTTTTGTTTTTGTGATACTGTATATTAATAATCAAATAAATATTAAATTAAAAACCTATAGGCAATGAAAGTGAAATAGAATGCTGTAACAAAGCAAAAAAAAATTAGAAAAAGGCACCTCTAAAAATGACATCTAGAAAACACAACAGAAGATAAATATTAAAGACAAACCTACTGTTTAAAGTCTCTTGTAAAGTATAAAGCAGATACCATCGAGTAAAATGCCTACTTCCAGGTTTACTCTTAACACTCATTAATTCACTCATTTATTCAAGAAGGTATTTCAGCATCCACAGAATTATGTCTCTGGGGGACGCTAACAGGCACTGGTCCAGCCACCAGAATACAGAAGGGACTAACACACACTGCAGATGCTCCAGAGCTTCCTCTTTCAGAGGGAGTCGGACAGTAAATAAATGACACCACTGTAAGTGCTACAAAAATAAACAATGAGGAAAAAAGGATTAAGAACAACATGGTGTGGGCCGCCAATCCTCCATGAACTCAAAAATCCAAACATGACCTACACTCAGCCTTCTCTAGCCTCATTTCCACCTCCACAGATTCAGCCAAGCAGAGATCCCAGGACTGCTGTACGTATGCGAGAAAAAGCCCTGCATCCAAGTGGACCCTTGCAGTGCAAACCCCTGTTGTTCCAGGGTCATCCGTAAAACGGGAAACTGCTGGAAGGTTGCTAGAAGAGGGTGTGACTGATGTCTTAAAGGGAGCACACTGGCTGCCAGGTGCAGAGTGGACCAGGGTGGAGGAGGGTAAGGCGTGTTGGGAGACGAGCTGGATCGGGGAGCAGTGGAGCCGGAGCTGGTGGGAGGTGCTGCCCGCCTGCACACAGTGGACGGAGGCGGAGGTAGGCAGCCGCTGGTGTGGGATGGCATCTGAAGGCAGAGACAAACTTGTGGGTGTGCAAGATGCAGAACGTGAGACAATCAAGAGCCAGGGAAAGTGACAAGGGTTTCTGGCCTAATCAAGGAGGAGACTATTTAGGTACCTTTAGTGACTTTTTCAGTCACTTAAGGAATATCAGAATTTTTGAATCCGTTTTTGACTGCTTTTACTCAAGAAAAAAAAAGAGAAGACATAAAATATTCCAGACCAAGTATTTCTATAAAACATATAGTCTTGTCCCATTAAACATTATCAGATAGAATTCACACATACATAAAAATACAATTTTTCAAATTGAAAGCCAAAGCAAATTTTGTATGCCCAAATATTTGTAAAGTTTTTAAGAAATAAAATTATTTCAATAATATATTCTCTAGACAACAGTATCCTTAAAGAAAAAACAAAAAAAAATACAACTAAAGTAAAAGTAAAACGACCTGTTAACACTAAACAAAGAGTACGGCCTCCAGTCTCATGCTGAATGTGTGCTTTCAATAACAGGGGGCAAGACTGCTTCTAATTATTTCAAGAAGTTAAAAAAATAATCATAGCCTGTATTTCAATCCAGGATAATGCCAAGTTAATGAAAATGCAACTCAGCATTACCAAAAGTTATCTTTCAGTGGCAGGCTGCTGCTTTAAGATTATTTTCAAAATTAAGTTTATAAAATTAAATGAGTGATAAATGCAATTCAACGACAAAAAGGAAGCCTGTCAGAAGAATATTAAATTTGTTGTTGGTTGTTTAGTCGCTCAATCATGTCTGATTCTTTGCAACCCCATGGACTGCACAATTGAAAGTAAAACAAAAATACAGAAGTGGAAGAAAAACTTTGTGATACCAAGATAGCTAAACTCTAGAGAGTCTTGCTGATGTGAATATTACTTTATACACATTACGTTCTCGTATCTTTCTCTGATTCTGAGCACTCCCCGTATGCGCTGTGTCTAGAGTCTCAACAGAGGACAGGTTTGCAGGGGACATTTGGCAATATCCGGAGACACTTTTTATATTGCAACATTATGAGGCTAGAGATGCTGCTGAATATCCCGCAATGCTCCAGATGGCCTCCCTCCATCAACAAAGGGTGATGGCCTAAACTGTCAGCAGTGAGAAACTGATCTAAGGCAATATGCTGCTGCTACTGCTAAGTCACTTCAGTCGTGTCCGACTCTGTGCGACCCCACAGAGTGCAGCCCACCAGGCTCCTCTGTCCCTGGGATTCTCCAGACGGGAATACTGGAGTGGGCTGCCATTTCCTTCTCCAATGCATGCACGCATGCTAAGTCGCTTCAGTCGTGTCCGACTCTGTGCGACCCCATGAACGGCAGCCTACCAGGCTCCTCCATCCAAGGGATTCTCCAGGCAAGAATACTGGAGTGAGTTACCATTTCCTTCTCCCAAGGCAACATATTCCACATTACATTAACACAATGGGTCAGACAGGTTCCAACTACAGTATTCTTTTATTCTTCTTTGGAATTTCTTGGGGCTATATAATTAATTTTGAAAAACATCTTAAGTTGAAGATTATTGTAACTTACCAATCATGGTCTCATTACACTCCCATATGTCACCCTCAGTCAACTATAAGCCAAGCATTTTCAAGAGTTGATTTCATGGTAATAACAAAGATGAATTTATTTGCTAACTCATACAGACCTGGTCCACTTAAAAAATAGTTGCATTTACGGAATGCAAGTTATATTTCAATAAAGATAAGTTTTATAAGCATTTCAAAGGTCTGACTAAAAGGAAGATGAATGTGCTGTGATTAAAAAAGTCTTGTCATTTATTCTACATACCGTGAGCTCCGGGTTTTGCTGGCGTTGAGGATGAACTAAGTAGTGGGTCTAAAGAAGGATCCAAGAAATTGGTGTTTGTGTTTGTTTTATAAGAAAGCTGGGTTGTGTCTTCTGATAGATTATCTAAACTTAGTTTGTTTTGTCTTGTTGTATCCAGAAGATCTTTTCCAAAGAAAGCTTCCTAGACAAAGACACACATGGAAACGACTGACTCAGTTATAAAATTCTAAAACGAGAATTGTCATTTTGATAAGAAGGCAGAAATAACAGAAAAGCTTAGTATTTAACAATATAAGAATTGAACACAGAAATATGTAAACAATAGAGATACCCTGTCAGTTATTTTATATCAATTTCCCTTATTTTAAAAGTAAGGTTTTTTGGTGTTTTTTAAACTAGAATCAAGTAAAGTTAACCAAATAAAACTACCCACTTCTGTCAAATGTTTCTAGCAACCGCAGTATAATAATTTGGTAATCCCAAATTAGACTACAGTGAAAATGGATAAATTTATAATACTATGGCACCTTAATTCATATTATAAGAAAAGCTAAAACTTCATGAATATTACTAACATTTATAGATGATCTGCAGAGGCTAGCTCAAGGGTTTGATCTACAACTTTAATATTTGTATACTTCACAGATAGATTTAGCAATCTCCTACTGATGCATATAACCACATTGAAGACTTCACACACTATAAATCTGAAAGAGGGTTTTTACAGTCATTTTAAACAAACTGTGTGTACAAAATTTACCACCACTAAAAGCCTTGGCTTTTTATTCAGTTACTCATGCTGACGTTTCTTCATTTCAATACACTTTATTTGTAGAGACCACTGTTTCAAGCCTGTCCTCCTTGCAACTCCAGGATCTCCCTCCCCAACTTCTCCAGCATCAATAAGGAGAACAATAGGAAGTGCTGGGGACCCCCTTCACTTACTTCTATTTCAAAATTCTATTTTCTATAATGTGGTCTGTCTGGAAAGGGGAGGGCAATTTTGCAGTAACTACCCACATTTAATACACTCTTGCCAAAGATACATAAACAAAAGAGGTTCACTGCATCATTTTTTAGTTATATCCCAAAATGAAAATAGCCTCAATGTCTGTCAGAAAGCATTTGACTAAATAAATTATAAACATCCATACTGTAAAATACATAAATTTTTAAAAAGGAGGTAGGACTATGCTGTCAAAAATAAAGCTCTAAAATACAGTACAACATTAAAAGAAAGCAATTTGAATGATATGTCCAGCAAAACATAAAATACAAACCAAGACTATTAAGATTGTGCAAAAATAAATTATTTAAAAAGTTCTCAAAGGAGAAACACCAAGCAGTTAACTTTTGAAAAGGGATAGGGGAGAATGGTCTGTGATGTCTGGTAGAGGAGATGAATACCTGATTTGAAATTTTCCCTTTTTTGAAATGAACAAGTTGTTTCACTATGAAAGTCTGAAAACCCACAAAGATAAGAGCACTGGGCAGGAGATGACTTGCTTCTTATACCAGCAATGCTTTTATCATTAAGAAAAATGTTGAAAAGTAGAAAGCATCTTGGAACTTTATAGATTATTTACTTAATGCCTTCAGTATAAATCTGAGAGATCTGAGAACACCTTTAGCAAAAGTTGTTTCTTTGTATGGCTCATGAATTTAGTGGCATTTATCAACCATCTGGTATTAACAGACCACAAAACTATTTCTACTGGGTAGATTACACAATTACACTGCTGTGATAAATAAAGAAAAACTAGAAAAAAACTGTATGAATTCCTCATGGATTTTCATCACTAGTCACTATATTTCTCACTCTACTCCAAAAAGCAGTGAAAAAAAAAAATTACAATTGCTATCACAAGATGTCCAAGAAACAGTACCATTACAAGTTTCCTTCATATCAGAAAGTTGTAAATTACTGATGAACACTAGGGGAATTACATCTGTTCACCAAAAGAAATAATCTAGATTGAGATTATGACTATAGCAGTAATCAGGAAATCCAATCCACTATTTTGAAAGGCTCTTTTGTGAAAGTATGGAATGATCAGTTTTCATACCTCTAAAATGAATGGGTGCAAGCGTGCCATGTCTGACTCTTTGTGACCCCATGGACTATAGCCCACCAGGCTCCTCTGTCCACGGGATTCTCCAGGCAAGAATACTGAAGTGGGTTGCCATGGCCTCCTCCAGGGGATCTTCCCGACCCAGGGATCAAAAGTTTCTTATATCTCCTGCACTGGTAAGTGGGTTCTTCACCACTATTACCACCTGGGAAGCCCCTAAAAGTGGTAAGTGTTATTAAAGCTGTAATTCTGGCTGCTAAAAAACCCTCTTCATTCAGTGAACATAATTACTATAACCAGTACTGGCAAAGGGAGTCCACCAGATGTGGGTGTGCAGAGCACAAAGGTGTGCCTGGTTTGCAATGAGCCTTTCCCAGCCAAAGTGTTCTTATATGTCTTCTGAAATTTAGAAGTGAAAAACTGGGATTAAAAAAAGAACTCTGTGAAAAGTATCAAAGCACAAAAAGGATAAATGTAATTTTTAAGGGCCCCTGGAAGGTAAAACGGAGAAGGCAATGGCACCCCACTCCAGTACTCTTGCCTGGAAAAACCCATGGACGGAGGAGCCTGGTAGGCTGCAGTCCATTGGGTGGCTACGAGTCAGACACAACTGAGCGACTTCACTTTCACACATTGGAGGAGGAAATGGCAACCCACTCCAGTGTTCTTGCCTGGAGAATCCCAGGGACGGGGGAGCCTGGTGGGCTGCCGTCTATGGAGTCACACAGGGTCGGACGCGATTGAAGTGACTTAGCAAGCAAGAAGGTAAAAAGAGCATTTAGGATGACAAAAACAAGAAAACTATTTTTCAAAACTCAAGACATCACTTCACATTTCTTTCATTAACAAATACATAATATAAAGCAAAATATTACTTGTAAATAGGCAGGGAAAATTTCTTCCAGCTTATTTTTCCTTTTTCGGTATCTCTTCTTTATTTTTTCAGTGTTTTCATTAACAGAAACAGATTCATCAACTAAGGTATCTGGTAACTGCTCACTCCAGCCTGAAACAACAATCACACTTATAAATATGTGGTATTTAAAATTTTCAGATAAACCCACCAAAGTAACTAATAATAAGTGATAACTAACTTACCAACATACACACAGACAAGTTTTGTCTTTATTCTTTCAGTTTTATTGAGATATAACTGACATACAGCGGTCTAAATTTAACATATACATAATGACTGACAAAATTTTTCACAAAAAGATCTCAAAGTAAGTTAATTTTAAGTATCATAAAAATTCATTTCCTGTCTACTTAGTACCAGCATGCTTCCTATTGTGTCTTAATGAGTATTTTCTTACAAAGCAGAAATTTGCTTTTATGTAAATGCTGACATCCTGTTAAAGGTAAAAAAAAAAAATAATACTCAATGCTAATGAGCATGGAGAAATGGCTACTCACAAACAACTAAAAGGAGTTTAACAGGTCCAACCTGTAGGTAGAGTTTATTGGAACCATCCAGCAAGTCTTTTAAAAAATGTGTATCCCTCAATCCAGCAATTCCAGGTTTGGGGATTTATTGCAAACTAGGTATCTGTAGTACATACATATGATGATAATGTATGACTATCTATGAATCTGCTCATAAAAACGTTATGAATGCTCAAATTTAAAATAAAAGAAATGCAAAAATCTGAAATGTTGAACTAATAAACAAGAACACCACTTAGAGCAGGTGGGCAAGGAATCAAATGATACTCTCAGATACTTTAAGCAAAAGACACATACATGCCATCTGAAAATCAATGTGGGCACTTATGTTGCCAGACTACATAGGTCAAATAAAAAGTACTAAATATAGTGGATAAACACATTTTAAACAAATTTTTTTTAATTTACCAGTAATCTAACCAGAAAATATAGAATTCTCTAAGACCAAAAATTAAGGTCAAACAGGAACCACAAAAATAAGCAAAGAACGAAATGAAGCGCTCTGAAATTGTGCTAAAACCTAGTGACCGTGAACTCTGGTTTTCAGAGCACTATGAGGAATGGGGTATAGAAGACAAAGCCTAGAGCCTCTTCCCAAGGTGGCGAGATCAAGCAAGGGTGCCTGCTACAAAGGAGGGACCCAGGATTCCACACTCAGGGGTGGGCGAACACGGAACACACCCTTCCATTCCCCTGGTCCTCCTCTCATCACTCACCAGCATCCCCACCCCAGCAACAAAGAAAACTGTCACTGAATAGCATGGTGCTGAAGAGAAAGGTAAAACAAATGAACATCTTCCCTGAGAGTTCATAAACTCAACAGAACCCTGATGTGTAAGAAACCTGGATTTATATAACACAGGTGGCCCAAAAATCTTTAAGCTAAATACTTAGCTTAAAGGAGTCCTGGGATAGTAGTACCTCATGTTTCTGGCAGCAACAAATCCAAGTATTTTCTGAAGGAACCAACCTTCAATTCAGTTCTCAAAAAATTCAGAGAACACTCTACAGAATATGAGCTCACAGTTAAAAAAAACTTTTTTTGTTGTTTAATATATATGTATGTATATCTCACACAATAAACACAATCAAATGAGGCACTAGGCAACAGGGCACAGGAGATACACAGCGCAGAATCTGATGTGCAAAGGTTTTAAAATATTTTACTCTAAAGCAACTGAAACTGTAAGGAGTACGTTGTAAGAAGAAACTACAAGTTTCTAATATCTACTATTTAGATATGCACAATCAAAAACTCAATGGATGACAAATGAAAAACACTGAACTAAATGATGAAACTAAAATTATTTAGAAGACAATAGAGACAAACATGGAAAATATAAAAAATAGTTTCACTGAATGTATCACATTTCTTAATTGGGGCTTATTATAGTCACATTATGTAATATCAGAAACTTCTTTAAAACCATTACAGGGCTTCCTTTTAAAAATGTACAGCAATTTGTAAAAAATTAATTCACAGGCCAAAAGCCTACCACAATGTAATGGAAAAACTTTATTCAAAAAACATGATAAAAACATATCATTTTTCTTTACAGTCTATATACAATATTTAAAATACAGAAAACATACAGATCAAGACCATATGGATCGCAAAGTCTTCATTAGAACCAATTCTTAAGCTATGGCTTTAGCAATGACTTAGCTTTCTTTGAAACTCTAAGAAAAGATGACAGAATATTAATTGGAAGATACATTTCTAAAACAGCACACAATTTTGTTATAAATTACTGGGGTACCCTGTCACTTTCAAATACATGGTCTACAAAGCTTCTGATTTTATGCCAAGTACCTAAGGCAGGCAAAGAAAGGCCTGTTGTGAGATGACCAGAAAGTACCAAATGTATCTATGTGATGAAGTCCCTAAACTGCTTATACTTAACAGAAAATAACAACAAAAACACTTGTTAAAAATCTCAAAGCAACATAATCTATTGGGCTTAAATAATTTTCTTCTCAAACCTACTATACTGCAGATATGAACTTCACAGGCACTTTATAGATCGCTAAGAAGCAGTTAAGGTGGTAAATGTAGCATTATTTCCAATAGCTGTTTTCAATGGGAATGTCAAGACAAGACAGTAGAATCAATCAAAATCAGGACCATACCATCATCTCTGCTGGGTAATTGCTCGGAAATGGAGCCTGAGGAATCCTTTCTGATCACAGATCTTTTGGTTTTTCCTTGCCCAGTTCGACTTCTTTGTCGTACCATAAATCCACCAATACCTATCCAAGACAGAAATTGGGGAATCCTGTAAATAACTAACTTCTCCCTGTATTTCCTCCAGAAGCAGGATGAAAATGTTTAGTCTTATGTGAGGAATATCTCAAATTCAAATGGGCTAATTTAAATCAATAATCTCATTTTAATGCAAAATACAAGAGTTCGGAAGTAAGACATCAAAGTTATTGTTACCTTATTACTAACCCAACAGGAATAAAAATTCATTGAAGTATACAGAAGACTGACTGCACGTACTTCTAAACAATGTCAGAGTAAACATTATAGCACATGATGCTTGTTTCCTTAATGTCAGTAACTCACAGATCATCATTCAAATTATTTGTATGTTAGCTGAGGGAGAACAGACACAAGATACAAACTAAACCAGATGATCCCAAAGAAAATCAGCATGACTTTTGGGGAAATGTGTCCAGGTACCCTTAGTAAAGCTCAAGACATGAGACACACGTAGCCCCAGTGAGGGCACGGAATCTGGCGCCAAACTGTGCCATTCCAGTTACTGGTAGACTTTGGGCAAGTTGTTTAAGTTTCCCCTGCTTCAGTTCCCTCACTGGTGAAACAGGGATAATGTACAGCATCTCCTATATGCAGGTTACAAGCACTAAATAAACGAACACATATAAAGTGCTGAGACTAGGGCCTAACACACAGCAGCATGAACAGCTTTAATCATTAACAATATACTTTGTGACCTAATGGGCCCCTCAAATGGGTCCCTGACATGGATGACTTGCTTCCATCTAAGGCAGATAAGGGAAAAAACCAAAAAAACCCTCAACATTTAACTCTTAAGTTCCTGGAAGGAATTCAGACATGTCTAAAAAAGTAAGTGCCTTATAAGCCTCATAATTACAAAAAAATGAAATTATTTTCATACAATGATTGGACGAAACTCATCTAGACATTAATTACAGATGTGGCCCATCTGGAAGGAAAATGTAGCAGAAAAGAAAGCTTTTCCTTACACATCAGAAGGTATTTAGATCATTCTTATCAATAAAACAGAAGCAATCAGAAGAACAAAGACTGAACTGATTCAATCTACCTCAGGGCAGAGGGTGGGTGGGATGGAGGTTCCAGGCCAGGGGGAGGGGATAAATGTAAACTAACAGCTGATTCACACTGCTGTACAGCAGAAACTAACATCATCTTGTAAAGCAAGTATACTCCAGTTAAAAAAATATACTTAAAATGCAAAAATTTTCATAAGCAAACTGCCTAAAAAGAACCTAGAAGTTCTGTATTGTGAATATTTCAGTAGTTTTTTTCCATTAAGGCAAAAAAAGTTTGACAAGACAGCTTTTCTCTCCCCTCCTCTGAGGCAGAGAGCAAATAAGAGTTCTTAACAGTCACATTATTAACCAAACTATAAATTCTAGGAAACATGAGAACTCTGTCATATCACCTTCACATTGTACACGTACTGGCTGATACTCCTGCACGGAAAAATGCAGTAAATTTAAAAAAACAAAAATATTAGAAAGTGAATGCTAAATCATGAAAGAATTAACAGAGGTACACATCAAGGGAAAACATATAATGTTTCATTGTGAATTAGTCACATACCCACACTAAGGCATTTATCACCTACAAAGCATATTAAAATAGTTTAGTTCTGTCATCTACACATACAAGTTTTAGTTTACAGAGTTAAGAAGTTATAGCTCATTATAATTGAAGCCCTATTCTATATTGAAACCCTTTAAATTAACTACGTTTTTATTATATCTAAAATGTCCAGCTAAGGCACTATACCTGGTCTGTACGGTTTCCTTTTTCTCTTTTTGACACCCTCCGTTCCTTCTGGCCCCTTAGTTTCATCATCCACAGCTTCTCGTTCAGGACTAGATTCTGATTTTCCATCACAATCCATAAGTTCTGCTTCTGGAAAAAAGTAAATGTACAGATAGAACTGAAGAAACTACCGAATGTACAGCTCCTATGTAAGAGGAAAGCAAAGTGGCTGCTGAGCCACTCTAATCACGTGTCCCACCTGCCAAGGAAGGTACAGAGAGAGACGGAGAGGCCCTGGCGGCTGGGGAAGGCTCGCACCTCTCTCAGGAGATGCAACACGAGGCTCAAGGAAGGGGAACAGAGAGGATGCCTGGAAGGACAATTACAAATCAACTTGCGCTTAACCTATCACTCCTTGCTGTTAATTACATCTTCAGGTCCAGGACCCGAAGGCTGTCTCTCTAGCCTACAACTCTCCTGAGGTGCAACTAATCTGTAATTAGATATTACCCAGTTACTGAAAACTCTACATACAAAATTGAACTACTAATTTTGAGATGAACTTCCTCCCTTTCTTGGGATTTGCCTGTCATTAAAGAGCAAAGAAATGTACCCTGCAGAAGCCAGACTCCTGGGAGACACTCCTGACAATGCCTCATTTCTTTCTTCATACCATCAAGGCTCCTCAGTATCTCTCAAAGGCGTTTTCTTTTCTCGACTGTCATCTCAGTCCAATCTCAACTTACTGCAATTCCCTCCCCTCCTCTCTCTCTCCTTGCCTCCAAGCTTACCTTCCTCCCTAATCGGTTCTTTAAACTGCAGCCTAAATGATCTTTCTATAAATACCTATCAATTTTCTGCTTAAGAACTCTTCTATGTCTTCCCAGTAGCCTCAGAATGAGATTCAAACCGCAAGGCGCATGTAACATGTCTTGTGAGCGCCCCGGCCTCACCTCCCTCCCACCAACTCAGACTCAGCTTCCTGCGCTCATCAAGCTCTTCCTTCACTGCCTGCCCCTATCCACTCATCTCTCAGGATTTATTATAATTTCTTAGAGAATTTTCCAGTTACATGCTCCTGTACATTATGCTTCATTTGAATTGGTTCTCTTAATGTCCATTTCCTTGCTAGACTGTATTCTCCTTAAAAACCGGTATCAAGATTCTTATTAACATCTGCATCGTTAGCATGGTATGTAATAAGTGCTCAATAATTTTTTCAGAATGATGTAATCAATGAAATTAAGTAATGCATACAAAAGTTTAGTTCTTAAGAGAAGAATACTTTTAAAACCATGGTAATCAAAGCTTTTTAAATGCTGCTTTATGCTGTGCTGCAGAGGGAGAAAGTTATCAAAAACATTTAAGAATTGTTAACACTTTTCTTCAATATTGTAAGTATTACGCATAACATTTCTATAATACCATTAGCGCTGTTTTTTTTTAAAGTAATATTCATATTAGGTCAATGTTTGACGTCAATTCTGTAATTATTCTGATAATTGCTTTCTATAGCTAAAATTAACCCGTGAAAATTTATTTACTGAAACTTAGCAAACACCAAAGAAAACAAACAGTTTAACTATTTACCTTAAAATAAACCCACTGAAATATTTATGAGAAGGAATTTAGGGTTAGGTGGGAAACTAAAATCTAACTTCACTCTCCTGAAACCCTACACAAAGTAAAGTAACTTGTATTAAAAAACAAACCTACAAAGAGAGAGAAGACAGGAAAGAAGAAAAGCCGTAATTTTGGAAGGAGAAAGCTGAAAGATGAATGACAACTGAGCTAAACGCAAATTCTCATTTAAACGTGGAAGGAACCAAAAAACAAATCCAGCTTATATCACAATCTTCAAAAGGGTGAGGAACTGGCAGAACCAGGCACCTTTGGAAATGGGTGGGAGGAAGCTAAAACAGAGAACTTTATTTTTATCAACTACAGAAGCCGTAAGCCCTACGACTGTCCCAGCTCCACACACTGGGAGGCTGCCAAGCACATCCACAGGGCTTGGGACTCTCGGACACTCTTCAGCTGCACACTGGGGCAAGGTTCTAAAAGCAGGATTCAGCAACTCCGACAGGTTAAACGCTGGCACTCTCACCTGGGGGTCTTTCCCCACCAACTCCCAGAAGGTCAAAAGCTAAACCTCCCCTCCCCAAGAGGAGACAGGAGATCCTTCTGGGAAACTGGACCAGTCCCAGGGAAATGCCTGAAGGGACGGGCACTGGGGGATTCTCCAAACAGGAAGCACAGGACACAAAAGCTCAGCCAACACACATCACCCACAGACCTGAAGCTTTTCATCAAGGTTTTAACCCCTCATTCTGCTTTTAAAAAACTGTTTATCCAATCACCACATTTAGCCTTCACTTTTAATCATGCATGGACAACCAAGAATTATCTATCACACGAAAGACAGAGACCTGAGGCCACAAAAAGCAACTGGGAATTGAAAGACTATGTAGGAGAGAGGAAACAGAGAAAAACCACTTTACCGTAAGAGAAAACACAGGTAAAGCAAGAACAGGATGCTATGAAAGGAGCATTCAAAGGAAGACAGCCTTGGAAATTAATGCATGACATTTAAGAGCAAAAGAAAAATGAAAACCAATAAAGGGATAGAAAATAAGAAAATTCACTTTAGAGTAAAATGCGAAGCCCTGAGCTGGAAAGAAGGAGAGAAAAGAGAGGGAGCATGGGCTGAGTGGGTTTCACATGTGAACAGAAGGGTCCAGAAAAAGAAGGAGGCACCAAAGGGAAGAAGAATCAGTGGTTTCCAGAACATTTCCTAACGTTGAGGGGTGTGAGATGAGGGACCACTCAGTGTCTGATGAAAGAAAGGAAAACATACAAAAGAGAATGAAACAGACATATCTTCATGAAATTTCAGAACACTGCAGACAAGCAATTTCCTAAAATCCAAAAAGAATCCAGAGACAACACGGATCATACCAAGTTCCCTAAATACTAGAAACTAAAAGACGCTGGATCAATGACTTCAAAATGCTTAAGGGAAACTGAATTCCAACCTGGAAATGGTCAGGTGGGTGGGTACATTTTCAGAAATACATAACCTCTCAAATTTGCCTTCCATGCACTCTCAAGAAACTCAGGAAGTCTCTCAAGAAGACACTTCAACCAAAGGAGAAAGAGAAATATATGAAATCTCAAGACCCTCAGAGTAGATGAGGAAAAGGCAAAAAAAAAAAACCAATCCTAAAACAAAAAAAACCCTAAAGGTCTCTCAAAATGGGACTGAGTTACAGCCATACAAAGGAATATGAAAAATGAAGAATAGTATAAAGGCAAGGAAAAGAACAGTAAGACAAAAGGAACAAAAAAACATATACTCCAGGAGCCTGTATGTGAATTAAAACATCTCTGCAAGGACACACAGAATGGCTGTGGCTGGAGAAGTGAAATGGCCAGACACGGAAAAGAGGAACACCCTTATTCTTGTTTTTAAAACATGTGAATATACTACTTGTCCAAAAACAAAGTTTAAAGAGTTGAGGGAACGAGCATTAACAAATCGCAAACCCACCCACCCAGCCGCTTTCTCTTGTCTCCTTGGCTCCTCTGAACCTACCCCACACCCTCCCTGCCACAGACTGGGTGCATCCTAACACCCCCACCGTGTTGTGAGGGGGCCACCCCGGGGCAGCAACCAAGAGGGAAGCATTGTGTTCCCACTCTTGAGACACAGACTCTTTAGACTGGGGCGGTGGGGGGTGACGCGGACGGGGACGGTCTGTATTAACAGGGTATTCTGATTCCAGTAGGTGAATTAGAAAGAAGCCTGCTTTTACTGGCCAAGGAGTTTGTTTCTGATATGCTAAGGTAATTGCTTATGACTTATTTCCCTCAAGAAACACTCATCAGGAGAGTTAAAAATTAACCCCACAAAGATGGGTATTGCTGCCGTATTTCAGGAGCATTACAAGTTCATGTGGACTTTGTTTTACGTGTATGATATGATGCGCGGTATTACTTCTAAGGGGACGTCTCTGCTGGCAGCCTCAATCTGGAAACTGTACAGGTGCAGAAATAGCCACTATTTCTCACAGTGTTGTTTCCCAGAACAGCAGTCATTGGGAAAGCCATATGGTCTTTTTATTGATGTTTTGTTTTTAAGAGGCTTCAAAAGGGACATCCCGGGCACAGGTCTTCGGGGGGATCTTACACAGAAGCAACAGAGCGCTTTTCTCCCAACCACACAGACCCAAACCCACACTACTGCATAAGAAATGTCAGGATAAACAGGCGCACACACAGACCCACTCTAAGTCACAAGGATCTCTCATCTGACAACCGCAACAGCCTCCTGCCTGAACTACTTGCCACAGCTCTTGTGCTTAAAACTCTGTTTACACTGCAGCAGAGCGCTCTTTTAAAAATCTAACTAAGATCACGCCTCCCTTCTCATCAGAAGCCTCCGACAACGCTCCCCTTCCATTTACAGTGAATCCTTAGGCAACACCTGCGCGGTCCTGGGGGACCTACCGTGTCACCGCCCCCCCCGCCCCGCTCTCCTCACTGCCTTCTGCCCGTATGCTCACCCCGCTGGCCGCGCAGCAAGCGCCCCGCCCAGGGTCTCTGCACCGGCATTCACGCCGTCTCCTCTCAGGTAAGAGCGCGTCAGGTCATCTGAGCCCTCACCCCACCGTCTGCATTCCCAAGTCCTCTCAACAGCACTTGCCAAACACATTTTTTATCACCTTATGCTGTCATATATTTTTAATGATCCTTTTTTTCTAATATTAAAATGAAAGTTCCATGAGCAGAGAAGTTTATCTGCTTTGTTCACTGACAGGACTTCCAACATGTGGCACACAGCAGGCATTCACTAAATACCGGTAAATGATGAGATGTGATGGAACAAAAGTAATTATTTTTTAATCACCTGAAAAGAAACAACCACTTTAAAGATAAACAAGCCAATGGTGAGTTTCTTCAGAGATAAGCAAAAACAAACCTCATATTGAATTTAATGGGCTTCCCTGATGGTTCAGCTAGTAAAGAATCTGCCTGCAATGTGGGAGACCTGGGTTTGATCCCTGGGTTGGGAAGATCCCCTGGAGAAGGAAAAGGCTACCCACTCCAGTATTCTGATCTGGAGAATTCCACAGACTATACAGTCATGGGGTTGCAAAGAGTCGGACACGAACGACTTTCACTCACTCAAAGTTACTTTTTCATCACAAGAATTCAGCTAAAAATATATATATATATTCTAACCATGAAAATGTTTACAAAAGATGTTTTATGATAAACATCTGTGAATGTACACTTACACTTGAAAAAATGATGGTTTTTCCTTTCTAGAATGCATGGATGGGATTCTACTTGAACTTAGCCATGGAATCTAAGCTCACAGCCATCTGAGGAGGCTTTCACTGCCATCTAGCAAATTCTGAATTGTCAGATTTGTGATCTTCAAACATACAAGGCTCCTAGAAATTTCTGTAAGTTTATTATAAAAGGATACATGAAAGGAAAAGAACCCCAAAAGGTAAGATGCAAGAAGACCACTCTCTTAGGACAGGGTCACACCACGGGTTATCCTCTAAGTCAACAGGATTCTGTTACTCTTTAGAGGATAAGTCATGTCCAACTCTCCGCAAACCCACAGACTGTATCCTGCCAGGCTCCTGTGTCCAAGGGATTTCCCAAGCAAGAATACTGGAGTGAGTATCCATTTCCTCCTCCAGGGAATCTTTTGGACCCAGGGTTCGAACCCGCATCTTCTGCATTAGCAGACAGATTCTTTACCACTGAGCCACCTGGGAAGCCCCCAGCAGGATTTACCCTTGGGTAAATCACATCCTTTAAAAGCTCTTTTAGCTTTTTGCAAATGTATTCCATGGAAAACATGTTAAGTATTACCTCGACTGTCGTCCATTTCGCCGTCCCTGGAATGCTCTGACTGGATGTCTGGAGGGGTCTGAAGGACAGCCACACTATTCTGATTTATGATCTTCAACTTCAACTTTGGTTTTGACCGTTTTCTTCTTGGAACAGTAACTGTGAGGCTCTGTAACTGAGTCATCCCTGATTCCGTCAAACACACCCCATCCTGGGTGTAGGTCTTGGGTGGATCTAAAATTTCAATATACCAAGGAAACAAATTAAAATTCTCCTTTTAGTTTTGATTGATAAGTTGATCACTCTCCAATAAGGCCCATGTCAAGGCAATGTGACTTCTATAAACAAATTACCTATGAAATGAACAGATAATTAGCAGTATTCAATTAAAAGTAATAGTTGGCCAAACTTCCTTGAATTATAGACAGACATCTTGTCAATTTTTTAAAAAAATGGTCTTCCTGGCATTTCTATCTTCATGTATCAATATAGGAATTTAAAAAGCAAGCACTGAAGCTAAAAAGCAGTGCTTCAGCCACTCAAGTAAGAGTTTTCTCCTAGAGTAGCATTTCAGCATAGAAGGTGAGGATGAATTTACACACGAGAAATAAGAATACTCCAAAAGCCCATTTGGAAATCAAAGTATCAGTATAATCACTTACAAGGAGAGGTAGTAAATAACCAAAAATCCTGGAAAATTGGAAGTGTACAAAGTTTCTGCTCATTAGAACAATTTCTGTGCTATCCAAAAGTTTTTGTATCAAATGATATCAAATAGAACTATGCAAAAGAATGACAGTTTAAGAGTATCCTGTTAATCACTATTCTAGGCTGATGTATTACAGAAAATAGAATAAATTCTGAAGAGATTCCTGTTTGCTAACTAAATTTCATTGTTTTAATTGATAACTAAACACAATAATGTATCAATGAAATCAAAACAAGTATGTAGATAGCAGTTATTTCAAAAGTGGTTATTTTCACTGATCATTTGCTGAGATTTGTAGGAACACTGTCACACTAAAGCTGGAAAAGACAGGCATTTTGTATATTATTAGAGAAATGATTATCAACATTAGGGACTTTACACTGAACATGATTAAGGCAGGAGTCAGGTAACAAGTCAATTACATAAAAATCAAGCATTTCTTTGTTTTTTGTAAAGAACAGTCAAGGAAAGCATTTCAGGTTTTACCTAGTTCTTTCACTTTTGTGACAATTTGTGCTACAAGTGAAGATTCACAGCAGTCTGAGGAAGGCACTGAAATTAAAAAAAAAAAACCTCATAATTTTTTCAAAAAAGTTAAAATGTATTTAAGGATTTACATATGGCTAAAGTTTCTACTGCTGCACCCATTTTAGTGAAATAAATGGTAGAATTCAACAGGGAGAAACGGCAGAGGAAATACACACTATGTAGAAGAAAAACTGATAAGAACCGATGTTAAAAAAAAAGGATCGATATACTGGATTTCTACATATGCCTAATAATTACAAAATTATGAGTCTTGAAAGCTACGCTTACGTCTTAGAGCTAAAATATATTCTTAATTTACTTCATGTAAGTAGATTGCTTTAATACATTAAGTTGAGGCAGTAAGAGTTAATTTAAAAGAAAAAATAACTTATTTTTCATAAAACTCTTTCCAAATAACAGCGTCACAGAAAGAAGCAAGGAGCAGCGCTGAGCCCACTCGCTGGTCCAGGACGAGCACAGGTGAGCTGCACGATTGCGCACACTCGCCACTCAGACTGCCTCTTACCGTTTGATGCAGGCATATAGGGTCTGCACAGGCTACAATCGAAGCCAATGTCTGCTACGTTCTCCACTTCCTCTTCAGTACTGAAGTTCTGACAAACTGCATGCATCCACCTAAAGAGACCATATTCGTATTTTTGAAAAAAGAATACACTGAGGATGGTTTCCTTTTAAAAACTGCAACAGTAGCTAACAGCCTGCAACCATGAAACCCCTAAGTCTCACATGCTCCTTCCATCCAGCCCACGTCTCTCTCCTAACCATCCCTGCTGGCCCACAAAACCCGTCAGAGCTGAGAAGAAAAAAGGAATGGGAACAGATATCAGGAAAGAAGCAGAAGCACTTCATTTGAGGAGGATCGGACAATCACTTTGTAATCTATCACAGACAGCCAGGACACTGGCTCAAAGTGAAAATGTCAGTCGCTCAGTCATGTCTGACTCTCTGCAACCCCATGGACTGTAGTCCGCCAGGCTCCTCTGTCCATGGAATTCTCCGGGTAAGCGTACTGGAGTGGGTGGCCATGCCCTTCTCCAGTCCGCCCCAAGCACTGAACCTGGGTCTCCTGCATTGCAGGCAGATTCTGTACTGTCTGCGCCACAAAGGAAGCTGGTCAGGGCAAGCAAAAAGGAACGGACAAGACTGTGCATGGTGGAGCATGCGCGTGCTCCAGGGGACGCGTCTACTGTGAGGGGGACAGAGCTCACAGCAGTGAATGTTCAGTGGGAAACGAAAGATGTCATTCTGCCTTACAACAAAGAATTGGGAGGCAGAGTCCTGAGACTCCTTCGCTACTGATGAGATGATATGCTGACCAACACTATGTGAACGGTGCTAACGTAGCACAGTAACAGGCCGCTGCAATCAGCCCTCAGGAAACGCCAAGCGAAACACGCTAAGCCTGGAATTGAGAATATGAAAAAGTTTCTAGCCAAATGAAAAAATCTGGTAAGGAAAAGATCTTCTTAAATTTAAGACAGAAGAAAATTTCTTCTCCAATTTTCTTTTCCTATATTTAAGGGAGAGAAGCTTGCAAAAAAAGAGGGGCAGTAAGAGAGGACAGCACCTGTCACACTGTCTACACTGCAGAATCAGGTCCTCCTCTCTGTAGTTCCGGCAGCAGACGGGGCAGGCGGACAAGCTCGCACAGGGGGCACACTGGGTGTAGTTGTTCTGCCACTCGCATCTCGGACCTGCAGACGTAGCTCCACAGTGTCTGCACCACACACACCTGTAACCCAACACACACAGGTCTCAGCCCTATTTAATCGAGTTAACGGCGTGGCTGAAACTCACAGAGCTACACACGAACAGAATAGGGGGAGGTAGTCAATGCAGACTGGAAATACTTTCTTATTAGTGATACCTATCATTGTTAACACATATCACACAATTAAGCAGAAGTGGTTAATCTGTGAAAACTATAACGATGTGGCTCAGCTCTTAACTTAAACATCTAAGGAGGAAACCAAAGTCCCGGGGTACCATTTGCACTTCCAGCCTCCTTTGGGAACGGTCTGCAGCGGAGGGTCGAGGCAGTAGGTGTGGTAGCTGATGTCACAGTCGTCGCACAGCAGGAGCCGTCCTGGGTCCGTCGCCTTCCCACAGGCCTCACACACGGTGCACTCAAGGCACCGCCAGCCCTTGCTCAGAACCACTTTAGTGATCTGCAAAGGAAACCACCAAGCCGTGTCATTCACACATTAACCTGCGCCTCACACAAACAGGATCAAGTACACCCTACAAACTGATCCGGTGCTCACAAGCCCAGGAGCAGGAGAGGGGCGAGCAGCTAACGCTCACTGGCCCAGTGCCGGCCTGGCCACATTCATGTACTTTTAGGAGTCTGCCTAGTGGACACAGTAAGTGACATATTTTCACACCTTAGTTTATATAACCACCATGTGCTCTGGATTTTATGGATTTTAAAGAAATCAAGTAAATTATCCTATAATTATTATTATTTATTTGATGGTGACAGGATCTTAAGTTGTGGCATGTGAACTTTCAGTTGCATGTGAAACTTAAGTTTCCTGACCAGGAATCCAAGCTGGGTCCCCTGTACTGGGAGTATGGAGTTTTAGCCACTGGACCACCAGGGAAGTCCCCCCGTGATTTTTAACATAGGACTTGAAAATGTATTGATACGGTTTCAATCTATGACATTTCATGAATTCATGATTCTGAAAGTTGTGTATACCATGTAAGGACTTGTATATTAAAATCAACATTAAAAATGAAAACTCTTAAGGTATAACATGAATTCCCAAGGTGATTTCATGGTTTTGGAGGATTTTAGGCTATGAACCTAGGACTTTTAAGTTCACATTCACTCCTCTCTTTATTCTTCTTTCCTTCAAGGGTCTAACTTAGTAGAAAAGTTTGAGAACCTCAATTCCTCAAAGCAGCCACATATGTAATATTACGAATCTGGAACCAACTAAAAAATCTAATAAGATTAGAGTCTATGTGTAAAAAGGACAACAAAGAATCTGTGTAATAATAGTATAGCAAGTGATCAAAATATATAATAAAAATTCAGACCATGAGGACGCTACATGGGAGGAAAAGAAAAGTTAAATAAATGAACAACTATCAAAATAGCACCAAACTTTCTAACTTCAGATCCTAAAATAAACTAATAGTGTTCAATTCTACAGGAAAATACTTTACAATCCTTAACCTAGATAAACCAGCAATTAAGTGTTAAACTGACATACAAAGTCTTTTAGACACACACAGTCTTTTAGACATACAAAGACTCAAACTTCAGCTCCTGAGTACTCTCTCTAATGAAGTTAGCGATGTGAGGGAAGAAAAAGGAAGACATGGGATCCTGAGGGCAATGAACCCGACAGAAAACATTAGCCCAGAGATACTAAGGATGAGAACTGAGCAACAGACCCAGAAGTTTCCAGCCCAGCTCAGAACAGAGAATAGCAGAGTATAGAAGAGGTGGGCCTTTCCCAGAAAAACAGGCACTTGCTGAAATGATGTGCTATCATGCTTCTACAGTAGGTAAAAACAAACAACAAAAACTAATGGAAAATCATCAATCATTATTTTCTTCTTGCTATAAAAAACTCCACGAAAAACAAACTAAACTCATAATATACTATTCAGGTCTTCAGTGAACATTTATGGAGTCATAACCAACACTAAATTAAAAGACATTTGCTACTGGGAAGAAAAGCTATGACAATCCTAGACAGCATATTAAAAAGCAAAGACATCACATTGCCGACAAAGGTGCATATAATTAAAGGCATGGTTTTTCCAGTAGTCACGTACGGATGTGAGAGTTGGACAATAAAGAAGGCTGAGAGCCAAAGAATTGATGCTTTCAAACTGTGGTGCTGGAGAAGATTCTTGAGAGTCCCTTCAACAGCAAAGAGATAAAAAACCAGTCAATCCTAAAGGAAATCAACCCTGAATATTCACTGGAAAGACTGAAGCTGAAGCTCCAATACTTCAGTGGCCTGATGCAAAGAGCCAACTCACTGGAAAAGACCCTGATGCTAGGAAAGAATGAAGGCAAAAGGAGAAAGGGACAGCAGAGAACGAGACAGTTAGATAGCATCACCAACTCAATGGACATGAGTTTGAGCAAACTCTGGTAGGTAGTGAGGATTGGGAAGCCTGGTGAGCTGCAGTTCATGAGGTCACAAAGAGTTGGACACGACATAGTGACTGAACAACAAAGAGTTCTCAAAGTTTGAGACAAGCCACCGCAGAGTGAAGGCTCTGTGGACTCACCTTAAAGCTTAAAAAGAAGTTTCAAAAGGTTCAAACAACTGCCTGCACAACAACAACAACTCAATCCTTTTTTTAAAGGAACAAAATCCAGACTGTCAACAATATGCTAACACACTGCACAATGTCCACGTGCAATCAAAAATTACTAGATATTAAAAAAGGCTGGAAAACATATCCTAATGAGGAGAAAAAATAGTTAATATAATGTGACATGTGTGATAGAAGCAGCAGACAATTATAAACTTTTCAAGAACTTGTGAGGGTGTGAAGTGGACGGTGGAAGCTGGAGAGTAGGTTGGTGAACCAAAACATGTGCTTCAAATTTGATGAAAAATATCAATCCATGTGCTCCGAATTTGATGAAAACTATCAACCCACTGATCCAGGTAACAGAAAATGTCCTTTTGCATATGAATGAGGGTTTGGTGGAAGTAGAGAGTGAGCAGGGTGAAATAAAGAGTTTTTACTACATACTCTAGTTCTCAACTTTTATGATCAATAGACAGAATGAATCAACTTCATGCCTTACCAAAAAATAGTATAAAGTATCTTTTAAAATTAAATGTATGCATTTGTTGTTATACATTTTCAAGGCAAAGCAGGATAATTACCACAAATTATGATCATTGATCTATAGGAGTTTGAGGTAACACTTTAAAGGCAATATTTAAAGTATATACTTAAATACTGTCACATATGTATAATAATACTAACAAACAATAATTGATTAATTATAAGAACTGAGAGGTAGCATGATACTACTCAGATCAAATCTTAATATTTATATTTAAGTGTATTTACCT
Source organism: Cervus canadensis (assembly GCF_019320065.1). NCBI lineage: Eukaryota > Metazoa > Chordata > Mammalia > Artiodactyla > Cervidae > Cervus > Cervus canadensis. The sequence goes on from NC_057388.1 coordinate 113,979,084, forward strand.
TAATACTGACACAGTATGGATGGTAACACTGACCACACTGAGAACAGGCAAGTAATCTTCCCTCTGCTCCTTGGCCAAAACTGCCACAAACTACACACATATCCTGAAATTAAGAACACAGTAACATATTTTAAATCCGAGACCAAACTAAGAATATGCTAACATGCTAATTTTACAATTTGTATAAATCACCTTCTTCGTTGATATAGCTCTAGAGCTAAATAATCAGTTGGCCAAAAAATCTGTTAGGGGTTTCCCGTAAGATGCTGTGGAAAAACCTAACAAACCTTTTGGCCGATCCAGTATCAGATGACACCAATGTTAGTGTGAATGAGATGAAGCAGAAATGCACAAGGAGGAATGTAAAAGTGGAGGACAAATAATTTAGTTCAAACCTGATGCAAAGTGAACTTGTCACTACTAGAAAACAACACAACTGTATTGTGCATAGAGTTTTCTTCTTCATCCTTATTTGATGAAATATCTGCAGCAGACACCTATAAAAAGCAAAATAAACAAAATATGAAGTCATACTTCTCACCTGTATTATACTTGGTTGAAAAGCTTAAGAAGATTCATATTTAAAATGTAACTTTTTTGCCAGAGATCACACTAACAATTCTAAATTAGGTTATTATTGCCAAGATACTTTTATAAACATGTAAAGTATGGCATTTTTTATTCACTTAATTGTTTCTTTATAGAGTTACAAGTCTCACAGATCAGGAAGTAATGAGAAAACAAATCTGTTTTTAAGAAGACTTGATTAACCAGAAATTCTAGTCAAGAAACAAAGGGTGTATTATTATTGTGTACACATACATGAACACACACATATGTATCATTCTATTCAGTGACTCTTAAAGCCTGCAATGGGTGCACTCCACACTGAGATGTATAAAGATATAAATACAAAATACACATCAGATTTTAAAGACTTAGTAACAAACAAAAAATAATGTAGATATAGCTCATAAATAATGTTGCACGTTTTATAAATTACATGTTGATATGATGCTATTTTGGACATACTAAATCAAAAGGTATATATTAAAATTAAATTTCACTGTTCCTTTTTTTCTTTTTGATGTAGCTACTAGAAAGGTTTTTTGTTTTAGTGGGTAGAGCAAATTCCCTGCTGCTGCTGCTGCTAAGTCGCTTCAGTCATGTCCAACTCTGTGCGACCCCATAGACGGCAGCCCACCAGGCTCCCCCGTCCCTGGGATTCTCCAGGCAAGAGCACTGAAGTGGGTTGCCATTTCCTTCTCCAATGCATGAAAGTGAAAAGTGAAAGTGAAGTCGCTCAGTCGCGTCCGACTCTTAGTGACCCCATGGACTGCAGCCTACCAGGCTCCTCCATCCATGGGATTTTCCAGGCAAGAGTACTGGAGTGGGGTGCCATTGCCTTCTCCAGGAAATTCCCTAGAAAGTTCTAAATTGCATATATAGGTCACACAGGGCTTCCCTGGTGGCTCAGCTGGGTAAAGAATCTGCCTGCAATGCAAGAGACCCGGGTTCAATCCCTGGGTCAAGGAGATTCCCTGGAAAAGGGAATGGTTACCCACTCCAGTATACTTGACTGGAGAATCCCATGGACAGAGGAGCTGGTGGGCTACAGTCCATAAGGTTACAAAGAGTTGGACATGATTGAGAGACTAATATCTTAGTACCTTATGGGTCACATATTTCTTTTTGGGCAGCAATGCTTCAGAATATAATCATTTTGAGTAACTTGTCAAAATTTCAGTATTAGCCAAAGGATTATCAACCACAGTCATTAAGTTATGGACTTAGTTAAATTTGACCAAATCAACTAAGTACACGCTGGCTTGTTAATTATTTCCAGAGTGCTTATCATGAAAAAAAGCTCTGAATTGGATGTTAAAAAAGAGGATAAGAAAACCAATGCCAAAATTATATATCCTCTTTGCTTTAAAAGCTTACAATCTAGTGTGGAAGAATTGAGCTGAAACACAAAATAAAAACAGAATTATTGTTCTTGACAAGTGACTGACAAAAGAGTAACAGAAGGAATATATACTCAATATACGTGAGTTTAAACGCAGTTTTAATGGACATTTCTACTGTTTCACAATGTCAACAATAAAAACAATTTACAGTCACAAAGGCCTAAAGATAACAAGGAAAAAGTGTAAACAACCCAATTAGTCAGCACGAGGGAATGACTAAAACTACAAAAAATCCAAACATATGAAGAATTATGCAGTATTTTAAAAAATAGCAAGGTAGAAATCTGTATGGATTTCCATCAAGAAAGTCATCACACTACACTGCTGAGTTGAAAAATAAGCTGCAGAGAAATATGTGAGCTACAGCACCATGGTATTAAACACATGCAAAACGATTGTGTGTCTGCCTATGGACACGTATCACAGGTTCAAGCTTAAGAACTTGCTGGTTCTGCCGGTCAAAGGTGGTTCAGTGCTGGCACTCTCACATGGATCAGCCTAAAATGTACATGCCCAAAGCAGGTGAAAGTGAGAGAATTAGGACTCGGGAGGTAGCAGCAATAGAAACACTCTGGTCTATTCATAATGTTTAAAATTTTTAAATTGAAGAAAGATAGCTATATGTTATATTTGTATCCCCAAATTAACTTTCAATCAAACAAGCTGGTTCATAAAAGTAGAATCATTTCATCAGTGATAAATTAAGTGCCTAAGAATAACCAGCCCTTTGACTACAGAATTGATGACACACAGAGAATGTCATTAAAATACGTAACTGAAAACAGTTACAATACAGGTAACAGAAGAATACTGCAATAAGTACCTGTTTCCACATCCCCACCTTCAACACAAAAAGGGTTTTACAATGGGGTGACAGTGGAGTAGCTCACAAATGGTAAAAATATTATTCTTATTTTTGAAGGAAAATGTACCCAGAGAATGTTTTTGTTAAAATGAAAAACAAGGATATAGTATTCCCAGTATAAACCAGAAATAAAGTCTGGTGGGAAGATGCAGATCAAGTGGGGGGGAAGGTCATATTTAAATTATAAGTACTTTAAAAAAGAAAAAAAAAAAAATCAAGGTTTTAAAAAATTTAATATTATCTTTAATTGGAGGATAATTACAATATTGTGTTGCTTTCTGCCATACATCAAGACTAAAAAAAAAAAAAAAAACCCCAGCAATTTGTACATGTAAGAAAGAAAACTATCACCTAGTTTAGTGACCCAACTGTTTTTCATAATTTATTTCATAACCTTTACATTATTAGAAAGCTCTAACCTAAACCTCACAAGTTGGGCATTTCCAAGCAGGAACATAAAAAAAGAAGAGCAATTAAAATCAAAGCAAGAGAAAAGGAAATAAGATCAAAGTAGAAATCAGTGGACTAGAAAGTAGGAAAAGATACAGAAAAATGAATGAAAGCAAAGGCTGGCTCAGAAGATCAATAAAATTGATAAACCTCAAGCAAGACTGATCAGGAAGGAGAAAAGACACAAATTACTAATATACGGAATGAGGAAGGTAACATAACTACATATTCCACAGACATTAAAAGGAGAGTAAAGGGCTATTATTAACTACTCTAGGAAAATGTATTTGTCAGCCTACATAAAACAGACAAATTCCTTAAAAGACAAATTCATGCAAGAAAAAGCACATAACCTAAAAAGCCCAACACTATGAAAGAAACTGAAAATCTTCCAGCACGAATCTCCTGGCCAAAATGGCTCCACCAATGACTCTGTATAAATAATAGCAGAAAGAAATGCCCAACATGCCACAACTTTTCTAGAAAACTGAAGAGCAGAATATATTTCTCAATTCATTCTATGAAACCAGAATTACGCTGATACAAAAACTACACAAAATCATGATAAGAGAAAAAAAAGACTATAGACCAGTACTCCTCATGAACACTGATATAAGAAGTCCAAAATTTTTAGCAAACTGAACCCAAAATCATAACCAAGTAGAATTTATCCTAGGAATCCAAGACTGCTTTAGCACACATACATAAAAACAACTGATGTAACTCACTTATCAACAAATAAGCTACATAATCATCTGTACAAATGCAAAAAAAAAAAAATTGAATCTATTTTCTGACATCTACTCCTGATTTTAAAAATATCACAGTGAACTATGAATAGAAAAGAATTTCCTCAAACTGATTTGGGATGTCTATTAAAGCTAAACACCATACTTAATTATGAAAAACTATCTGCTTTCTCCTCAAGGTCAAAAACAAGGTTACCTAAGCTCATCACTTCTATTCCACACTGTACTGAAAGTTATCGCAAATTCAATAAAAAAACAGACACAAAAGGACTATAGATTAAAAAGAAAGTCAAAGTTTATTTTTGTCTTTGCAGACAACATGATCATTTATGTAGAAAATCGAACAGATTCTACAAATAAGCAATCAGAATAAGGGAGTTTGATATGGTTGTAGCATACACAACCTTATGTGTACACAATCAATACACAAAAATAAGCAGTATTTCTAAATACTAGCAACGGACAAAAACAATCTGAAATTAAGACACTACCATTAACAATAGCATAAAAATATAGTAAATAGAGATAAATCTGATTAAGTGTCTGTTCAACCTGTCTGTTAAACGAAACATCACTGAAAGAAACTAAAGAACCAAAGAAATGGAAATACAGGTGTTCATGGATTCAAAAACTCAATATGGTTAAAATGTCACTTTTGCCAAGTTAATCTATATTTTGAACGCAAACCCAGTCAAAATTTTAGCAGGTTTATTTTATAGGTACTGACAAGCTAACACTAAAATTAATACAGAAGCACAAAGGATTTAGAAGAGCCAAAACAACTTTGAAAAGTAGAAAACCTGAAGACAAATAGTGTTTGATTTCAAGAGTAGCTGTAAAGCAGAAGTAATCTAACAGTGCAGTACTGGCCTAAACAAACGGAGCAATGGCACGGCGAGATGAGAAAAACAGACCCACAAATATAATCACTAATTTTTAAGAATGAGGAAAGAGGAAAGGCCATTCAGAGAAACTGCTCAAACAACTGGCTTATTCAGCATGTAAAAATAAATGAACTTGCATCCCTATTCATACTATAGTTAAAAAACTCAAACTGAATCATAGATCTAAGTGCAATACCTTTCTAAAAGAAAGCAGAGTATCTTTGTGACCCTAGATTACGTAAGTATCTCTCAGCACCAGAAAGCACCATCCAAAGGGGGGAAAATCAATAAATTGGACTCTATCAAAATTAAATCATCTGCTCTTCAAAAGACACAGTTAAGAACATTCAAAGACAAACATCAAAATGCAAAAAAAACCCTGCAAATCATATATATGATAAAAAGCTTGTGTCCAGAATACATAAAGAAATCTCAACTCAGTAAATTAAAAAAAAAAAACTACTCAGTTTTTTTCTTCTTACTATATTAAAGGTCTGAAGAGTGACTTTATGAAAGAAGATATACAGGTAGCAAATTAGCACCTAAAAAGCTGGTGAACATCAGGAGTCACTAGAGAAGCACAAAGACGACACTATTAACATGACTATTACAATGGCTGAAACTAAGATGCCTAGCCGCACCAAATGTGGGCAGGTAGGTGGAGGAAATGGAGCCTGTACAGTCTTACAAAAATAAAATGTCACACCCAACGTGAAAACCAGCCTTTCCTTGAAAAGCTAAGCCTATACCTACCATATATCCAGCATTCCATCTCTACGTGATTATCCATGAGAGGGGAAAAAAAAAAAAAGTCCACATGGGAACTGAGATATAAAAGTTTAGAGCATATTTATTTCTAAGAGACAAAAAATGGAAACAAACTTAATGCCTTTAAATAGGTGAACAGACAATACAAACTGTGGCACATCCATACTATGTAATACCCTTCAGCAACAAAACAGAATGAACTGTTAACATACAAGAGCATGAATTAATATTAAAATAAGTATACTGAGTGAAATAAGTTGTATCAAAAAGAGAACATTCAGTATGATTTCACTTATGAACTGCAGAAAATGCAAACTAATCAACAGCGATGGAAATCAGATCAGGCACTACCCAAGAGTGAGGCCAGAAGGAAGACAGGGGCCGTCGGAGCAGCACAAAGGAATTCTGGGGTTGAGGGTGCTGTTAATTGCAGCGTGGGTTTCACGGGTGCAACCGTATGTCAAAACCTACACAACTGTACACTTCAAATATCTGTACCTTATATTAATTTTATCTGAGTAAGTCTACCAGTTTTGGGGAGGAGGAGGGAAGGGAGGAAGAAAGTGAAGGAGGAATTTGCTTTTTTAAAAAAGGACCAGAATCCAGGTTTCTTTACTTCTTTAGTAGGAAAAGTGAATAATTCTACCTGTCTCCTGAACTTAAAATGACAATTAAAATCTGAAAAAACAGGGTATCAGTAAAATAGTAAAGTCACTGCATGAAATGTTTGCCATTATTTGCCAAAGGCAGTTTTTTCAACACATTTAAGTAAAGCCTCATAATGTGCCAGTGAGCAAATATTTACCAATCTGAAATTCAAATTAAAAGACAATCAAAATCTTCAACATTTTTAGAGTCCACACTAACCTACAACATTCCTAATGTCTTCTGTAAGTAACATTACAACACTGAGAACAACTACAATAAAAAAACTTAAAGCACCCACATAATTAAATTCTTCATATAAACTCAAGAATACGGCAGGAATTTTTGTGGTTTTTTTTTAATAGAAGAGCAAATATATTGCATACTGGATTTTGAGAAGGATTGGCACAGAAAGGTGAGAGTCAAAGACGAAGGGAAGAAAAGAAAAAAGGGGTGAGAAGGCAGGAAATATAAAAGAAAACCTCATCAAAGGTTTAGAAAGAAAGCTGGCTCAGTGGTAGAGTCCACCTGCCAATGCAGGAGAGACGGGTTCTATCCCTGATCCGGGATGAAACCTCATCCTGCAGAGCAACCAAGCCCGCAGGCCACAACCACTGAGTCTGCGCTCCAGAGCCCGAGCTCCGCAGTGAGAGAAGGGACCGCAACGAGGAGAGCTGCACCACAGCCAGAGGGCAGCCCCCACCTGCCCGCCACACCGAGAGAGCAGCCCCGCAGAGTAACCAAGACCCAGCACAGTCAGAAATACATAAATACGCAAACAGAGATAACTTTAGCCTATTTATGTGACTCTCAGCATCTAAAGTTCAGTTCAGTCGCTCAGTCGTGTCCGCCTCTTTGTGACCCCATGGACTGCAGCACGCCAGGCCTCCCTGTCCATCACCAACTCCCAGAGCTTGCTCAAACTCATGTCCATTGAGTAACTTGGTACAAATGAGATTATCATCATCAGCTGACAGCTGACTACAGCAAATGTAAAGGGAACAGGCCTTACCCCAGGTAACACGACCGCCCCGATTCCACTTTTCAATTTTGATCTGCCGCGGCCGCCTCGTCCAGACAGTCCTGCACCACGAGGTCTCCGCTTTCCTGGAAATCCAGACCCCCGGCCCTACACAACAGATACGGAAAAGTCAGCGTTCTGTAAAAGCTCAGAAGAATTTTAAATCCCAATGTGAGATAAACCATCATATGAAATGTTACACAAATACACCTGCTTCTTTTATTCTGATCGAATGGCAGCTACTAAGTGAATCATTTACATCTTCCGATACGTGTTCTGCAACCTGAACATCTATAACCTTAAAAATCAAACATGTGTCTGTCACTGTGAATGCCCTGCATCAGTAAACCCCTATCACTGTATTTCCATTTCCTAACCTTACATCCAAGGTGGCTAGAACAGACACACCTCTATCCACGTACTTTCACATGCAACTAATTTTATCACATACACAGCAAGTGTAGGGAAGGACTCTTTCTAGCTGGCTTCTTGTAAGTATACTAAAAGTTAAGATACACTGAGCACTTACTACGTACTGCTCGAAGCACTTGTTCCTCTCAACAGTCTCGTATGGTCAGTACTATCTTATTATCCCCACGTTAGAGAGAAGTACACTGAGGAATATGGGCTTTCGGGCGAGGCTAGTGATAAAAAATCTGCCTGCCAAAGCAGGAGACTCAAGAGACCTGGGTCTGATTACTGGGTTGGGAATATCCCCTGGAGGAGGGCATGGCAATCCACTCCAGTATTCTTGCCTGGAAAACCCCACGGACAAAGGAGCCTGGTGGGCTGCAGTCCAGCCAAACACGGCTGAAGCAACTGAGCACGCACGCACACCGAGGTATCAGGCGGTGAAGTAACTTGCCCAAATTCACCCAGCTGGCAGGTCTGGCTCCAGTGTCTACATTCCTAACCAGTACTCTGTACTGCCACAGTGCGTGAGAAATAATTCTTAAGTGTGCAATAGTCATTTTTTGTCATTAAAATTGTCAATTTTTTTTTTCATTTATTTTTATTAGTTGGAGGCTAATTACTTTACAACATTGTAGTGGGTTCTGTCATACATTGACATGAATCAGCCATGGAGTTTAAAAGCTGATGAAAGTAAAAGGCTTGCTTTAAATCACCTAGATAATAAATACTTGAAACGGAAATAATTCATATGAATTTTTACCTAATACAAGAAAAAAATCTTTAGAAAAACATGTTGAATTCCCTGATATTTCAACAAATAAGTACTAAGGTTATTTGTTTTTATGATTTTCTTATTCTCAGATTTATTTATTACTACCTGAAAAAAACCTCGCATCTACATACCTACTTACATATATTTAAGATTACTAAAATGCTCGGGAAAATCCTGATTTTTTCCCCTCAGAAGTGAAATAATATGCCACATCTTCAATGGATCTCACTTTTTATAGTTTGAAATACTGAGCTCATTACCTACTTGGCAGAATGGTTTCCAAGTACATAAATTATGGCTATATTGTGAGCATAAGAAAGACACATGAACAAAGGGGAAGGGGGTCTTTTTTCCCTTCAGTTTAGTAAGTACAGCCAGCTTCCAGTTTTCCATCTGTCTCTCTTTATCCTCTTAAGCTCCTCTCCTTCAAATATCAAGCTTCTCGGAACAGGGACAGGGTAGGGTTGAACTGGACAGTTTTTGTTTTTTAATCAGTATAAAAGACTTTTTACAAGTCAGTGACTGAATCAAGACTATAGTAATCCCTCAACTCATTTTTCCTCAGCATCCAATGACACAGGTAAGAAAAAGTAAAAAATGAGTGGTATACGTTTCAAAATGGTCAAGCAAGACTTCCAAGCTCTTAAAAAGATATTTACATTTTCAATACCTTGCATTGGTATCTGAGTGAGTTGAAAACGAGTTCTTCCAATAGTGATAGAAAATAAGAAAGCAGAATCTAGAACTCCTTTGAAATCCTTATTCTAAACGAAAAACCATTATTCCAGAATTATATTAAATAAAGAAGATGAAATACTGTCTTCTCTAGTCAGTAACGTTTTAACTTTTCAGATGATTAACATTTTTTCAAATTAATTTTTCACCCTTCGAAATGCATTAGATTGCTTAACTAACATTCAAGGACTAGCAGAAATATCCACCAAAGATATGAAAAAGTTCCTATAATTTTTATTAACAATGAAATCTGCAATTCTGCTATTTCTTCTCCAATCACATATAAAACATTAATGTAGTTTTTCTTTTGTTCTTTTCTGAGCAACAAAATTTTATATCATGAATGAATCCTTAATTACTTTATAGCCTATGGGACAAGGATTTCCCCCAACAGAAAAAATATTGGTAATTACAATATAAAAGGAAGCATTAAAAAGGTATTAGAAATTTACACTTAAGATCAGTCAAGTAAAATGGCAATTTAATTTCCTCCTAGTCCAGGTTTTTAAAGGCAAGCATGTTGCTTCTTCATATTAAAAATTTTAGATGTAAAAAGTGGCTCTGGAAACTAGACAAGAAAGGTTTAATTCTTAACTTCTATTCGGACAAAACCAACCAGATAGAAATGACATATGAATGTAAATGCAGTTTTATTTACCACTTTGATGCTCCAAATGGCACTGCCAGGAAGCTGCCTGGGTTTAAAAATTTCCCGACCTTCTGAAATGTCTGGGGACCAGGAAGGTGGGCTCACTGTATTATGGGTACTCCAAGCCCCCTAGGATATGGCAGGTGAGAAAATAGACGTATAAAACTCCGCAACGTAAAAGGTCAAAGCCAGCAACTAAGGAATTTTAGAACAGCAAAAACAAATGCAGACGTATGAAAACTTAGGACAAATTGCTTCAAGGAAGTAAGGAAAGAAAGCTTATCACTTAACAGTGACTTTATGTTTAAATGTTTGCAGCTACAAATTTACATTAAATGTTATATTCTGGTTGAAACATCAGTACAATAAAGCATAATAATTTAAGGTTTATGTGTCATCACCAGTGACTTATCGAACTGCAATTATAGCATGAAGATATAAATAAATGTCAATCAAACTTTAAATATTAAAACAATAAGAAACTATTTGGGCATTAGTCTCTTCTAATGACTATCACTCTGCCAGAAATGAGAATGAGTAAACTTAAAGAATGTTAGGTATACTTCTTGCTATAAACCACCAAAACAGTAGGCCAAAAAATGCAATCAGAAACATGAGCCATCACAGACATTTACATTCACTGTAAAATCTGGAAAGTCAGTTTGCAACCATAAGATGTAAACACCATTATAATCCTACCATTTAATTACTGTTGTTTCAGTGATCACTAGTTGTGGACTTTGGTTTTTATTTAGCAGATTATTACACTTATATTACATCCAAGGAACTAATTTGAAAAGCAGAAAATTGTTAAAAGCAAATTGTCCTAAATTTGCAAATTAAAATGCCTGAAGTATCTGATTATTTATATGAGAAATAGTACTTATCAAACTAGTTAAAATAAAACTAACACATTTTGCTCCCAAATAATCACATTCAGAAATAACCTGAACTAATCTGATGAGGAAGCAGCATAAAAACGTTTACTCCACAAAGGTTAACATTTTAAAAGAAAAACACAAAACAAATGTCAAACAATATAGAACCTATTTTTAATTAGATAATTCAACAATGCATGCTACGGTTTTACCAAATTAAATGATTAAAACTAAAGACAAAAAACATGGTACTTACCAGGTTTCTAGAACACTAACAAACTAACAAGTAGTTGCCTATTAATCACATTAAAATACCACCAGGGAATTTAAATAATCAACTAGAAGAATGTGACTACCCTTTGGGGAGGAGACTGTTAATGAAATAACAGTATTTTGCGAAGGACCACACAAGGGAGACTGGCTTTGCTTTAATTAACCTCCCTTCGGCTCAGCTAAGAGCTATACTGCCTTCACTGACAAGTCACTTTTCCCACTAACGGATCATCCTGCATCTCGGGCCACATCTGGCCTCTTTCCTGCTGTGTCCAGGGTCTCCTGTAACCTGTGCGCTGCCGAAAGCGATTTCTCCTTTAATTTTACTCCAACTTTCAACAAGTAGGTGTAGTTCTGCCAGGCTCCTCCGCTCCCCTCACTGACCCATCTCGGCCTCCAGGGCACCTTCCTCCTTCCACTTGACTCGGAAGCCTGGAGCACTCTCCTCTCTCTGGTCTTGTCCGAAATGGTATCTATAATGAGGGCTGTAAACACCATCTTGGATGCTGCTGTTCCCTAAATTCACATTTGTTTCTAGCATGTTCTGAAAATTAAAGTGTCAGTCGTCGCTTAGTCATGTCCGACTCTTTGCGACCCCATGGACTGTAGCCCGCCAGGCTCCTCTGTCCATGGGATTCTCCAGGCAAGAATAGTGGAGTGGGTTGCCATTTCCTCCTCCAGGGGATCTTCCTGACGCAGGGACTGACCCCAGGTCGCCTCTTCACCACGTGAACTGCCAGGGCAGTCATGTTCTGAAAGCTCCAAGCTCTCAGCATCTCTGGTGACCCTAAACCTCTCCAGTTCACCACGTCTAACCCTCTCCCTTCACAAGCCCCACTTCCCCACCCTTGGACGTGGATCCCAGTCAAGTCAGTACATGGGTGGTCACTAGACCTGTTCTCTTCCCTCAAAGCTCTCCTCTGGTCCCTTCAGACCTCCCCCACCACTCCTGAGAGCCGAACCACCGGGATGTTCAGCCGTTTGACCTCCAGCCGTCCTGACAGTCCTGCTTCTCTGCGCCCCCGCGGCCAGCACCACGTCCCAGCTCGCCTGCGCCTCCCTCACGCTTTTCTCCACACGGCAACCCCCAAAAGCTGTAAACCCGACCCAGCAAGACCCTCCAACCCTTTCCTACACCTTCTGATAGCTCCCGGGACACTTAAAGTCAAACCCTGCCCACTGCCTCTCTTCAGTCTCACCTGCGGCCGCCGATCTGACCAAGCTCCCCTGGCTTGGCACACGCAGGCTCCTCCTGCCTCACAGCGACACCAACCGTCCAACGGCCGGCGTCTTGCGGCTCCTCGGATACAGCCTTACCTCGTCCTCCTCAGAGAGGCCTTTCCCTAGCACTCCAACGAACCATGGTCTCCCTCACCACACCTGAAGCATCTTCATAATGAACAAGCATGGGGTCTTGAATTATTCAGTGGTAGAGTCGGGGCGATAGATATCTAGAGTGAGTTCTCTCAATATATCCACTCAATATTTTTCTCTGAGGAGATTCGCTAGTGTTGCACATCTTAAATTCCTTTTGATAGATCATTTAATGTTATTGTATCAGTAGACAGTTCTTAAAATATACCATAAAAGATCATATTCTAAAATAATATTTATTCATCATCATTTAAAAGTCAGTTTGATGCTATAGCTATATCTCTTTTCAAAAAGCATTCACAGCACATAACACGGATGAAGGAAATGAAGGGCTCTACAGATGAAGACTACTTAGATGCCGTTTTCAACTGCTATGAAAAACTTATACAAAAAAGCATGGGTAATTACATTACAAACTTTAACAAGTACGTTATCAAAAAGCATTGGAAAGTAGAGCCCATGCAATTTTATAGAAGATGAAGAAAAATTATGATTACTCTTAGATATTTTGACAAAGAAGAAATTACCTAATATATACTTGAGATCTCAAAACTACAAACTGCCTTAATTATCAACTTCAGTTATAAATTATCCTTCAGATCTCAGTTCTGATCAAAAAGCATTTACAAGACCACTCAGAAGAGGTCAGCTTCCCCATCTACTGCAATGTGGTTTATCCCACTGTTACACCTGATTTTACCTTTACTGCACCTGTATTTATCTAAAGCCATAAGCTTAATGGCAGACACTGCTATTTTTGCTCACTGCTAAGTGAAGTAGGCATTCTGTTCAGCACCTATTGAACATCTACTTTCTACATAGCCTTTTTTGCATGCATATATTCAAAATACATCAATAAGCACCGTACTGCAATATGAAACACCAACTCCATCGGTGGTAGACCAGAATCTTAGATTTCTTCACCTATTAAAAACTTGCCAACACATCCCACACACTGTGACACTTAACCTATCTACAAACTGAACTGGAAACAAGAGGGTTAAAAAAATGTCAGAAGAATTTAAGTTACAAAGAGAGCTAAATATTAATAGAACAAACTTGCTCTCAAATGCCACAGAAACTTTAAAAATACTACTCTGCACAGATTGATTTAGGTTCCAACAATAATTACTGTTTTATGTTGGTATTCACCTTTCCGCTTTGAGGCCAATCTCTCAACTTAGTAAATTACACAGCTGTTCCTGTTTCAAGGAAGAGGCAAGTGGGAATAGTTAGGACTGGTGGAGGGTAGGTTTCTATGGGCAACTTTCTACTAGAGATCAAATCCTGCTGCTGACTATGAAGTGGGATCAACCTCACGGTTAGAGTCCATGAGGACCCTCGTGTATTCAATCAGCTTCAAGTGTGGTCAGAGGATGTTCAAGTCTTCTGGGGAGATTCACACCTGAGTCAGTCTCAAGGGTACCCTCTCCCAATATACTATGCAAACCAAGATTGCTATTAACAGGTGAGTTTGATTTAGAGAAAGTGAGAACAGTGAAGAGAGAAGAGAAAGAAGGGCAACCAGTAAGAGAAACTGAAGACGTAACTGCTTATAATTTGTCTTTTTGGTATACACATTCACTCATGTACATTACAGCCATTACAGAACCAATTCATTTTTATGACTTACAGAATTCTTTTAACATAAGTCAGTCATATATAAAACTGAGTTCAACATCAAATAGAAAAAGCTTAGTCCTGAGAGTGATTTGATAAGATATATACTATATAAAGTAGAGAAATAGCTGTTGCCAGCTTTAGCCTTCAGTAATTTAAGAAAGCAAACTTGGCTGGTGCTAGCTGTCATTTTGGTAATGGCTTAAAAAATGTAACAGGCACAAGAAAATTGACAGGGATGCATACTTCTAATCTGTACGTGTTGTAGCCTGACACCCCAAATGGCGAGACGCTTTTGGGGATGAAAACTAGTCTCTCAGTGGTTTAGAGCAGTGCTTCTTGGACTTACGGCTACACAGGGTTCTTCTTAAAAATAACATTTCCACTCAAGTGAAGGTGAGGCCTGAAATTCAGAGTAACAAACTCCAAGGTGATATTGATATTGCTGGTCTGCAGGTCACACTTTGAGTAGCAGGGGTTTGGTCATTTCTCCTAGAAAACACGCCTAAGCCTGAGTAGAGTTGTTCTTCCTGCTGTCTGCTTTCCCACAGCATCTTGTGGTCTCCTCTACTGTGTATCACACACACACACAATAATTAAACAGCAGTTTTGTTCTAAAATGTGTGCAGCCATTATGCACATATTTGAACTTGAAAACCTACTACCCTTTTGCATTTTCTGTGACCAGTGTTTGACTCGGTCAGGCCTGCAGTTATTTTCACTGGCACGTTTCTTTAGAAATAGTTATGAAGTCAGTGTGCTGGGTTTCAGGACCACCTCTCCAGAACTACATTTAACACATAAATATGACATCCTTCTCAAGTCTCCATTTTGACATGATACCTGCATTATTCTGCAAATTAAGAAAACAGGGCAGACTGGTCTGCTATGTGTCAGGTGCTTTATATATCATTAAATTCTAATAAGCAACTGATGTAGTTTCATGGATGAAGAAATCAAGAGAGTTCACAACCTAAGTTGCTTGGTGTCCACATACAGTTATCAAAGAATAAGGCTTTGAAGCCAAACAACTGCACTATGGAAACCTTCATGTGAATTTATAATAATCAATCTTTCCTAGTATCAATTAATTATACTACAAATATATATAAATGATACTAAATAGGGTTCTTAAAAGTCATTTTTAGAAAATGTGGTGTAGTATTTAGAAGATATGTGAATAAATCACTGTTGGCATCCACTCTATGTTATTATTCCTCATGAAGAATAAAGAATATTTATCTACTTACTAATGAAACTTTTTTAATAGATTCTAAGACAAAGTATAAGCATGAAGGTTTAACTCATAAATAATCAAGAACAGACAATTCTAACTACTAGGGCAATTTCTTTTAATGAATTATCATTATATGTATCAGTGGTATTTTAAATTTTAGTTATAAGTTGAATATGAAATAATTTATCAAGAACTGAATCTTTATTTGGATGATATGATTTACCAACCTGTCATTTAATAGCAAAACTGACCCCCGCCCCCCAAATGCCAACAGTGCTTCTTACTAAAAGGTTTACGTTTAGAAACCAGAAATGCAAGAAAGGAAAGAAAGGAAAGAAGGGAAAGAAGGGAGGGCGAGCAGAGGGCAGGGGAGGAGAAAGGAGGGGGGGGGGACTGCTTACTTGTAATTAATTGTTAACAAAACTACAATCCTCTACAGCTCACCACTGGAGGCCGGGTTTGCTCTCACAGGAATACACGATGAAACTGATTTGTTAATTTAAAACATGTCATTTAAAATGCTATTGCAATACACAAGTATATTATAAAATTCTAAGGTTCTTAATAAACTACTTAAATCGATGAAAACAAGAAATTCAGTTCACAACATAATGGCCAAGTGGTTATGATCTAATGAAGTACTATTTTTGAAAACCTCCTCTGCTGAAGAAATTTCACCTTCTCTATGAAACTCTCTCAGCAGATGTCAGTCTTAGAACCTGCGTACATCCCTAAGCCTCCACTTATATGTCAGCAACAAAAAAAACAGTGGAAAGGTAAAATGAAGAAAAAATTCTTATAGAGTTATCAAAGTACATTTAAAAGTACTTAAGTTTTCTTTATACATTTAATACTTCAATCAAATGTGTCTAAAAACATATTTCACAGGAGATTTAATAGCAACTTTCAGTATTACCATGAAAGCAATTAGTACATGAGTACCTGAAGTAGATCACCATCATGTGTTTTCATTAAATATTTTCTCATAAAGTAATACAAAAAGAGTACCTTGTTCCACATCAAAACATCAGTGTATCAACAAGCTTTGAATCATCAAGTGAAGGCCGTTTCCTACACAACTAAAACATGGCCGACAAGCTGCTTGAGATCAGCAGCAATTTGTGAGGTGGTGATCAGACAGTGGCAGCTAACTAGAAAGGAGACTCCGACCAGAATTGAAACAGAACATAGCAGAGGCAGTAACAAATATGAAGACATGGCTCATATAAATTGGAATGAACCAGGAAGAAAAAAGTACATGTACTTGCTCTCTCACACACACTCCCATACCATTTTAGAACATAAGTCAACAGAAAAATTATCATAATGTTTTCTCAGTTGGAGCAGAAGACTCTAAGGAGAGTTATCAGTAAAATTTAATAGGAATATTTATGATGTAAAATCCTTAAAGGCTGTAAATTTCTGAACCAAAATTAGAGATTCAAATTTCCATTGCAAAAGTCTTTTCAGAGCCAAAACTACACAATTAGTATATGCTATTCAAAAAAGGAAAGGAAAATAAAATAAAAAACTAGGGAGGAACTAGTTTGAAAAGAAAAATCTCTCTTGGTAGAAGACAAAATAAGTACCAAGTAAAATACTTAGAGAAAGGCATGTATAGAGTGTTTGCATTTACTGTGTGTGTCTTTGCCATGGAGAAATATGTAAATTTCATGTGGCAACTCCTTTGCCTCTGGTATAAACTGCTGCCTTTAAAAAATAAAATATATATGAATTTTAAATAGAAGACACTAATTTTCACATTAAAGTAAAATTCAATTTAACCTTTCTACTTTTCTTTAGCATTACAAAATTAGATGACCAGATACTATTATTTCTATAAAAAGTTAAACTTTAAATCACTAAAGGCAATCTAAATAATGAGACTTAAAACTCCAAACTACTACTGTGACCAAACACTTTGCACTGTTTAGTATCTTGCTGTTTTCTAAAAATACTTCAGAAAGTAGGAATTTGGGGGAACACATAAATCTTAGCTACAGCATCTTCACTGTGCCTTGCAGTTTCACTCAAATCCCACTGAAACAGATCTGAAATGCACCCATCAAGGACAGAGCCCACAAGACTTTACAGAATAATTGTGGAACTCTCTTCACTTCCTGAAGATCAACAGTATAACCCTAAATTTTTTGTGTATGAAACCATTGAAATTTTTCACAAAAAGTCAACAACAGGAAAACCAAACTGAGAAATCCTCCTGCATGAAAAATTCCCTTAGTAAATTTTGGTGTTTAAGCACTTAAAATATGTATAATGAATAGTACCAATAAACAAATACATCTGAGGGGAAAAATAAATGTTACACTATATCCAAAACTTTTTTAAAGTTACACTAAATCCAAAACTTTACTTTTTTAAAGCTCTATTGTTCCTACAGCATAGAACTAAAAAAATTTTTAGTGGTTTCTAATAGGTTGCATTTTAATTCCAATAAGATCATTTCAAGCTCAATAAATTAGTCTTCATTAATAGTAATTTTTTTTTTAAGTGGCCAAAGCACATACGTCAACATTATGTCTGAGTTCCACCTAAAGACAGAAAAAAATTGCCCTCAAAACCAAAGCTACACATACACTGTTTTACTTTATAAAATTGCTCCAGCATCTTTTCTGTCAGAATCATTAAAATCACCATACCTGTCTGGACCGAGGTCTACCAGGAGAAAACTTCCTTTTGGTAATAGCTGGTTTGCCCATGCCAATTTTGGGGGTGACTGAGATGTACGTGGTTGGCAGGATGTTTCCAACAGAGGCGTTGGGAGTGGAAGGGTAACTGTGCAGCATGTCATGGGAAGGCAAGTCGGAAGAAAGTGCTGGAGAGGAAGACACGTGAGCCTTGCTTGTGTCCGCTGCTGAGGAAGACGATGGCTCGGTCTCAGACGATCGTTGTACAGATCTGCCCTCTTGGCATAAGCCATCTTTCACTTGACTCTCAACTGCAGGAGCCGCTTCCAAGTCCATAAATGCAGAAGGCTCAGGGTTTTCTCTCTGTTCCCTTTCTACAGCCAAGTGTTCTGTAGAGCATAAAGAAGTGCTTTCCCCATCTGGGGACACTAAGGTCTCTAAAGGGAGAATGACAGACTCCATGGTGACTTCCGGAGGCCGAGACTCTTCCGGCGACACCACCACATTTGGCTCCTCCAGCGACTGCACTTCCTCCTGCAGCACAACCAGCTGGGGAGGGAGGGCTTCAACGCTCTCGGTCACTTCCATGCTATTCTCACTTGGACATTCACAAGTACGCGTCACTTTCGGACACATCTCTAATGCTTCACCATCAACTTCACGAGAAATCTGATTTTCCGATTCAGGATTCATTTTATCTTGGGATGATTCTATAAAATTTGGAATATCTATTATGTTAATGTACGTATGAATTTTAAAATTCCTAACTATGAGCAGGTATAAAACATCAATGCCTTAAATGTCTGTAGCTCTATGGTTTAAAAGTAATAGGCTTGGATGGAAAAAAAGATGGGGGAGGGAAGGCTTCCAAAACATTACTTTTGGTTAAAATCACACCTTAAATCAGAAAGGATTCATCAAGAAAGGCAATTATTAAGTTTAGTAAGTGTCAACACACACCAGGGTTTATGGATTAGAATAAGTCACAGATCAGACCAGAAAACCTACACTGCCTTAATAGGATCCCCAGAGTTTAAGGTAATTTCTGGTAGGAATATTGAAACAGAATCAATTTCTAATATAACCATTATACATATATAATGTTTTACAGTTTGAGCACTTACAAAAGGATTTAAAATTTTGTAGGTAAAGTTATACTCATTTTATAGTTAGGAAAATGAGGCTCAGTGATATTACACAGTATGTCCAAGTTTGAAGAGTTAAGATTAGTCCAAAAAAGGATTTTGCAATAAGCAGACACAAGATGTAACAAAGCTTCTGTAGACAGAAAAAAGTAATGACCATAGACAGAAAAGACTTATTTTACTTAGCTATACTTGCTAACACAATCAACGTATTTTTGGCGTGGGGGGGGGGGTGGGGGTGTAGATATAATTCTTGTTCTTCCTCATCATCTATATAACCAAAGAGACTTAACAAATCAATAAACAAAATTAGACATCAGATTTATCTAAAGTCACTGACCAGTAAATTTTAAATCAGGGTACTAGTGTGTTAAAACTTTAACCCAATATACTTAAGAGTAAGGTCAGAGGTTCAACTGACATGAACCCTAAGTGGCTCTATTAAGTAAGAGCACTGACGATAAATAGCACTTCTTTCAAAAGCCATCAAGGTTAATTTCTAAGGCACATTAATAAGGATACTAATTTCCTTATTTACTATTTACCATGGTGATTGAAATTTTTATATGTTCTGGTATCGAGATGAAACCTCACTTCTCATTCCTGCTTTACTAAAAGACTATAGTTGAAAAGAAAACAGCAAATAACAGATCTGATCATACTAAAATTTTTAAAAACAAAAGTGCTTCAAAAATGTTTAAAAAGTGATAAAAAATTTTAAAACAGAAAATACACATAAATGAAGTAAACATTTATAGGTTTAAAACCAAAAGTTCCACCATCTGAATGACTCCAGTAAAACAAACTGATCTTAGTGCCATCTGGAATGCCTAATTACGTGCTACCAGGAGACCAAGTACCGCAAGTCTCACCAGTAAAGAGACACACACGAAACATGAGTATGTTCTTTCTCCTTTGAGCTAGGCAGGAAGGATTACGAGCATAAACATGCTCTACTTCTGCTTTAGAAATCCACTACCAAATGTTTACAAGAAAAGGATCAATGAACCACAGATTTAACTACCATAATGTGAATACTGCAATAGTAATCAATTCTCTGATACTGAACAATTCTCTACTTTGAAAAAATGAACTGAGAAGACAATGACTTAAATCTGCACAGTGACCATAAAGGTGTAACGATATAACTCAATCAGAACAACATAATGTGCTGCTTACCAGAAACGAGAAGTCCACGCACGTCACAACTTTCTGCTGGATTACTCCTCTGCTGCTCTCCAGGATGGACGTGAACTGCTGTGAATAACACATTTGTGGGAGCTCCAGAAAGGAGTCAAAATTTCTGTATTTCTCTAACGCTGCTTTCTCAACAATATTTTCAGTAAGATATTTATCCTACTGCCAAATACCAATTTCAAATACAAGGATAAAATATCTTGTTACTACTATTCATTTGAAGTAGGATATGAAGATGAAACAAGGAATCTGGTTGTGTATTATGATAAGACTATAATAGTTTTGTCTTATTTTTCTTCACTTTCCATTTTTATGAAGTATAATTTTCAATGACAATTGTTAAATATAAATTTAACCTCAAAAAATCTCAAGAACTTTTTATGTATCAATTCAACCTATATAACATACAGTATCACATACAGGGACTTTGAGGGGAGACCAAGATGAAATTTAATAAGTGGTTTTTCCCCAATCTGATCTCTCATTCATTTCAGATCCTCAGGTACAATAATAGCTATTACTAATATTGCAAAAACCATAACTGAAATATCCTTGAAATAACTGAAATAATCTCAAGAGGACTGCTTAGACAATCTGAAACAATGAATCTTTCATTATCTCAGCATGCAACATCTCACAATCAGCAACAGCTCTAGTTAGTAATCATATAACTAAAGAAATTGCTTCTTAATGAGAATCACTTGATCCCTAAACAAAGCATTATTTAAATCTAGATTACAGCTAGCTATAATATATACATGCTCTTTACCTGATTAACTGTAATAAATTATAAAAATTTAATGAAGTTTATTTTACTTAAAAAGGCACCTCTCTAAATAATTTAGTACATGAGGATGTCTTGGCAAAATTTTATTTAGGGTATTAAAGTTTCAGTATATGTTCACATATTCACTCTATACACACATTTTCTTCAGAGAACAGACTATATCCATCACCAAAAACATCCTTACCATCTGGAACAATTCCAGGTGTGGGCTCCTGACCAGCAACATCTTTATTAACTGCTTGCTCCAGAAATACCATGTGGTCTTCAGGGCCTTCAACTTCCATTTCATTGTTATAATCTTAACAAAAAATTATTCATCCTTTACCTTAGAATGAGCTTTTCTGTTTTTGCTAAGTCAACAATCATTCCCTTGTTCTAATGGGAGTAAATTATCACTAAAAATGCCATGAATTCTTCAGATTTGTCTACTTTGAACCAAATACATAATCTTATTTCTTCAAATATGGAAAATATAATGAATTAAAAAGGTAACTCACATTTTACTATTTTAAAAGGACATCACACAACTGTATACTGATGGCATACTAGAAAGAAAATGTTAGTAACCAAGCTATGTCTATCTAAACCCCTTGCAGATGATGAATTAGAACTTTTATAGATGCTGCCACTCATGATGATGAAAATGAAAACCAATCTGATAAGCAGGTCTGTTCCCCTTATAATCTAAGAGTCTTATTACATTTATAATCAATGGTATACTAATAAAACTACATGAAATCTGTTTGGAGTAAAATAAAACTAGAGTATGAAGTGCAAATTAGGTCATATGGCCAAACATTAAGGAATTTCCACTTATTGGCCCAAAAAACAGGACAGTACACTCGTCTTGGAATTAAAATATAAGGTGAGTGTTGTAAAGATGCTAGATTAGATGGTAGCCATGAGATTGAGATTACCAAGAACACTTGTACAGAAACTGGAGTCCCTCACTGTACTGAAGTGATACACTGGGGGCTGCCTGGCACATCATCATAAAAAACGTCTCACAGGTACCTGCAGGAAGCTCAGACATCTCCACCTCTTCACCTGGCTGCAAGGGGTCCATCTCAGCCGCTAAGTGTTTGCAATACATACAGATGTACTCTTCTCGGAGCTGAAGATCTAGTTCATGATCTGCTGGCTTGTCACATTCTAAGTGAACCCATCTGCAATGATAAATATATTTAAATAAAATGTTCTAATTTAAACTTTAATTAATACCTAAGGAAAAGAGATAATGACTGAAAAACTGGATACAGAAAGGGCTAAGGTGACAGAAGAGAGGTTAGAGGAGTTAACAGTCGTTGGGTTCTAGAGGAGGAGATGTCATTTTTGGATGTCACCAAAGGTGTTGACTTAAAAAAAAAAACAAACAAAAAAACAACCATATTTTCAAACTATTTTCTCTTTATTTTTGCCCTCCCAATGCTTGCTTCTGGTCTTATTTTTTGCCCACTTACATCATGATGTCTTTCAGACTCATGAAAAACATATTTAATTCCATCTATAACAGCAATCAGTACTAAAAGGATTACTGGAATGACAAAAGCTTGGATCTCAAAATACACGGCAGAGCACATGACTACGTGAATAGAAGCACACACAAACACTTCAGTAGAACAACTGTGTCTCCTTACCTTTTGCACATACTACAGTGAAGCATGTCTTTCTGCAGTTCCGGGTGGTAGCACTTCCCACAGAAAGGACACAAGCTCTCCTGCTGCTGGTAACAACTGTCACAGACCAGGCAGCTGTGATGCCACTGGGAACTAGAGCGCGTGCCGCACTCCACACAGATTCTGCAATTCTAAGCACCGGGAAAGATGGAAACAGAAACGGTTTGCTCTGCGTGTGTACTGCAGTTCTGGTGTGCATCTTTGTAAAAAATCAATGCAACATTTGTAGATCATACATTAAACTTTAATTTTTATGACACTAAATTTAGGGTGTATGTTTCTGAAAAAGCTGCTTGTTTCGAATATCTGGTATCATTCAATTTACACTAAAACTTCCTGGAAGTCTAAGTAGGGGATAGACATCCAAGAAAACATAAACAGGGGAAGAAAACCAAAAACATGGCAATCCAAACTTCAAAAAAAGAAACACGATCCAGAATCAGGAAGCAGCTTGTGTTGAGTAAGTTCTGCTCCACTCCCTACTGTGAAAGCAAAATGGTCCTGCTAGGGAATTCCGTTTGTTTATGTGTAGCTCAGAAACTAAAAAGAAGAATTCGCGCTAAGGAAACAACAGTGATCCACTCCAAATGATTAGGTGTCTGAAATTATGAAAATAATCACTCAACACCAAGATCCAATATGGCTGATCGTATTTTCAGAACAGAGAGTGGTGCCATCCTTAGCAAAGAACTACTGATGGCAGGCGGCAGAGGCTTGCGACACCTCCTTCTGGGCCTGTGAGAGAGGTGGCCTTAACATCCAGGGCACAAGGCTCATAAACTGCGGGACGCTCACTACCCAACCCCCAACTTTGCAATCTAAATCACCAATAAAAAAGAACTTTCTTCTTGAGCTGCTGTTATCTTTTGATATAAGAGAGATGTTCACTAAAAAAGAGAAACTAGCATGAACCACGGATCTGCTAAAGTCTGTATACAGATTATAAAGTGGATGTGCTGATACATATTGATGCCAAAACCCTAAAATGTTAGAAAACAAACTCCAATAGCAAATTAAGAAAATAATAAAACCATGCCAAGTGGAGTTTATTTGAAAGAAAATGCAAGGATGGTTAAATATTAGAAAACCTGATTATAAAATTTAACATATTATTAGGTCTGAGAAGATAAATTATTTCACTAGATGCTGAAAAGGCCTTTGCAAAAAAATTAAAATCCACTCCTAATTAAAAAAAAAAAAACAACACTTTGCAGACAATAAAAAAGCGTGGGTATTTCCTTAATGTGAGATACACATAAAGTTCAACTCAAAAGCCAGCATTTTGTTTCTAACTGGGGAATCCTAGAGACATTCCCAAGAAGGTCAGAAAGGAAGCAAGGATGCCTACTATCTCCACTATTTAACATGGTTCTGAACCAAGGTAAACACTGAAACAAATGAAAACAGAGGCAAGAAAAGGAAGAGAAGAGCTAACAGTATTTGTAGCTGACAGCATACTTGGGAAATCCTAGAGAATCTATTTTAAATACAATAAAAGAATTTAACAAAATAGCAGGATATAAAATTAGTAATGAAAATTCAATACGCAAACAATAACCAGTTAAAAGACATAATGAATGAAAGTCCCAATTTGTAACATCAACAAAATAGAGAAAATGTTTAAGAAGAAACTTAAGAGAACTCCCAGATGTTCAAGCTGGATTTAGAAAGGGCAGAGGAACGAGCAATTAAATTGCCAACATCCGTTCGATTACAGAAAAAGCCAAACAATTCCATAAAATCATCTGCTTTATTGACTACGCTAAAGCCTTTGTGTGGATCACAACAAACTGTGGAAAATTCTTCAAGAGATGGGAATACCAGACCACCTTACCTGCTTCCTGCGAAACCTGCATGTGGGTCAAGAAGCAACAGTTAGAACCGGTCAAAGAACAACAGACTGGTTCCAAATTGGGAAAGGAGTATGTCAAGGCTGTATATCGTCACCCTGCTTATTTAACTTCTATGCAGAGTACATCAGGCTGGATGAAGCACAAGATGCAATCAAGACTGCAGGAGAAATATCAACAACCTCACATATGCAGATGACACCACCCTCATGACAGAAAGTGAAGAGGAACTAAAGAGCCTCTTGATAAAGGAGAAAGGACAATGAAAAAGCTGGCTTAAAACTCAACATTCAAAAAGGAAGATCCTAGCATCCGGTTTCATCACTTCATGGCAAATAGGTGGGGAAACAATGGAAACAGTGAGAGACTTTATTTTTGTGGGCTCCGAGATCACTGCAGATGGTGACTACAGCCATGAAATTAAAAGACGCTTGCTCCTTGAAAGAAAAGTTATGACCAACCTAGACAGCACATTAAAAAACAGAAACATTACTTTACCAACAAAGTTCCGTCTAGTCAAAGCTATGGTTTTTCCAGTAGTCATGTATGGATGTGAGAGTTGGACCTAAATCCTAAAGGAAATCAATCCTGAATATTCACTGGAAGGACTGATGCTAAAGCTCCAATACTCTGGCTACCTGATACAAAGAGCCGACTCACTGGAAAAGACCCTGATGCTGGGAAAGATTGAAGGTGGGAAAAGGGGATGATGGAGGATGAGATGGTTGGATGGCATCACCAACACAATGGACATGAGTTTGAGCAAGTTCCAGGACATGGTGAAGGACAGGGAAGCCTGGCGTGCTGCAGTCCACGGGGTCACAAAGAGTAAGACATGACTAAGCGACTGAACAACAACAAAGAAATGTCTAAAACCTATACAAGGAAAACTAGAAAGCATTCCTAAAAGACTTTAAACCAGACTTGAACAAATGGAAACACATACCGTGTTCTCAGGATGTCCTAACAGCAAGATGTCACTATCAACATTACATTTAAAGTAACCCTGATAAAAATTCCAGTAAGATTTTTCATGGAGCCTAGAGTTCATATGCTTCCCAGGTGGCTCAGGGGTAAAGAATCTGCCTGCCAAAGCAGGAGATGTGGGTTCCATCCTTGGGTCTGGAAGATCCTCCAAAGGAGGAAATGGCAACCCACCCCAGTATTCTTGCCCAGAAAAATCCCATGGACAGAGAAGCCTGGTGGGATACTGCTAAAACTAGATTAGAGAGTCATATGTAAAAAAATAATGCAGAAACTAGAAAAAAAATATGAACTCTCATATAACCTCAGTATAGGCAAAGGCTTTCTAATTTTAACTAAAAACTCCAGAAGCAATAGAAGATTGAGAAAGCTGACTACATAAAAATAAACTTTTTTTCTTTTTAAATAAACTTTTATACGGCAAAAAAACCCAAAAACACAGACGAAGGTCAAAAGGCGAGTAAGAAACTGGAAGAAAATATTTGCATCATACAACACAGATAAAGACCTTATATCCTGACTATACAAGGAACTCCTAATTGGGGTGGGGTGGGGGTCAAAATCTTCAAGAATAACATGCAAAACACAAGAAAAGACTACTCATAAAAAGGGGTGAAAATGACCCTTAAGCATAAGAAAACATGGCCAACTTCACTCAAGAGAGAAATGAAAATTAAACTACATTTAAGGTAACATTTTTCACTCAGGCAAAAAATCAAAAGCCAAATATGACACCCTATTGGCAAGAACGTAGAAAAGAAGTTCTCTCACACATGAGTGGCGGCAACAGGAACTGACGCAAATCCCATGAAAGGGAATTTGACAATACCAAACAAAACTACATATGCATTTATCCCCCCAACCCAGGCAACAAACCCACTTCTAGGAATTTATTCTAGAGATTTGCTCCCAACAATTCAAAAACCCGTATGCACAAAGTTACTGACTACAGAATCATTCTAACGTAAAATACTAGAAACTACCTAAATATTGAAGCATAGAACACAGGTTGAAAACTGTGTTTCAAATACGGAGGGGGAAAAAAAAAAGGAATGAGGAAGATTTCTATAAACTGAAATGAATTCCAGATAATAAGTAAAAGAAGTAACATACCAAAGAGCACATATAATAATATGCTACCTTCAGTGTAGAAAAGGGAAACATATTTGCTTATCATTAAAAAAAACACACACACAGGAAAGAGAAACCAAAAGTTTTTGAAACAATGTTAATATCCTATGTACTTTTAAAAAACTAAAGAAGTCAAGAATGACAAATTAAAAACACTTCGAGAATAACAGGCAAAGCACAAGGATTCTCACCATACACTATACAAGAATGGATATGTAAGAATGAGGGCAGGCAAAGAACTCGCGGGAGGGATCAGAATTGGGGTACTGGTATAAATTCATCATTTATAAGTGATGTCCATATGTGAGTACACACTTACGTGTGTACGTGTACACATGCACATGTGTAAGTGTGTGTACAGGCATGTAGTTCCTGCCTCACTTGCTGGGAGGACAAAGACGCAAATACCCACAGAGCAATACACACCCAGAGAGCAGTGGGCACACCCAGCAGCCCACCTCCACTACAGGAACATGGCCTATTTACAGAAAGGAGGACTACCGATTCCAGGGCAGGGAAGGTAGAAGATGACTTTGGAACATCTTGCTATGCCCAAATATAATGAAGTGCTCACATAAATGGGAGGACATCTCACAAAGACACAGGAGCCAGAATGGAGAGACCACCAAAGGCAAAATAGAGCAATCTGAGCACAAAACTAATCAGGTACAGTAGTAAATTACTGACAGCAACAAGAATTCATGGGTCAGTACTGACAACATATAAAGAATTTTAACATGTGAAAGAAGAGCGGACTCTGGATTACAATAGAATGCAGAGGTTGACAGGTAAATGTTTACTTGGAAAAGCGTATTTTACAGATAACAGGTTAAAACACTGTATCAGGCATTGGTTCGTATCATCATGGAGAAAATTTTGAGGAGCAATAAGATATTGCAAGGTCTTCAAGTGTTTCCTCACAGAACACTTGTAGAGACAAGAGAGAAAAACCAGTGGAAAAACAGCAGCCTGAGCAGATGCTCAGAACTCACATCGCCTATGAGGGAGAGGGAAGCTCCAGGTGCATCCAGGTGAGGGCCTGCCAAGGGCACAGACTTGCTCAGTCTCCTGGCCAAGAATGAGTGACTATATAATCGTGAGGATGTGTCAGACACAGACGAAAGGAGCAAAGTTCCATTTGTGATTAAAACAAATAACCCAGGTATGTGAGGAAAAACTCCATTATTCAACATTATCAATATCAAACAGACAAAGGAGGGTTTAAGAAACTTTCCAGATTAAAGGAGTCTAAAGAAACATGACAACTAAATGGAACACCTGACCCTAGACTAGATCCTAGGACCTACAGGGAAGAGGGAAACACTGGATGGGACATTAAATCAAGTGCCAAGTTGAAATACGAAGGGTAGACTAGATTGATGTAAATGTGTGGAGTGATAACAGTGTGGTGATTATGTAAGATTATCCCATTAGGAAATACACATTTAAGTACTTAAGGGTAAAGGGAACATGGTGTGTGTAACTCACCCTTCAAATGATTCAGGGGAAAAAAATATTAATACATAGGGTGGGGTGGGCAGGGAGGAGGTAGAAAGGAGAAAGGGCATGGATGACCCTGCTGAAATCCCAACAACTAAAGAATCTAGGTAAATAGCATATGGGCATTATTTTTATTTTTCTTGCTTTTAAACTTTGAAATTACTTCCAAATAAAGCCTTTTAAAATGCATCACATACCAACACACTGGCATTCTCAAGAGAGAAATAGAGAAAAGAAAGCTGCGGGACAATGACTGGTATACAAGATCCTGAAAGGAGCATCCTTACCTGAGTTCATACAGCCACAACAGACTGACACCCCCAGGAAGGCAAACCTAGCTGCCCTGTACCTCCAGCCTCCACCACAGTGTCTGAATTTGACTCAAAACTATAAACAGATATGAAAGAATTCAACAGCAGAGAAAGAGTATCACTCTTCAAACTGCTCAGAGGATAAGTATTCCTATGAAAAACTCCCAGGATAATTGAGCACTTATGTCAAGCAATATGCTGAGCACTTTACAATCGTTTCACTAAATCCAACACCCCTGTGAGGTAAGTACTTTAGCTACAGAATGAAACTTGGCTTACAGAAATCAAATAAATTGCCAAAGATCTTGTATTTACTAAGTGAAAAACCTGAGATTTGACTCCACTGCCTAATCTTTTTAATCACTTTATAATACCTTCATAGAACAGAACAAAACACACTGCCCTATCTCCTCATCCTCAGCAGTATTATAAATAATTCTGCCTTGTGAAAAACAGCAGCAATTACAGAAAGCAAGTCAGTAAGAGGGCAGCACAAAAGGAAGCCAGAAAACAGCCTCCAGAAATAAACTCAGAATTCTGGACACATTTTCCAAGATAATGAAAACCACGACAAAGAAGATAATGATTTAAAATAGGAAACAAAATTACCTAGATGCTACTAAAAGTTATTAAAGAGAATGTAAAGAAGGTAAATATGTTTTAAAAAAAGAAAGAAGGTGAATTTAATCAACACTTCTCTAGGTCTTTCCATTGGGCCTAAAAGGAGAATGACAGTCAACACAGAAAGAAAAAGTTTCCAGAGTAAAAAGAAAAAAGCTGTAATGCAAAACTCTGCCAGACGAAGTTCATGTCATAGGTGGAAGGCAATAGTCTCTTTCATGTTTGTAAGAGTCCAGAAAATTTAAGATTTTTTAAAAATAGAGGTGCATAACCATGTCTCCAAAAGACTAGTAGTGGTGAGATGACATTGGAAACTACAGAGACTTTTTTTCCCCCCACCAAAGAAAAAGTGACATGGTCTACAGTCCGGGTTAACTCAGGACAGAAGGAAGAGAGAAAACTTCTTATTTCTTCATTTTCAACGGGAAACAGGAGCAAAAAATTTTATAGTTTCATTTATAACTTAATATTCATAAAATATGATTCTGAATTGCAATCATTGCATGGAATAAAAAGAACTGAAAAACAGGAAGCTAAAACAGACTTGTCTTAAAACAGCCAAGCATTTCAATTACATCCATTAATCTAAGTGCTTGACTATTAAACCCTTCAAAAGGTACAGTTAAAATGACACAGAAGGATCCAATATAACGATGTGAAAAGATCACATTCAACGTGTAAACTAAAACCCCGCACGGCCATATTGTCAAGCAAAGCAAAATATCTGGTTCCCTCCTCTCAAAAAGGGGGCATACACAGAATACAGAGTACAGTTTTACACTGATAAAAAGCAGATCATCATTAGCCTGACCTACCTGCTTAATAACCAGCACGAAATAGTTTTTTAAAGAAAAAAAAAAGAGCAAAATGCAAGGAGAAATTGATAGTGGTCAATTGTAACTACATCTGAATATGCTGTTGAATCAAACAGCCAAAAACAGAGAAAAAGAGCTTCGTCTAATTAATAAACACAAATACTACAAGTTTAAAACGTCACCATTGGAGGGCATCCAAATATAGGTCATAAAGCTACACCAGCGAAACTGTCTGATTTAACACAATTAAAGCAGAATCTAATATGTTTAAGTCCAACCTAAAAAAATAAATGTGCCTAAAGTTACCAGTACAAAAAATTTGAGTGCAGCCAAAGCTATAATCAAAGGTAAATTTATAGTCTGAAATATCTCTTCCTAAGGAAAGCGAAGGAAAGAGATCACGAATTCAACTTCCTACTTCAGAGAAGTAAAAAGAGGAGCGGTGGCGGAGATTAAGGGTAAACATACAAACGCATCCGACGCAGGTTTCTTTCTTCAACCCGGAACCGAACCAAACCATGGGACAACCCGCGGAAGCGCCCGGTCCCGCAGCCAGGAAGCAACTGCTCCGGGGCTGCAGAAGACCGAGCCTCCTCCGCCCCGGGGTCGCCCTCCCAAGGCGGCCACACCTGAGAGCAGTTACCCGCGGGCTCGGCCCCGCCCTGCTACGCCCCACGCCCTAGGACCAGGTGCGCGCCGGCAGTGCAGGTGCCGGCGCTCCCACGGGGTGGAGCGGGGCGCGGGGCGCGGACCCCCGACGGCTGCTCCCACCGCCCCACTCAGGCCCTATTCCCGGGAACCTACCGGCAGGATCGCCGCCCTTTCCGGGACTCTCCGAGGAGGGACCACCAACACCTACCGCACCACTGGCCAGCACCGCGTCCCCACAGGTAGCTTCGGGAAGCAGCCCCAGGCTGGCGCCACCTCGAGGCCTGCGAGCCCCGCGCGAGTGCGCCTCTTCCAGGAAACCTGAGGCGCCTCGGCTTCCAACGACCGTCTCAGTCTCCGCCCCGCCCCCTAAAGGCCCCGCCCACTCCGCTCCCGCTCCTGGAGGCCACGCCCCTCCAGCCTGAAGGATGCGGACACCACCGGGAACCCCAGCGCAAAATCAAGGGCAGAGGTGACAGAAGCGCGTTTCTGTATCCCTGGGACTAGAGTGCGAGGGCGCAGGGAGACCGCAGGTGTATTCTCTGCGCTCTACGTTTCCTGAGAACCTGACATTTTTCATGGAAATGCTAACTCTAAAAAATACAGGAATTCCCTGGCGGTCAAGTGGTTGGGGTTCAATCCCTGGTCGGGAACAAGGGTCCCACAAGACAATCAATCAATCAGTCAATTTTCTAAAAAAGTTAATATAAAATGTAACTGCTTCCCTGGTGGCTCAGACGTAAAGAATTCGCCTACAGTGCAAGAGACCCGGGTTCAATCCCTGGGTCGGGAAGATCCCCTGGAGAAGGGAATAGCTACCCACTCCAGTATTTCTTGCCTGGGGAACCCCATGGACAGAGGAGCCTGGCGGACTATACAGTGCATGGGGTCACAAAGACTCGGACACGACTGAGCAACTAACACTTGCACTTTCAACTGCACTTAGCATTTGTATTTGTTGTTATGTCAGTCCCAAGTGCTCTCTAAGACATGTGAAAGATGCAAGATTTTGCACAGTAAGAATGAGACTGTGGACCGCACAGGGAAACTGCTTGGGCAGCAGTGAGCAGCACCCGCGGAGCCAGGGGATTGTTCACACACATCACCTGACAACAGGAACTGCAAACAGCACATGGGTCATTTAAAAAGAGAAACGCTTGCGTGTTAGAAATAATTGAATTAATACCCCCGCTTACTACAGATTTCAACTGTGCCATTACAGTGCACTTGTGAACCAAAAGGTTTCTGAAGTTTTTGAGTATCACTTTATTCATTACATCAGCCGTGCAAGGAATTGCTGGTTGGCACTTTTGAGGTCCGATTACTCTGAACCAGTAAACCCAGTCCTGGCTTTATCAAACTACTTTTATACAATACTTATTATACAAAAGGCATTCTTTATATGAACATTATTAAAGACAAAGAATGCCATTCTATTAAACCATATCTTGGCAATGTAGTTTAAAAAGCAAAATTACTTTAATTCAATTAATGTTTATTTTCTAAGTTAAGCCAGTGTAATTACCATAGATCAAAGAACTTTATGCCTAGCTTCATGTCTACCCTGTGAAATTAAGACTACATTAGAAAGAAAAAAAAACTTTCAGCCTGAGGGGGTATGTAGAGATGCCCAATGGATCTAGTCTTTAGTTCTCTAGGATCCAAATCCTAACATAGATGAAAATCAGATTAATATTCCTTGGAACTTCCCTGGTGGTCCAGTGGTTAAGACTGTGCTTCCAATGCAGGTGGCATGGGTTCAATCCCTGGCTGGGGAACTAAGATCCCACAAGCCCAGCCCACAAGCTGCCCCCCTTCTTGCCCAGGGGAAAAAAGAACTACTCTGTTGCTCAAGTTAGTATGATAGCACAGGGAGCATAATATATTGGATAAACTATTGAAATGTAATACAAGAAACCTGAATTTTAGTCTCTCTTCTACCTCTGCAAATTAGTAACTCAAGCAATTCACTTAATTGCTAGTCCCTCACCAGTTCTAAATTTATTACTTTACCCTACGTATGTCAAAGGAAGCAAATTAACTACTTTTATGATTGACTCATCCTAGAGAACATTCAAAGAAAAGTCAAAGTAAATAATGTTTGTAAACAACTTCCTAACAGAAAATAGTTTTATTCAGCTAGTTGGGAATTGAAGGTAAACCTGTTATTCTCATCTTCTACTTTCACTTTAAGAATGTGAATATTTTGGCTTCCATGAACAAGTAACTCTCAATTTGTTGTTATCCAGTACTGTACTAACTGCCCAGTGGGTAGAGCTTTCAGCTAGCCTATACCATTTAGAGATTCAGACAACAGAGCCTCCATAAGTTCCTCAGGAAGCTTAGAGAAACTCAGACTTCAACACCTCAAGATCATAAAGATGCAAAGGCAACAGAAGAGATGGAACTGGGGAGAATCACTGACTGAACGACTACCTAGAAAAAAATTTAAATAGCTGAAAATACACCTTATTAAAAGCATTCTACCAAGCAGAAAGACTGGTATCATAAGTAATGAAAAAGAAGTGGGAAAATCTCTGCAGATCCTAACTCTCAAAACCCGAGAGAAATTTTACATCTAAAAACAACAGAGATCTAAATGAATAAGCACTTATTAAAACTACTATGGGGGAGGAACAATATACATATGCATGTACAATGATTCCAAATATTTAATATAAGTTTATACATAAATACACACAAATATATATACATGTAAAATCAAAGTAACATCATCTAAAAGTCAATCTAACCAAATATACTCTGCTTTATTTCTGGATTTTAAATTAATAGATTTAAAAATTATACCTATTTTAGTATCTACATACAGCAATACTACCTACTTCAAAGAGTTTCAAAGATTAAAGGTGAATCATTCAGAAATAACTCCTTAGCCATGAAGTAGCATATCGATATATGTTAGATGATAGGTTCATAGTAGCACTTTTGAAAACGGCCTAAAACTGTAAAGAACCCAAATGTTCACCACTAGGTGACTCAATGAACAAATTCTGGTACTTCTACTATTCAGCAACAAAAAGGAATCACTACTGGTATGTGCAACATTATGGGTGAATTTCAAAATAATTATGTTGGGTTTTAAAAAATGCTCACCCCCCCCCCAAAAGAAAAGGGTATATATTATATGACATCACTTACATAAAATTCTAGAAAATGCAAACTTATCTATGGTGAGAGAAACCACACTGTCTGGAAAATCAGAGGGAGCAGTGCAGTGAACAGTGAGAACGGAGGAAGTCCCAAGGGTACCTGGGAACTTTTAGGGGTTGTAAATTTGTTCATTATCTTGAAGATGATGATGGTTTCATGAATGTACATGTGTCTAATTAAATTACAGACTTTATATGTGTGCTGTTTACTGTATATCAATTATACATCAATTAAATTTTTGTAAGTTGAATGTAATATACAGATTTGAATAGGTATCTGATTTGTCTGCTCTATATATTAAAAAAAACATACAGATGATATTTTTCTTAAAAAAATAAACAACTTACTTTGCATTTCCAGCCATTGGTTGGTACTGATTTCATAACTGGTTGAAGACAAAAAGTATGATACCCTTTGTCACACGTATCACACACTAGCATCTTGCTATCTTCTCCCGATTGTCTAAAAAATAAGATAGCATTAATGATGCCTTATCTTTAAACTTATGTTTGTGACATAAGTAATCATGAGAAGAATCTGTCCTGGGAACTGCCCAGTTCATAAAATGCCCTCAGTGTCAGCTTTGCCTATGCCCAGATAATGACAGTGCAAACCCTCCAGAGGATGAGACAGTCTTCCAAAGGTCTCTAAAGGATTATCCTTACTGAACGTTCACCTGTGGTGAACCTGCTTTGGTCATTTTAGGATTCCTGCAGAGAAGGAGGGGTTAAGGCAAGATGAGTGATTTTGATCTTTATTTTTTAAACATCCCATACCCATCCTCTTTTGGGCAAGGAGCTGTAACCAATAGTTGATGTTGCATGGAAAGGAACAAATCCTAGCACAGTGAACTGGAAGAACAGTGTGATATAATAAAGACAGGATCAGATTTGGATCCGACCTACATTTGCATTCAGACTTCTATTTTTCTAGCTGTGAGACTCCTGAATAACTCAGACTTGAGTCCTCTTGGCTTCAAGTACAAAATGTAAATGAAAATCAAAGATTAACATGAGAATTAAATATAATTCTGGCTGAAGAGCTAAGAACATCCATTAAATAATAAATGCTAAATAAACAGATACAAGAATAATAATCTTGTCATAATTATTAAGAATTGTAATTAAAAACCTAAAATCTTTCCCTGAACACTTTTTTACTCCGAAGATTGGGCCCTTGTCCTGTCCATAGTCTCTGCCTTGATTCTTGACTGTTCATCCCTATCAGAAACTAAGAATTTAATTCAAGAGGAGGCGAAAAGAAAAACTAGGGAATGCAAGAAGAGCTGAGAGAGGAACCGGTGAATAAAACCTGGGGATAAACAGAAGTAAAAAGGAAGATCGGTTAGTTGGCCTTCAGTAATTTCTTATTTAATAAATTCTACATGTAAAATTGCACATTGTATCTCTCTTCAGCTACGTGGAAAGATCCTAGAAGAACAGCACTGTTTTCTTCACTTTCTCTTATTCCTTCTCAAGAAGCTAGGCATAGATACAAGGTATCAACTAAGTGTTTACTGATATTTTCACACGGTCTTATTTATTCCACTTAATTCTAAGATATTGATGCTTATTGTTGTCAAATTAAATTACAAATAAAACAGACTGAACGTGGCAATAGTAAGCATCATTTCTCCTTATTATACAAGTTCTCAGCTTGTAAACAATTTGAAGACGCCGTAGATGGCCGTAGATGGAGGTAACGTCCCCAAATTATCATGCTAATTAATTAGTAGCATGAGAAAAAAAAATCACAGAGAAGACTGGAGCAATGATCAAAGGATGGAATAAAACAAACAAGAAAAGATAACCCCATTGCAAACATTTACATCCATATAACATTTTGTTTCAGGATTACAGTGAAGGTAACTGCCTTTCAGATATATGGAAATTTCTTTTAAAACAGTAGACTTAGTATTAATTGTTCCTCCTGGAATAGAAACTGAAACTTATCACCGATTCTTTGGCTCACTCTAATAACTACTTTCCATAGTTAGTGGTTTATTTTCCTATTAAATTTCACCCCCAGTGTCCCTCAGGAAGAAGGGGGGAAAAAAAAGCTGCTTTATTTTTCTAATGTTTGCTTTTAATTGTTAAAATCACTCATTTAAAATTGTTGGCAAATTTAAACTGGCTTTTTAGGCAACCAGGAATTTAAACTGTTAAAATTATTTTTTGTTTAGACTTGTTTCAAAGTAATATAAAAGTTAATAAATACCTAGCAAGTTTTAAAGACACGATGGAGTCAGTGTGAACGAATACAGCTACAGCAGTGAACAACCTTTACCATATTTACACAAACCTTTAGGACCTAATAATAGGGTCTGTCTTAAACTCAATACACACCTTTGAGTTGAAATTAAAACTTACTTGCAGTTCTGGCACACTTTGCACTCAGGACATTGCCAACCTGCCCGTTTTAATGGAGTGACCGCTATATCCAGGCACATTCCATGATAGTGCTGACCACAAGTAGTACAAAAGAACTGATCTAAGAGGTCTCCCGGGCTGTCGCACACTGCACAGTTTGCATCTTCCTTTGCTATAATTAACAGTAAAACAACGAAATTGTTGTATAAGAATTTAATATTTCTCTGACTTTACAGTTTAAAAAAATCACTCGAAGGGAATTTTCATGGTAAATCTTTCAGACACGTGAAATTATCCACATTGAACTGATATCCAATCAGAATAAGGTCTCAATAAAAACATTACACTATCTTTAATCTAATTTTAGTCACATTAAATTTAATCAAATAGTTTTGCAATTATTTGTGCCTACATCTACCTGAGACCATATGCAGTTCTTATTTTATTTTATATCCCTAATACCAATGATAATCCTGGGCACCTAGTTAATGTTCAATATATACTTGCTGAAAAGAACCAAAAAGGAAAATAACAACTGAGAGACGCGTTGCAGTGCAAAGACAAACATTTTTATCTGGATGTTATACATAAGGTTTTGAAATTAACAAAATAAAGTAAGAGACAAAATTAAGAAATGCTAGTATCAAGTAGATTAAGATGCTTCTTAAGCATAAACAGACTAATTTTTATTCAAATCAAATAAGGGTTTTTTAATACTGGAAAATATCATATGAGGGAGAACATTAAAGATGGAAGCTATATATTCATACACAAATACAATACTTCATATACTAATTCTATATTGATGTATATTAACTGCGAGTTGTAAAACAAAACATTAAAAATCCATATAATTATCACCATCATCTATCACTAAATGTGGATTAAAAGGAATGGCACTTTTTAACACTTCTTGTACCATCTAAAATAAAGAATAAACTGCCTTGCCAAGTACAAAGTTAAACTCATGCATATTACAATATAATAAGGAAAAGAATGTATTCTAAAATCATACCAATTTGATGATAAATGAGTATGCCTGTATCTGCATTTAGTATGCTCTCAATTAAACGGTCTGATCAGCTGATTGTCTGAGGACTATTTTAAATCATACATAGTATTTTTTTCTCTTTTGCTTTCTGAAGATCTGGTCAGTCCTATCTGGCTTCAAGTCGTTCCTACTTGCCTGCCTTTCCCCCAGTCTAGAAACACTTAATGATCTGTTCCTTTTCCTTATACCTGTAGTTAGTTGGCAGCTGGGCTGTAGAAGTCTTTGGCATACAGATCTCTTGTTTATAGTCCTTTTAGAATGGTTAAAAAAACAAAAGCTGCGGTGTGAGGGCAGTGCACAGACAGGCCCTGGGCTGTCTCGAGACGTAAGCTGGGCCTGGTGGCTGCGCAACCGCCACTCCTCGGAAGCTCCTGTAACTTCTCGGGCCTTACCCTTCTGGCCTTGTCGCGGCACTTAGAGCCGGCATTTCACTCACAGAGTGTCCTACCTTGAGTTCTAGGATGGCCGCTTTCTCCTGGTAACTCCTGAGGCTTCCCACGCCTCCGTCTCAAACCTGTGCTCCTCCTATAGCTCTACAAGGCCTCCAAATGCTGGAGGCTCTCAGGATTCCATTCTCTTCCTCCTTTCCGAATCCCCGGTAGCTTTTTCTTTGTAATCACATCAACTTCTACACTCGCCCCAAACTTCTTTCTATCTAACCCTCAAATGTTATTTTCAAGTCTTTCCGGACTTCAATAGCCACATGTTCTAAAAACAGCCAATCTCTACACCTCTAGCATAAAACTTATTTTTAAAATCTAAACCTCCCCCTTCTTTCTTGACCTGCTGGGTGAAGAAGTATTAGTGTCACTACTGACCCTAAACTTGTCCCTGACCCAAAATACCCAAATGGACAGCAGTTCTTATGAGTAAATTTTCTATATAAATACCCCTCTTCCATCCATCTGTACAGCTCACTCCATCACACTCTGTCCTGGTATTAATAACTGCAGTCACCTGCTGAATGGAATGTTTGCCCAGGGTTCTGACCTTCTCCCTAATCACCCACACATCCAGAGCAATTTTCTCCAACTATTATGCCCTGCTGAAACTTAAACTTTGTCAATCAATATCTCCTTTCTCACCCTAAAAAAACCAAAAGTTTCTTGAGGCTTTGAGGCCAAAAAAAAAAAAAAAAAAAAGGAAGGGGGGTCTTATCTCCTTTTCCAACTGAATCTCAGAACTATTTCCTGGATAGAGCAAGCAGTCTGCTGTGCGCAGAATACAACACCAGACTGCTCAACCCTTGTGAGGCCGCACGCATCCTGCTTCTTCCGCCTGTAACTGTGTTTGTTCCCTTGCTGCACTGCAAGCCCGTTCCAAAGAGGCCTTTAAAACTCTTGCTCAGACATAAACCCTGACTGTCTAACGTTACCACACCTAAATGCCCATTTGGTTGTTGACTATTTCTCTTCCCATATGCTTAGAAGAAACTGTTATATAATCCAGTTAATTATGAGATATTTAAAAGAAAGCATTACTTTTAAAAATGAAATTACATGTATTAATTCATTTTTATAGAAATGGCAACAAAACAGAGCAAATTATTTCTCCTAATACTAAAAGAGAGTGCCATATTTAACTCATTCAAGTACATTTAAAAACTAACCTTTGATTTTTCTTACCCTCAGAACATACAGCAATTGTGGCAAATACTGGACTCTATCAGATATCCAGTTCATCCTGTGAAACTTTTAAGAGTTTGCTACTCTGCAACTTCAACCTGCCTGGGAGCTACCAGTCATGTGTGGTTAACTGGACGATGGAAATGTAATTAGTCCAAACTGACATGTGCTTTACATAAAACACACTCTGAATTCCAAAGATTTAACAGGAAAAAATATTACTGTGAATAGCTCAAAATTTTATTGATTACAAGTTGACATATTAACATTTTGGATATACTGGATTAAATATGTATTGTTAAGATTAATTTCAAATAAAAAAATTTTACATAACTATTGGAAAAATTAAAATAACATATATTGCTCATATCATGTTTCTATTGCACAGCCCTGTTTTATATAGCAAAGCTCATTCTATAACAAGACAGTTGTGTGCATCACTGTGGCAGGGATTACTTTTTATTCTATGACATTTTCCACCAATTCCTTGATGACAATAGTCATGTTGCTTGATTAATATGCCTCATGTAATAAATTGGGCCAAAAAAAAAATTCCACATGATTATATTCAGCATAAAAGATCTATTAAGCATTATATAAAAATAATAATAGAAAAAAGTTGGTTCCAACCACTTGTTCAACCTGTGAGAACATACAGGAATATGCAGAAATATTAAAACGGCCTTTTGAAGGTCATGAATAAGAAGATATTACTGGATAGCATGTCATGTCAGACATAAGTACATGTACTTATACATACATGTATGTCTGAAAGTCACAAAGCCTTAAGTTTGAAGCAATAATCAAATGACTAAGTGAACATTTTCTTTAAGCAGTTGGGAAAGCAAAATAGACAGAGTAGACTAAAGCTAAAGACAATTTAAGGAAGGACAGGAGTAAAATCCAGTTCAATCTCTCTCCAAAGATGTTGATGCCCACTGGAAGGGCAAAGAGGGCAAAGAATATCCGAGTACGCACAAAAGTAGAAGGTGAAGCGCCAGCAGAGGCACGGTGTGAAGGAGCTAAATGACGTAGGGGAGCAAGAAAAGAGGGGGAGAAACAGAAGGACAAGCTTTGGACATGTCACTGCCTAAGTGACAGCCAGGTGACAAGAGAAGAAATGGAGGAAAAGACAGAAAAATGGAGCCTAAATTACACAGGGGCTTATCATGGATCTCTAAACACGGTCAAACTGGAAGGGGAGACCACTGCTTAAGAGAGCCTAGAGAGCACACAGGAAGAAAGAACAGAAGTGAAATTATCATCAGACAGTCAATTTAAACAGGACTAAACCAGCACGGCTTTCTTACTTCCATCGACGTTACAACTTCTATGACCTAGGTTTTCATCACTGGTAGGACACTGCAAGGTGATCAGCCTATCAATATGGAATCTCCAGAAAGAAAAGGCAAACCATGGATGTTGTCCAGAGAGGGTGGCCCCACACAGCAGGCAGGAAGGTAAGAAACAAAGGTCACTGGGCTGACAGATTTAAGGGAACAGAAAAGCTGCAGGACGTGGTGTCAGGAGAAACACAGCTAACATTAGATATTAGCTAGGGAGTTAAAATGAAGTAGAAGCAGCTACAGCTGAGTAAACACGCTGGGGGAGGCACAGTGGCTTGAGATGCATCGTTCCCAGGTTCAGACCCTGCAAAAGACTTCTCACAGCTGACAAGATGCATCCAAATGCCTTCCCTTGTTCACAAGGCCTGTGTTCACCTGCACGTGCTCTGCACTATCCTGGCAGACACCAAGCTCCAGCACACTGACTCCTGCCTATTCCACCACCACGCCAAGTTCGTGCCACGTGGCCTGCACAGTAGCTGTTCGCTCTGCCTGGAAAATGTTCTCCTCTGATCTTGCACGGCTTGCTCTCTGCCATTCAGGCTTCCCTCGGGGGCAGAATACTACCCGGGAAGAACATATGGCTCTGTCTCCGAGATGGATATTTAGTGTAAAATTTCCAGGCTAGGCTAGTGGACACTGGCATCAGCATGAAAGTAAGGTGACAATCCTGACCAGCATGTCTCCAGGACGCAGCACCCAAAATTATTTTCTGATAAAAGGCTCGGTCCTGCTCACAGACACTCTTTGCTGGGATTTTTTTTTTTCTTTTTGAGGTCCATGTGTTTTTTTTTTTTTAGATTTCTCAACTTTCATAAAAAAGATATTGATCATACTAACTCAGTTCACTACCACTGCACACGGCTCTGAGCTTAGCCAGCAGGACCAAGTATTACACTTGGTGTATACCCATAACTGGAGCCTTAGATAAGAGCTGAAAGAACTACCTTTTAGTACAGTAATTCATATATATACACATGTATATGGTACAAGGCTATATGATTTTCACTGACTGACATTTAAGCATCAATAATAACACTGTCATTTAAGATATCCACATTTTTAAAACATAAAAAGTGCTTCATGCTGTGACAGACAACTAGGACAACTAAAAATACAAATGAAAGATTTTATAAGATGATTACCTCGTCTGTATATTCCTGCAAAGTAGGCTATTGGCAATATTGGCAATGCAAATTATCCTTGCATTGAAACAGAGAGTCAGAAAGCTGTGTCTTCAGGCTGCATTGTTTAAGATCCCCAAGGAATAGAATTTGCTCGGTTGGGCTTTGGTTTTACACCACTGACTTATATTGAGGGCTGTTTTAAGAAACTGCCCTGTGGGATCTACTTAAGCTGCTGTGAGACAAACCTTCACTGCCCCGTAGTGTGTACACACGGTCTCAGTGAGCTCTTCTTATTACAAATCAGGCAGCCGCGCGCGCGCCCTTCTTCACGCTGACTGCTGGGGCGTTCCGCAGCCGGCTGTGCGGCTCCGGCCTCGCAGTGCACTTCCTCTGGGAGTCGGCCTCACCGTAACCCATCCATCCTCCCCCTATTCTCTCTTCCCACTGGCCAAACTCTCTTCTTACCTTGAGTCTCTGTAAGTCTACTCTGGGACAAGGGAAGGCACCAACAATTTAAGTGTATCTTTTTAGCTTTATGTTGGCAGCAGGAACTATGCATGGTAACTGACAAGCAAATCATCTCAACTCAGTTCTTACATTTCATTATTTTACAAAGTATTTTATGATCCCTGACATGTAAATGTATGTAAATCATGTATGTTATGTGAACACAGTCTGCAGGAGAAAGTAGTCCTGTCAACAAGTAACAGACTTTCTTGTGTTGGAGCCACAGTCATAGAAAAGTCTGCATGTTGCTTAGTGAAGTCTAAATCATGATGATGTACAAAAGGCTAAATAAAAACTCTCAGACACACCCACAATTGCTTTATTCAATTGGAAAAGTGTGTTGTAACGCCCAGAATATAATCAACTCTGATAACTGGCATCACAGTCTGTGCACTTCGTGAAGTAATTCACTTCCTGAGGTCTTAAAATAAACAACGCCCATAACAGTAGCTGTGCACGAACATTCTTTTTCTCCCAGATGAAACGGTGTATAATCCAAAACATGTTTAAAATTTTAAATTCCTTATTAGCCTAAATACAATCTGACATTTCAGTCTGCCTTCCCTATAATTTATGTCTGTACAGGGATTAAGGGCAATATGATTATACATGTAGACACAAAATAACTAAAGATAAAATTATGGTACTGAACAAAGAAAAAATAATGAT
Source organism: Cervus canadensis (assembly GCF_019320065.1). NCBI lineage: Eukaryota > Metazoa > Chordata > Mammalia > Artiodactyla > Cervidae > Cervus > Cervus canadensis. Next base: position 114,021,563 of record NC_057388.1, read on the forward strand.
TATGAAGTCTGTGTTTGAGATTAGTTTAAGCCTGAGGTAGCTGTATTTATGTTTCACAAAGCTGGAAAACATAGGAAAAAAGCCTTTATTGACATTCTAAGAAACAGGTAAAAGCTAACAGTTAGATAACTAAGAGATGACATTTTAAAAAAATTTAAAAAAGACTGAATTACAGAGATTTCACAAGCAGATTGGAAATTAAATTTACTAGGGGAAAAAAGATCCCAAAACATGCATACTCATTGGAAATCCATATACTAAGAAACAAATAAGATCTCTATTTAATGAAAGGGATAGGAAAGAGCTGTAATTTTCTGTACAACATAAATTGAAAACACTTAAACCTCTTCACCTAATTATAAAATACTGTTTGGAAAAGAAAGGGAAAAAAAGACAACTGAGGATAATAGATAACCATAACCAAGATAGATGAATCAAGAAGAAGCACTAACAAAATATCAGGACCATACATTTTCCAAGATTCTCCAAAGTGTCTTGGTGATCCTATCAACATACATCCTGAAATAACACCTGAGTGAACCATCTTCCAAATTTCCAACTAGGGAGTTTTTGTTTTTCTTTTTTAGTGTAAAAGACATTGAATTAAAGACATTTTCATTTTTTAAATGACCTATTAATACCTTATAGTACATATTAAAATACCATATACTCAGCAAATCTACTCAGCATACAGTAGTTAAGATTCTTAAAATAAGAATAAAAAAAAAAAAAAAACATGCAAACTATGAGTTTTCAAGCAAGTAACTTTTCGGATATACCATCAAAGATAATGTTGATAATAGATTTCTCCCCCGGCTCCTCGCTCCCCCCACCCCGCAAGGATCTCTTCTGAAGCCCTCGCTCAGTATTATATGATACTACCTTTTACCACAAGCGGAGTAACACTTAGGGAACTTACAACATCTGTTATTTTAAGTAACTACATTGGTAAGTGTTTTTAGATGGATCTGTAGTAAACTTACATCTCTCAGGAGCTTGGTCAATGTGTTCTGGACAAAGAAGGAAGAAGTGACTGAGATCCTGAAAGGTGCCGGCTCCAGCAGCACAAGGATAATGGTACATCTGCGTGCATTTCTCTTCACAGCATTTGATAGTGGCTCCAAGGTGCTTACAAAATGCACATCGCTGGAAGGGAGCAAAGCATAAAGAAACCTCCTTATAAAATCCAGAAAAGCAACATTCAAATGTGGGGCAAGGAAGATTTTAAGAAGTCCCTGTACATTGCTAATGAAACACTTTGAAGCCTGCAAAATAAATACTAAATAAAGAATCAGTGAAAATGGTAAAATCTAAAGTCTCCATTCAGTGCTTGGTTTAATATATGTTCATTCTTCCATCAAGTTTAGAAAGTTAGCATCTCACTTTTTTTCTACTGACTTTGTCAAAAACATACAACTACCATTCTTTAAAAAATAATATGGTTAAAAGGGTAGTTTTCTAGTTGAGGGTTATTTTCAACAGGTGATTAAACCCCATCAAGAAGCAGATAAAACAGAGAAAAACTAGTTACAAAACCTCTTACTGTTTTCACCCTGCCTATAAATCAATATGGGGTTTCTTGGGTAGCACGAGCAGAAAAGAATCCCTGCCAATGCAGAAGACATAAGAGTCACAGGCTCGATCCGTGGTTTGGGAAGATCCCCTTGAGAAAGAAATGGCAAGCCATTCCAGTATTCTTGCCTGAGAAAGTCCATGGACAGAGGAACCTGGCAGGATACAGTCCATGGGGTCGCAAGGGTTGGACACCACTGAACATGAGCACACACAAAAATCAGTACGAAGTAAATTAGTGCAGCAGAGAATTAGCCAATGAGTGGCAGCTACATTGTCAAAGGCACACACACAAATCTACACACTTCATTGCAGAAGTCAGTTTCAAATTTCCTTAGAAAGTCGGAGGTGTGCAGAAAAGTTAAGCCCTCTGACTTCCTGCTTTCCCCATGGCCATCCACCTCTACTCCCTGGCAAGTGGTAAAATCAAAGGAACGTCTCAAACAAACAACAAAGCAAGTCTAGGGCACCTGAAATGTGTTAAGCAGTCAGTATGATGATCCACTTCGCCAATGTACTTACTCAGCTTTCCTTAAGAATAATCAATAAACTTTCTCATCCTCCCAAGCCCACTTTGGGCATCAGGAGTCTGCTGGGTGGCCAGCATCACACAGTATAAAATCTCCCTCTGCATGTAGATGATTAGCTGCCATATGCTTCTGCTTCAGCATTTATGCTATTGCATGGTAATTGCTTATGGGTCTTTTTTTCACCTTGGTCCAAGATCCTTGAGTAGAGCAAGCAGACTGTACTATCTTTGTATTCTTAGCACCATCAATACTGCCTGACATAGAAAGGCACTAATAAACTGATGTTCATATTTATGTACGCTAAATGAACTACATTTTTGCTAACAGAAGAGCTGAAATAACTGAAGTCAAACGGAACAATATATGGTAAAACTGAGCTTCATGTAATAGGGTGAAAGTGCTAACATTACCATGGATATCTTCACATGCTAATACACTGATTCTATATTCTTCTAGTCAATTAGAGAATACATTAGCTTTTAAGTTATAAATAATTTCAATGTCTTGCAAGTAAATCTACATAAGATATCACATACCATCAAACTCTTGCTCATAACCATCAATCCAATACACTAAATGAACGTAAGAAAGCTAACTGCCTCTTCGTGTGTCTTCTACACATTTTAGCTGCGGGCAACAGATCACTGCACGTTCTAAGTTACTTATGCGTGCACGCTCAGAGGCTGTCATGTCCTACTCTTTGAGACCTCATGGACAAGAGCCAACCAGGCTCTTCTTTAAATAGAATTTTCCAGGCAAGAATACTAGAGTGGGTTGCTGTTTCCTACTCCAGGGGATCTTCTAGCCCAGGGATTGAACCCCACCCTTCAGCACTGGCAGGCAGATTCTTTACCACTGAGTCACCTGGGAAGCCCAAATAACTCAAACACTAGCTATATTTGTGACATTTAACTTTTATATAATGCCCTCAAGTTCAGAGATTAACACTCATTTCAGCTGTCCTTTTATACTCAAAGATATTACTGCATTTAAAAAAACTGAAGAAATAAAGTATAATAATTGGCTTTTTACAAACTAAATATATTTTTCTGTCATACCCTCCCATGGTATCTAAACATGTTAGTTATATTAACAGAACCCAGAATTAAAGACACATATGTTATCTAGGTAATCTGAGTATCCTTGAGTCACGCTGGAAAGGCCAAGATAATGCTGAAGGAGGAAAGTGGATGTATACATCCAGTCAACCACTGAAAATCTTTCATTAACTCATTAACATCACAAAATAAGTCTGCTAAACTGTTAAAATCTAGAATCTCCATTATTTTTATAGCACATGGCAAGTTGTACAGAAGCCTTGTGCTCTAAAAATAATTTTGGCAAATAAAATATAATGACTTTTATTTAACTGCATAATAAGGAAACAAAATAATTTAAATTGATTCTTTTCCCACTGTCTGTATCATTTTAGAAACATCAACATGTTCTCTTAATCATATTTGCAATGGAAAATATTACATGACATTAGCTAAACTACTAAGTGAAGATCTGGAATGTAGCCAACATACTAATTTGTAATTACATATAAAGATATCGGGGAATACAGGAAGGGAAATAAAATACTAGCTGCATTTAACTGAACACTTCAAACCCATCTGTTATAACAGCACAGCTAATGAAAGACATTTGGCATTGAAAGAAAATATATATTTTCTGTATAGACTGTAATATATCTTTTTCAATCAAATAAATGCATCTGTAAAAGTGTAGAAAATGTCAAAGAATAAATTTCCAAAAGAAACTTCTCTAAACATCAGCACCCTCATATACCACATGTCAGAAATCAAGCAAATTATAAGCTAACAAATTATAAACAATTGCAAAGTGAATTAACATCTAGTGAAAAGCAGGTAAGATAAATAGCTTTTAAATGGTTTATCAACTAAACAATTTACTTGACTCAATATTTAAAATTCCTGAATAATTTTTTCTACTTTTTTAATCATTAAAAAAAGAAAGGAGACTGGGACATAAAAAGCAAAGTGTTATAATATCTTTTGACATTTGTCCAAGAACACATCCAAGAGAAAACTCTCAACGACAGTTCATAATATAAGAGAGTTCTCACCTGTAAGAAAGAGTCTGAGGAACTTCCAAAACTTTAATTTCACTAAATAAAAATAAGGAAGGCTCTTACCAAATAAATTTATACTATCCAATAAAACACAATCAACAAAATTTCCAAAATTAAAGATGAATATGAAGCACTAACAGAAAGTTTCAGGGTATTTCAAAGCTCATTCAATTAATTATCATGTGCTTATTCTATACCAACTGCTATAATTGTCTACGTGCTCTAAGAAGTATCAAATCCTACTAGTTTTCAACACACCAAACTGTTTTTCAGTTCAGTTCAGTCCAGTCCAGTCCAGTCAGTCGTGTCCGACTCTGTGACTCCACAGAGCGCAGCACGCCAGGCTTCCCTGTTCACCACAACTCCCGGAGCTTGCTCAAACTCACGTCCACCAAGTTGATGATGCCATCCAACCATCTCATCCTCTGTCGTCCCCTTCTCCTCCCACCTTCCATCTTTCCCAGCATCAGGGTTTCTCCAGTGAGTCAGTTCTCCGCATCAAGTCGTCAAAGTATTGGCGTTGCAGCTTCAGCATCAGTCCTTCCAACGAATATTCAGGACTGATTTCCTTTAGGATGGACTGATTGGATCTCCTTGCAGTCCAAGGGACTCTCAAGAGTTCTCCAACACCACAGTTCAAAAGCATCAATGCTTCAGCGCTCAGCTTTCTTTATAGTCCAACTCTCACATCCACACATGACTACTGGAAAAACCACAGCTTTGACTAGATGAACCATTGTTGCCAAAGTAATGTCTCTGCTTTTTTAATATGCTGTCTAGGTTGGTCACAGCTTTTCTTCCAAGGAAGAAAACTGTTTTTAACTTCTACCAAATTTTCTTCTTATTAGTCAACTAGGGTTCTCCCAGAATGTAGTCAGTAATAAAAAATGAAGACAGAAAGTAAGAAAAAAAATAAAACAGACATGTCAAACAGATCAGAATGGTCCAATGTCTGTCTAGTAGAGTACCAGGAAAAGAGAAAATAGAACAATTATAGTCAGAGAAAGTACTCTGGAAGAAAACTTATAATATCTAACATCAGAGGTAACATTCACTAAGCATACTTTCCATTTAATAGATGAGGAAGCTGAAAGAGCCAATTTTTTCTGTTCCACTGATATCTGTATCACTACAAAATACAACTGCCTGAACAAAGACTAGCTTCCGATTAAAATGTCTTACACCTAGAAACACTGGCAAAACTTTTAAGATAAAGGGAAACTTTTAGTAGCCCAACCAAAAAGAAAACAAGGCATTTACAAAGGAAGGAGAATCAGGCGTTGCTTTTCACTGGCAATATTAAACACAAAAACCAAAAGCAGGGTCTTCCAAAGTCTACAAAAAAATTAACTGAACCTAAAATTTTAATACCTGCGACATTACTATAAAATTTACATAATAAAACTAAATAGGATAAAGTCCCTACTAAAAAATAGCAACTTTTAAAAAGAGTAATTTTATGTATTTATTTTTGGCTGTACTGAGTCTTGGTTGCTGCCCGAGCTTTTCTCTAGCTGTGGAGAGCAAGGGCTACTCTTGGCTGAGGTGTGGGGGCTTCTCACCCTGTGGGGCACGCGCTGTTTAGTCGCTGGGTTCCTGGGCTCCAGAGCACAGGCTCAGTAGCTGTGGCGCACCAGCTGAGTTGCTCCAAGGCACGTGGGATCTTTCCGGATCAGGAATCAAACCTGTGTCTCCTGAATTGGCAGGTGGATTCTTTACCACTGAGCCACCAGGTAACCCAAAAATTAGCAGCTTTCAAAATGTGCGAAAGACACTTTATATATATATACGAGTGCACACACATACTTTAGATATAAATACACATAAAGCTTTTGTTTATCTGTAGAAATATATATATACACAATGTGAATGAGGCACAGTAACACAAGATATTCAAAGATAAGGAGCTAGAGGAAAACAGCAGACAATTGCTATCAAAACTAAAGCAGATAAAGCAATTATTGATCATAAAAATAGGGTTCAAATCAAAAAAAGCGGTGAGCAGAGCAAAGATAAAGTTCACATTAAATGAGTCTAATGTTAGAGTGAAAATCTTAACAGAAGAATAAAGTCATTAATTTCCAATGAATTTCCTTGATAAAGCTAACTTCAACTTTAAAAAAAAAGTTCCAATACTACAATAAAAATTTGTTTACAAAAAAAAGTAAAGCTAAATAGAAATATATAAATAGACTGGACTTAAAACAGCTCTCAGAAATCAAGATAATTTATTAACGATGGTCAAATCTAATTGCAATTTACACATAGATAGATCTCCAAATTCCAAAAATAGTAAATACACAATCTATTTAAATGTACACAGAATTCTTTTTAACTCACAATACCGGGGCTTCCCTGTGACTCAAGTGGTAAAGAATCCACCTGCAATGTGGGAGACTTGGGTTCGATCCCTGGGTTGGGAAGATCCCCTGGAGAAGGGAAAGGCTACCCACTCCAGTATTCTTGCCTGGACAATTCCACGGACTTTATAGTCCATGGGGTCGCAAAGAGTCAGACATGACTGAGCGACTTTCACCTTCACCTTCATATATGGCTATAATAAAATCCAACCAATTCAAAAAATCAGGTATTTCCTAGCTCTTGTTTTTTAAAGCACTTATGTCCTAAACCTAACACATTAATAATTATAAATTCACAATATAAGGATAAACTCCCGAAATCTATCCATCCACTAGAAAAACTGAAAATTTCCTTCAATAGCAGCAGATGGCCTTTAAATCAAAAGAATATATATATTGTTTTTGAAGTGATTAAATAAGAAACATGTCAAAATCCTTGAGATGTGGCAAATTTAGCTCAGAAGTAAAAAATACAGCTTGAAAAAGGCAAAACTCAGGGGACTTCCCTGGCAGTCCAGTGGTTAGGACTCTGTCCTTCCACCACGGAGGCACACGCTCAGGGACATGAGATCCCACATGTCTGTCGTGCAACGTGGGCAAACAGGCGAACCTCAAGACCAAACAAAAATAAGTAAACCCAGACACCAGAACTAAGCCAGTAAGAATCAGCATAGGATGAGCCATCTAAGGAAGTAAAACCACCCTAAAACTGTGTTCAGGAAGATGATAAATGACATTCAGGGGCTTCCCAGGTGGCGCTAGTGGTAAAGAACCCACCTTCCAATGCAGGAGACATAAGAGACTCGGGTTCGATCCCTGGGTCAGGAAGATCCCCTGGAGTAGGAAATGGCAACTCACTCCAGTATTCTGGCCTGGAAAATACCATGGACAGAGAAGCCTGGCAGGCTACAGCGCATAGGGTAGCACAGAGCCGGACACGGCTGAAGCGACTTAGCATGCACGCACACAGTCTCATCACATGACTCCTTAAAAGCACAGATTTTTCTTCAACTGGTAGCAGAAAGGAAAGTCAGAGAAATTCAAAGCAAGCGAAGGATTTCAGGACCACAATCATGTCTCTGAAGATGAAAGAAGCCACATACAAAGACCAGAGAGTGCCCCGAGGAGCTGAAAGGAACTCCAGGCTAATGGCCAAGAAAGAAATGGGGACCTCACTCCTAAACCTGCACAGAACTGAACTCTGCCCCCATGAGCTAAGTGAGCTTAAAAGAGGATTCCTCCTAAACCTCTGGATAAACACCCAGCCTGATAGAGTTCTTAATTTGAGCCCTGTGGGATCCTGCACAAAAAGCACCGTTGAGCCAGCCCAAGCTTCTCATCTTCAAGTGGGTGCTGTTTTAAACCATTAAACTTAAATGATAATTTTTATAGAGCAACAGATAACAGTATTTCAAGGCCCTCCACGATTTAGTCTCTGCCAAGCAAATATTTTTAAGAAATTTTTGTACGTGATACTTAATATTACACAATGTCTTCCTTACTCAAAGCTGTGAAGTAAACAGGGTTGTTGTTGTTCAATTGCTAAGTCATGTCTGACTCTTTGTGACCCCATCAACTGCAGCACACCAGGCTTCCCTGTCCTCCGCTATCTCCAGGAGTCTGCTCAGATTCATGACCATTGAGTTGCTGCTGCTATCCAGTCATCTCATCCTCTGTTGCCCCATTCTCCTCCTGTCCTCAATCTTTCCCAGCATCAGGGCCTTTTCCAATGGGTTGGCTTTTCACATCAGGCGCTAAAGTATTGGAGCTTCAGCTTCAGCATCAGTTCTTCCAATGAATAATCAGGGTTGATTTCCTTTAGCATTGACTGGTTTAATCTCCTTGCAGTCCAAGGGACTCTCAAGAGTCCTTTCCAGCACCACAATTTGAAAAGCATCAATTCTTTGACGCTCAACCTTCTTTATGGTCCAACTCTCACATCCATACATGACTCCTGGAAAAAACATAGCTTTGACTACATGGAGAGCAAGGAGATCAAACCAGTCAACGCTAAAGGAAATCAACCCCAAATACTCATTGGAAGGACTGATGCTGAAGCTGAAGCTCCAATACTTTGGCCTCCTGATGCAAACAGCTGACTCACAGGAAAAGACCCTGATGCTGGGAAAGATAAGAGGGCAGGAGGAGAAGTGGGCAACAAAGGATGAGATGGTTTGATAGCATTATTGACTCAATGGACATGAGTTTGAGCAAACTCCAGGAGATAAATGAACAACAGGGAAGCCTTGAGGGCTGCAGTTTATGGGGTTGCAAAGAGTCAGACACGACTTATTGACTGAACAACCTTTGTCAGCAAACTGATGTCTCTGCTTTTTTAATACACTGTCTAGGTTTGTCATAGCTTTCCTCCCAAGGAGCAAGCGTCTTTTAATTTCATAGCTACAGTCACCATCCACAGTAAATAGGGTAAATGTTTTAAACTCCATCTTCAACGTACAGAAGCAAAACCTCAGAGGCTATCCTAAGGCAAGCATTCCTGAGCCCACAAATGTGCCCTCTCCCCACTGGGTCAAGGCTACAGTGAAATTTCTGGTCAACAAAAGTACACACAAATCAGAAGCCTTAAACTAAGAGCCCTCTATCATCTTTAATCTACAGCTCCCTAACAGCTTTAACCAAAAATAAAAACACGAATAAATCTGGCTTCATAGAACTTTTAAACTTTTATATGGTAAACACATACACATCTTAGAGAAAATCAAATGACCAAAAAAACCTCTGAATTTTAATTACAAATTTCTAGTATCCTGAATATATAAAACTTAAAGATTATAAAAATGAAAGATTATGAAAATGAACTTAAAACAATGACGCTTTATACACACCAATAATTTAGGGAAGACAAAAAATTGGCCAATAAAATACATAACATGCAGGATGAAGTGAGCAACTACACCAAGCATTTAACAAATATTACCTTATTTAACAACCACCATTTTAGGTAGGTACCGTGACTTTATTTTTATAAATGAAGAACAGAGGTCAAACCTTGCCCAAGCTCACAATGCCATGAAGAGGAACTGAACTTGAGGAATTCACAAATAGTTAGATATGGGTAAGTAACGCAAATTCCACTAACCTAACCCCAGAACATAATAAATACTTTGTCTTGTTTACATGATTACTCTCACTCATAAGAAAAGAAGGTAATCAATTTCAATTAGAATGCCATTAAACGTTAATCTTGGTGCCTAACAAAAAGAGTACACTGGAATGTTCACAAAACACAAGTCCTAACAGTCCCAGGCTGGAAAGCTCCCCCAAATGCCCAATAAGACAAATGTAGATAAACTATGGTTTTTTCACAACAGAATACTATACAACAATGACAATAAATGAATAATATTACAAGCAATAATTTGAATGAATCTCACAAGTATAATGGCATGTAAAAAAAAAAGACGCCTGGCATGCTGCAGCCCATGGGGTCGCAAAGAGTCGGACATGACTGAGCAACTGAACAGCAACAATGCTAAGTCGCTTCAGTCGTGTCCGACTCTGTGCGACCCGTGGACTGAGCCCTCCAGGCTGCTCTGTGCATGGGATTCTACAGGCAAGAATACTGCAGTGGGGTGCCATGCCCTCCTCCAGGGCATCTTCCCCACCCAGGGATGGAATCCTCATCTCTTATGTCTCCAGCAGTGGTAGGAGGGTTCTCTACCACTAGCACCACCTGGAAGCACCATTATATCAAGCACTAACACAGGCAAGACTCATCTATGCTGTAGGTACTGATAACAGAGCTCGCCTTGGAGGAGTTGCAAGCAGTGATCCAAAGGAGCCATGAAAACGAATTTCAGTGTTTTCCACCCGTCTCACAGACAGACAGAGTAGTGACAGAGTAGACTTCTGTTACTCTCCACTGACACGTAAGAGCTATTGGAAGAAATTATTTTCACAGAAGTAAGAGCAGTAAAAACATTAATACCGTCAACTAAGATGCTTATAGCAACTGACTATGTATTAAATAGTATTTACCTAATCATAGCAAACGGGCTTCCCTGGTGGCTCAGAGGTTAAAGTGTCTGCCTGCAATGCAGGAGACCCAGGTTCGATCCCTGGGTCAGGAAGATCCCCTGGAGAAAGAAATGGCAACACACTCCAGTATTCTTGCCTGGAGAATTCCATGGACGGAGGAGCGTGGTGGGCTACAGGCCACGGACTCGCAGAGAGTCGGACACTACTGAGCGACTTCACTTTTTTTTTCATTTATTTTTATTAGTTGGAGGCTAATTACTTTACAATATTGTAGTGGTTTTTGCCATACATTGACATGAATCAGCCATGGATTTACATGTGTTCCCCATCCCGATCCCCCCTCCCACCTCCTTCCCCATCCCATCCCTCTGGGTCTTCCCAGTGCACCAGCCCTGAGCACTTGTCTCGCCACTTCACTTTCAATCATAGCAAATAATTCAAAATATCTTCTATACTCAGGGTAGGCTCAAAAGATGGAAGGCAAAAAGCAATGAAAATATTAAATCTCATTTCAGATCTACTAGTTTTGAATGTGTAATACTAGAATAGTTATTTCAGAGTTCTTTTAAATTGATGCACAAATAAACAACTTACCTTTTTCTTGTAACTTTTTTAGTTAGAGGAGCTATTAATCAAAGTTAAAAGTTACAATTATAGATTGGACAGAGGAATAAAAAAATTTTTAATGTTACAACAAGCTACTGGACTGAATTTAAACATATCAATATGAATTCACGTTTTTAAAAATATGTACCTTTTTGTATGTGTGTGTGGCTTATTTCTAACCAAGAGTCAAGACAATTCAAGAGAATCACAGTCTTAGAATTATGCTGGAACTACTAAATATTCACGTTGGAAACAAAGAACCTTAAACCTTAGCTTATGTTCTCACTATCATGCATGCAATTTAACTATAAAATGGATAAATAATCTTAAAGTTACTTTAGAATTGGAGAAGAAAACGGCAACTCACTCCTGCAAAATCCTATGGACAGAGGAGCCTGGCAGGGTACAGTCCATGGGGTTGCAAGAGTCAAGACACAACTCGGCGACTAAACCACCACCACCTTGGAATATGCAGGAAAACTTGGAATATTTCTAATATAAGGCATAATGAGCATAATCATAAGACAAAACAACAAATGACAAACCATCAAAATTAGACCCTCTGCTCTTTCAAAAAATACTTAATGTCTTCTATGGCAACAATATAAAGAACTATTATAACTCAAAAAGTAAGAAGACAAATCAACTGGAAAATAGGGGAGTTTGGGGCAAAAGATCTGAACAGACACCTCACTAAAGATGTGTTCAATTTCATTACTCATCCAGAAATGCAAAACCCTCAAGCCTGCAATGAAGTATCACTAAACACCAACCAAAATGGCTGAAACTTAGAAATACCAACAATGTCCAGTGGTGGTAATAATGCAGAACATCGTGTTACGTACATGTTCACAGTCACTTCATAAACATAAGAGCACCAAACAGGAAGAAATCGCTCAGCTGGTGAATGGATGAATCCCCAAACAACTATGCTAAGTACAAAGGACAGAAAAGATTTCTGGATGATTCCATTTACAAATCAGTCTGGAGAAGGCAGAAAAAGTTAAAAAAAAAAAAAAAAAGACAACTTCAGGAAGAGAAACAGATCTAATCATGAATGCCCAGGAGCTGGAGAAGTGGGAGGGGACTGACGTGAAAGGGTCATGAGTGAACTTTGTAGGGTAAAGGAAAGAGTCTGTATCTTGACTATGATGGTAGTTACATACACTGTACTTATTTCTTGAAATATGTTCAATGGTGCGCTTGTAAGGAGTAAATTATATTGTATGTAAAATATACTTTAATCAAAGAATGACTCACTTAGGGGGAGAAAAACAGTAATTTATTCATTGAGTAAGGGCAAACAGGCCAGTATCAGAATAACTTTCTTAGAAGTAAAATTTGTAAAATCTCAGTAACATACAAAACCTATATAGTTGAAGTCATTTGTGAACAACCAAGCCTGCAATGGTAGGACATCAGACTCCTGACAGGAAAGAACATCACAGGCTAAGGTCCATATTTAAAAGCATTTCCACTAAGGCAGTCTCCCAGTGTGCACAGAAGGGGCAGAGCAGTATTAGATCTCAAACTGACAGCATCAGTCTTACTGGTGTGAGAAGACAGGGAAAGATCCACAATGACAGAAAGGATGGAACTTGAGAGGAAGCCTAGAAGGGTGGAAGCCACAGTGAAGCAAGCCCCCCCCCACTCTCAAAACCACTGAGATTACGTTCACAGAGGGACTCTGAGCAGCTCGAGGAAAATCACAGCTGAGCTGTGAGCTGAAGGAACTGCGGGGAGATTTCCAGTGCCGCTGACTGCTGAGATGATGTAGTTTGGACTGTAAGGCCAGCAATAATCAAAGTCTCCCAAAAAAGAAAAAAACAAAAATGATACTTACTGACAAAAAGAGATAAATGGGACCCACAAAGAAAAAAAGTATGTATCCAGTAGAAAATGACAAGATAAACAGAAGAGTTTAGAGCAGCTATTGGAAATATATTCAACAACATACAGGCAAAAGCCAGTCATAACCAGCAGTAGAACAACAGAAGATATGAAAGTTACACAGTGAAACCCAACAGAGATTCCTTCACATAGGAATTTAAATAAAAATTTCAGTGGATGTGCTTAAGAAAAAGAATGGAAATGACAGAAGAAATAGTCACTGACCTTGAAAACAAAGTATTCACCCCTTTTGAGGAAGAAATCGAAAATTATTGAAAAATTACCAGGGCCTCAGCAACCTACATCAATACCCAACACTATCAAATGTACTGATACACATGTAATCAGAGTTGAAGAGGACAGAGAAAATGGGACCAAAAACAGAATACAAAGTAAGAGGCCAAACTTTTCACATAATGGGGGGAAAAACAAAAACAAAAAAAAAACTTACAATTTTCAGAAGCTCAACAAACCCCAAGCAGGAAGAATATAGAGAAAATCACCCCCAGGCACAGCATGCTGACTGCTGAAAACCAGAAAGCCCTGAAAGGACTCCGAGGTGCTTTGAGGCTGGATTTTCTTTGTATTCTTCAACCAAGCCAGCGTATTTTAACACGCTGAACGCAGAGCACATAGGAGAATTCAGCTCTCTTCTGTTATTGTACATATTGGTGTTTCAAAACGAGAGCATAAAGGTATCCTGAGAGCAAAAACTTTGAGAACACTGTGTCATAATGGTATATAAAGAGAAATGAAACTGTTGGGTCATAAAATAGGGGTCTCTTCAACTTTGCCAGATAATTAACAATGTTTTCCCAAACGACTGCTCCGACTTTCACTCTCACTAGCAGAGTTTGAGAGTACAGGCCAAACCAGACTAACACTTGCTACATTCAGACTTAATTTCTGCTGCTCTAAATAGGTATGGAATACGATCTCAGTGCAACTTCAATTTGCATTTCATGATTGCTAAGGGGATCATGTATCTTTTCAAAAAACTTATTGGACATTTGGATTGTTGCTGTTTAGTCACTAAGTCGTGTCCAACTCTCTTCGACCTCATAGACTATATAGCCCATCAAGCTTCTGTGTCCGTGGGATTTCCCAGGCACGAATACTGGAGTGAGTTGCCATTTCCTTCTCCAGGGATCGAACCTGCACCTCTTGCACTGGCAGGAACATTCTTTACAACTGAGCCACATGCCCCCTCCTTCTGGAACCTCCCTCCCACTCCCAACCCCATCCCACGCCTCCCATGCCACCCAGTTTTTTTCTTATTCTGAGGAATCAGCAAACCTTTGTCAAAAGGGCCAAACAGTAAACATTTTATGCTTTGTATGACAAAGGCAAAATTAAGAGTATTAGACAAGTATTTCTCTATCAAGAGAGAAAACAAATTTCTACAAATTCTAAGTAACCACCAATTATTCAAAATGTGATTATAATTGAATATAATTGAGGGGGCAATGTAAGCCTAATAACGAAAAGAATGGATCTGAAGAAAGGATAACACTTCATTTAATATGAGTCCAAAGCTGTAACTAAATGGATTGTAAATATTCATCTGTTCATTCTGATACACAATGAAATTTATATATCCATCCTTGAAAAAATCTTTCACACAGAAGTACGGCCACATACCAATACATAAGCATATAATTTCATTTGGGCATATTCATCTCTGCAAGGTACTTAAAAATTTTTATTAGTCTTGATCTTTGCTTTTAGCATGTAATTATATTTCAATTAAAGCACAGGTTGAAGCCTCTCAATTACATAATTAAATAGATTCTGAAATATGGACATTTCCTTTGTATTTGCCTCAAGGCCCAAAAACTGTATCGGAACTGTAGTTTGAGCTTGGAAAATATTTCTGTATCAAACTTTTGTGTGTGAATGGAGATTCTGGTTTTCACTTTAAATTTTGATGGCATGAAAAGTGTATAAAGCAGCTTGACATTACCTGTGATTCAAACACTGGTTGCTGTACAAATGAATTTATCACGGTATAGGTTTCACATGAAAGCAGTGCTCTGTCTTGTGATTTTAAACTGAGTTCACTAGGAAATATTACCAATCCTGCAGCAGAAGTTATCTTCCACATCCATTAAGTATTTGATTTACAGTATGAGGGCAATCTTCTTCAGAAAAATTTAATCACAATCCCCAAATTTTAAAAACTGCAATAAAACATTACCACTGCTCAGTCATCAAACTGCTGCATAGTAGGGCAATTCAGTCCATTCAGCTTTGATTTCCAACAAAAACTCCTAGCATTGAGATGGTGACATCTTCAAGAGCAAATGAAACTCACCAATGACACTGTAAGTTTAGTAACCTGGACAGATTTAAATATTTCCTGTAAAGTGCCTCCTGATGAATGAATACACTGAATAAGCATAGATTTTTAAACACCTTTTTGTTTCAACGAGTTCTGCAAATTTGTCAAACTAAGGCTTTTTTATGCTCCATGCTTATTTTTACCAATATTTATTGCATACATCTTAGCAGATTCCACTTCAGGTTATACTGAAACCATTTTTTCAACTGCTTTGAAAATATTTTCATGCAGACTATTCATAAAGACTAATTCTTCAGTCACTTCAAATGAGCACTGACTGCTAAAATAAACAACTGAGCAGTGCTGAACATCTCTTGACTCATCAAGAGCCTATAAAAACCACTAAAAATCATTTGCCTTGTTTTTTAAATGATTACTGATATTACCCAAGGTGTCCTCAACTTTTAAAACAACTATTCTTACTGAAAGGCTAACGGTCAAAGGTTTATTTTCTGTGAACGCATTTCTTTAACTGCTGTAGTCAAACATGATTTAATTAACTTCCACTGATAAATGGCTTTCCTTACTTGGCTAACAAATGAGCCACTCAGAAATTTACCTCGAGTTACAACTCATTTTCATCCTTCACTTTTGAAAAGGATCTGTTGCATGCATGCAACCCCACAGACTATAACCCATCAGGTTCCTCTGTCCATGGGATTTTTCAGGCAAGAACACTGGAGGGGGTTGCCATTTCCTCCTCCAGGGGATCCAAAACAGTCCATTTTAACGTACTCTTTTTTCTGCTCACTACTTTCCTATGAGTTGGGATTAGCATGGCATGTGCTCAGTCAGGTTAATACTGACATACACTGTATTTTTTTTAGCACAGCTATAGTGTCTCAGCATAATAAATATAATGCTTTGCCATCTAATTTGGTATCAACTGAATCCACTCCACTAATACCTCAAAAGCGCTATAGCTGAAGTCCACTCTTCTCATTTTCTCTTCTTTAACATGAAAGGCATGCAGTAATGCGAGAGAGAAGATCCCAAGAGAGCACATGTGGCGATCCAAAGTTGGTGAGTTACCACTGGGTCACTGTGGTCTGCAGCCTGCCCACAACAACGCAGGGCCTAAGTGTCGCTGCAGCAAAGGCCGAGTGTCGCTGCAGAGCAACACGCGTCACAGATAATACGCACGTTATCAAGTCTGTGTTCCAATAAACCCTATTCATGGAGACTGTAATTTGAATTTCATATGATTCTCATGTGTGATGAAATACACTTTTTAAATTTTTTTAACATTTTAAAATAAAATCTATCTGGGCTTCTGGACCATATACACAGATGGTGGGCTGGGTCTGAACACAAGGACACATACATAATATGCTGACCTCGAATGTAGACTTCAAGGGTCCCAAATGAAAGTCTATTACGTTAATTGCCCCTAAACCTTAACTTTTTGTCTTCCCAGCTCTACAGACTGCCAGAAACTCTCTTGACATGATCCTCCCCTCTGGGCTATCTCTCAATCCCTCCAGTCCTCACCTCACTTCTCTAATGCCTTTAAATGTTTCCTTGAAAACAGATTTTATGCAGCTTTTCTAGTTATTCACAGTGGTGGGACTGTTCTACTACAAGTTTCTCTGCTACAGGTAGAGATGAAAGTAATACATGCCTGATCAGCTACCAAGACTTACTACCAAGCTACGGTAACCGTACATTAACAGTGTGGAGGTAGTGTCACTGGGATAAAGAATATGAACTAAAATACAGAGCTTAGAAACAATCCATACATTTACTGAACATTTGCTAGCTGACAGAAGTAATCTTTCAAATGAGGGGGGAAAGGAAAGAGGTTTCAACAAACGAGGTAGTAACAACTGGCTCTCCTTACGTGAGAAAATGAATTTGGACACTTATATCACACAATATATAAAAAACACATTGCTAGGGCAAAACTATGGAAATGAACTTCTGAAATACATTTTTCAGGGATATATTAGAAATTATCCTAATTATATATTAATTATATTAATTCTATATTAATTCTAATTATAATATTAGGAACTGTTTTTTATTATAAAAAAACTTCATTATTCAAAACATTCTAAAAGGTACACAAGGAAAAGTCACTTTGTGTAGAGCCACGTGGGATAAATTCCCTAGAGGCAAAGAATTTTGCCCGTTTCCTGTGTAGCCTTCAAATAGCCTATGCACATCGTAATTCATGATATTCTCCACCCACCCCCAGGTTTTACAAAGGGACTCTTTATAACATCCAAGAATACTACCACTTACCTCAGTGCAAAGGTAAGGTCATTTCTTTATATCAAACTTAATTAAAACTAAAAAGAATGATTAAAAACTAAATATGATTTTTACTAAGAGAAACACTAAGGCTAAGGACATTTTCACTAAATGGGCCTTCCAAATTTAACTATGTGTAACCAAATAGGAACATCAAACTCTTAATAGCTCTGTAACAGAAATTTCTAGTTTCCTGTTAGCTTCCACCCAACTTAAATTCTAAATAAATGGTAAGAATCAAGTTGGCAGGGCAAATGTAAACAAACCCACAGATTTTTATACTTAGGTGTACCTAAAGCATACTGTCGTCAAACTTTCCACTGTCCTGCTATAAGCAGATTCTACACTTAGTATAGCATTCTGAGGAAAGAAACCCTAACTGATCCTGATGTTCTCCTCGCAGCCTTGCATTTTAGAATGAAGACAGCATGTAACTTCCTACTGCGCAAAATGAAAAAACTAAGTGCAGACAGGTAGAACTGCTTGTTGAGGGTGTCACTTGACATTAGCTAACAATGTCAGACATGGAAGAAGTCAAGATTTCTAATCTTGGCTAGATTTCTAATCTAATAGGCTATTTGAATCCCCCATTCAATACAGCAAGTATGCTTTATTTAGAAGGACATGCTATACTTTTAGGAAACTTTATCATACCAAAAAAAAAAAAAAAAAAGCCATGTGAAATCAATGGCCACATCCCCTGACACCTACTCAGTCATTCTCAGTACCCTTCCCACAACTGGTACTCTATGTGACAGCCATCTCTTCACTGGACTTCTCTTCGGAACATGGCCAAAAGGGTCGATTGTCCTTCTGTCCTCTTGCTGAACATTCTCCATCGGCAGCTTGATTTGCTCTCACAGCTAGTTAGGAACACAGTCTAAGATTCCAACCCTGACACAGTTCCAAAGACGTTTCACAGGATTTAAGGCTCATTACAGTCAAACTCCTAATGTTCCCATATACTCACACTTGAAATTATGGAGATATTTTGCAACTCCTCCACTAATTCAAAACATAACTCATCCCATCTCTATGACATTCTATCTTGATATTTCACATATAATACCTAAATCCAGAAACCCACACTTACTTTAATCACAGCAGCAATTCTAAGTATTTCTGTGTTCAAATAAACATCTCCAAACTTAACTACAGACGGCTGAAAGGTTCAGACCTGTTAATGCGGCTCCTCTTCTTAAGAAACTTTATTAATTAAATTCCTCACTTGGAATGTGAAGTTAAGGACATTTTCCATTTCTCACTACTCCCCACCATACTAATTACCTAGTCATTCTCATGTGTGACATTCTTTCATAGTCCACATATCCCCAAACTTAAGATGATCCTTTGCCTATCACACTCGACTATACTACAAATCTACAATAATCAAAACGGTTCTGGCACAAAAACAGACTGATCAATGGAAGAAAATAGAGAGCCCACACAGTTATAGTCTATTAATCTAAGAAGAGGAAGCAAGAATACACAATGGAGAAAACAGTCTCTTCAATGAGTGGTGCTGGGAAAACTGGACTTGTAAAAGAAGGCTATTAGAACAATTTCCACATACCATATGCAAAAATAAACACAAAATGAATTAAGAGACTTAAATGCAAGATCTGAAGCAATAAAACTTCTAGAAGAGAAGACAAGCAAAACACTCTTTGACATAAATTACAGCAATATTTCTTCTGGATATGTCTCCTGAGGCAAAAGAAATAAAAGCAAAAACTAAATAAATGGGACCTAATTATAACTTTTACCGTCAACAAAATGAAAAGATAACCTACTGAATGGGAGAACATTTGCAAACAGTATGACAGATAAGGGGTCAAAATCCACAATTTAGAAACAGCTCATATATAAATATAAAAAAAAAAGACTTCAATTTTAAAAATGGGCAGAAGACTAGAATAAATACTTTTCCAGAGAAGACATACAGATGGACAACAGGCACATAAAATGCTGAACATTGCTAATCATCAGAGAAATGCATATCAAAATCAAAAACTTGTAAAAATGGTTATCAATGAAAAATCTGCCAATAACAAATAGATGACCCTTTGTCGAGATTTCCTATGTCCATCTATTGAAGCTTAACCCATACTCTAAAACCATCTAAAGTATTTCCTACTTTTACAAACACCCATTCCACCTTCTTCCTTCCTAAGGCTCTCAATTTTGTTCACATGGCCTCTTCCAAGCAGCAATGAGCTTTAGAGAGGTAGGTACCATCCCTTGCCCCAGAAGACAATCAAAGTCTAACCAAATGGTGGTTGTCCCAACACTTGTACTAGTTACTGGTTTAAAGCAATTAATGGGAACTAGTTCTAGCTAATGAGCTGTTAGGAGAAATCTGATACAGTAGAGAAAGCATATGGAAAGGACTTCCCTGAATTAAAATAAAAAAGAAAAGCTTTTTTTTTTCTGTCTCTGAATGTTATAATGAGTGTATGACCCTAACAGCTCCTGCTCACCATGTTTTGATTACGAGAGAAACTGAACCAAAGAAAAGACCAACACATTGTACGTACACAATGTAAAGATAGTAAGAACCTGGTATCATGAAGCCAGTGAGCTACTCATCACCCTAACTTCTCATTTCCTACAGTGAAAACCCGTCAGTCATCAAGGTAAAGCTCAACAATGCCTGACATCCAGAGACCACCAGGCACACACAGATTCAGGAAAACATGACCTGTATCGGTAACAACTTTGAAAACTGACCCCAAATTGACAGAAATGTTAAAATTACCAGATAAGGACATTAAAACAGCTCTTCTAAGCATATCGAACATGTTCAAAAAACTAAGCAGAGACATGGAAGGAATAAAAAGGTCCAAGTCAAATGCCATAAAATAAAAACACCTAGGATGAAATTACACTGGATATTGTAACAGCAGAAATTGCAGACGAAAAGATTAGTGAACTCAACAACAGCAACAAGATCAGTGACTCAACAACAGTAACAAGAAAAACAATTCAACCAAAGAATGGGCAGAGGAACTGAATAAACACCTTCTCAGAGACACACAGGTGGCCTACAGGCACATGAAAAGATGCACAATGTCACTAATCATTTGGCAAATGCAAATCCAAACTGCAGTGAGCTATCACCTCACTAAAATGGCTATTATCAAAAAGGCAAGAAAAAACAAGTGTTGTCAACGATGTGGCAAAAAGAGAACCCTCCTACACTGCTGGCAGGAATGTAACCTGGTGCAGTCACAATGGAAAACAGTACGGACATTCCGCAAAAAATTAAGACTAAAACAACATATGATCCAGCTGTTCCACTTGGCAATAAGAAAACCTGAACTCAAAGAGACATATGCAGCCATATGTTTATTGTATTATTTACAACAGAAAGATACAGAATCAACCTAAGTGCCCGTAAGTGGATGAATGAATAAAGATGTGGTGCATATATCTGCAATAGAATACTACTCAGCCGATTTTTTTTTTTAAGATTTTTTTTTTATGTGACCATCTTTATAGTCTTTTACTGAATCTGTTACAACATTATTTCTGCTTTACGTTTCGGTTTTTTGCCCGCAAGGCATATGGGGAGTTTAGCTCCCCAACTATGGATCAAATTCACAATCTCTACATCAGAAGGTGAAGTCTTAACCACTGAACTACCAGGGAAGTCCCTAAGTCACTGAAAAAAAAAAAAGAAAAGAAAAAAGAAATCGTGTCACTTGTGATAACAAGAAATAACTGCCAAAGACTTCCTAACCATAATGATAACTATAAATTCACAGATCCCCAAAACTGTGACAAACCACCACCATAAGAAGCATGAAGAAAATTACACTAAGGAATAACATAATCAAACTGTCCAAAATCAGTGATACAGAACTACAATCATCCATATAAAAAGACATGATATGTACACAGGAACAAAAACAAGGATGACACCAGACTATGCCATCCTGTGTCAGAAACAACATAAGCAAGAAGACTGAAGCACCACATCTTTAAAGTACTGGGATGAAAAGTCACCTCGATTTCTGAACTTGGCAAACATGTGTTTCAAAGGAAAACAGAAGCACTTTGGAAATAAAAATGCTGAAAGAATCTATCACCTGCAGACCTCCCTGCAAGAAATGTTAAAGGACTTCTTCAGGCAGAAAACAAAATTGATATTAGGTGAAAATCTGGATCGACACCAAGGAATGGAGAGACTAGCATTGGTAAATAACTCAAGATGGTAAGGACTCTGCCTGCAATCCAGGAGACCTGGGTTTGATCCCTGAGTCGGGGCTCTGGAGAAGGGAATGGCTACCCACTCCAGGATTCTTGCCTGGAGAATTCCATGGGCAGAGAAGCCTAGCGGGCTACAGTCCATGGGGTCAGAGAGAGTCAGACACGACTGAGAGACTAACAATACAATACAATACAATACAGCATTGGTAAATACACTGGTAAATATATTTTAAATTATTTTTATTATTTAATTCTCTTTAAAAGATATGTTTACTCAAAAATAACAATATCTTAAGGAGTTTACAGCATGTGAAAGTCAAATGCGTGACAGCAACAGCACAAAGTCCAGGAGGGAGAGTGGAAGGAAATGAAAGCACACTTTCATAATATATACAACTATATGATATCACTTCAGGGTGGACTGTGGTAAGTGAAAGATGTATACTATAAACCTTAAAGAAATCAATAAAATAACAAGGCTTATAGACATGCCTCAAAGACAGTGCATGTTAAATTCCATACCACAAAAATAAAGCGAGTTACACAAATCCTGTTTCCCAGTGCATATGAAAGCTATATTTATACTATACTACACTCTGTTAAGTGTCCAACAGCATTCTGTCTAAAATAAAAAATGTACATACCTTAATTTAAAAGTGCTTTGCTGCTAAAAGGTGCTAACCATCATCTCTGCCTTAAGCAAGTCATAATCTTTTTGCTGGTGGAGGGTCTTGTCTTGATGTTCAGTGGCTGCTATCTGATCAGGGTGGTGGTTGCCGAAGGTGGGCATGATTATGGCAATTTTTTAAAGACAATAATGAAGTTTGTAAAGTCAACTGACTCTTCCTTCAACAAACAATTTCTCTGTAACATGCAACACTATCTATTTACCCATAGTAGAACTTCTTTCAAAATTGGAGTCAATCCTCTCAAATTCTGCTGCTTCTTTGTCAGCTGAATTCATGGAATAGTCTAAATCCTTTGTTGTCATTCCAATGATCTTCACAGCATCTTCACCAGGAGTAGATTCACTCTCAAGAAACCCCTTTCTTTGCTCATTCATCAGAAGCAACTCATCTGCTTGAGTCTTATCACGAGACTGCAGCATTTCAGTCACATCTTCAGGCTCCACTTCCAATTCTAGTTCTCCTGCCATGTCCACCACATCTGCAGTTACTTCCTCTGTGGAGATCCTAAGGCCCTCAAAGTCATCCATGAGGGCTGGAATCAACTTCTTCCCAACTCCTGTTAAGTCATCATAGCATCTAGAATGGTGAGTCCTTTCCAGAAGGTCAAGTGACTTTGCCCAGATCCATCACAAGACTCACTACCTATGGCAGGTATAGCGTTACAAAACCTATTTTCTCAAATAATAAGCCTTGAAAGAGAGAATTACTCATTGATCCATGGGCTGCAGAATAGATGTGTTCACAGGCATAAGAACATTAATCTCCTTATACATCTCCATCAGAGCTCCTGGGTGGCCAGGTGAACTGTCAGTAAGCAGTAGGATTTTGAAAGAACACTTTTTTTCTCTGAACACTAATAATAGTGGGCTTAAAATATTCAGTAAACCATATTGTAAACTGATGCGCTATCCATAAATATTGTTGCATTCATACAGCATAAGCAGAGTAAATTTAGCACAATTCCTAAGGGATCTAGGTGTTTTTTTTTTTGAATGGTAAATGAGTACTAGCTTCAAGTGAAAGTCATCTGTTGCATTACCCTAAACAGACAGAGTCAGTCTGTCTTTCAAAGGTTTGAAGCCAGATACTGACTTCTCCTCTCTAGCTATGAAAGTCCTTGATGGTGTCTTCTTCCAATAGAAGGCTGTTTTGTCTACACTGAAAATCTGTGGTTTACTGTAGCCAACTTTGTTATAATTATCTTTCCTAGATCTTCTGGAAGACCTGCAGCTTCTCCATCAGCACTGGCTGCTTCATGTTGCACTTTTAAAGTTATCAAGATGGCCTCTTTCCTCAAACTTAATGAACCAACCTCTGCAGCTTCAAGGTGCTTCTCTGGAGCTTTTCTCAGCCTTTGTAGACTGGAAGAGAGTTAGGGCCTTGCTCTGCTTTAGGCTTTGACTTTAGGAAATTTTGTGGCTGAACTGACCTTCTATCCAGAACGCCAAACTTTCCCCATAACAACAATAAGGCTGTGCTGCGTTTTTATCATTTGTGTCTTCACTGGAGTAGCACTTTTAATTTCCTGAAAGAACTTTTCCTTTGCATTCATAACGTAGCTAACTGTTTGGCACAAGAGGCCTAGCTTTCAGCCTATCTCAGCCTTCCGTGTCTTCCTCACTAAGCCTAATCACTTCTAGCTTTTGATTTAAAGTGAGAGACGTTAAGACTCTTCCTTTCGCTTGAGCACTTAAGAGACCACTGCAGGGTTATTAACTGGCCTAAACTCAATATTGTTGTGTCTGAGGGAATAGGGAAACCTGAAGAGAGGGAGAAAGACAGGGGAATGGCTAGTAGGGGGTGGGGAGAGGGAGGAGGGCGGAACTAGATTCCACATGCCCCAACTAAAGATCCCACATGCTTCAACAAAGACCCAGCACAGCCAAAATATAAAATAAGTATTTTTTAAAAAATGTATGCAAAAGGAAATGAACAGATAAACACAAATGGGGCAGGGAGGAAGCCTTTATCACATTAAATATATATAGTCTCAATATTACAAATAAAAAGCAGAAGATTGTCAGGTTAGATTTTTTTTTTTTTAATGTGCTACTGCAAGAAACATGCCCCAAATATTAAAATACAAACAGGGTAAGATAAAAGAATGTAATTACTCCTTTGTCTGTTGCTTCGTTTGCTATTATTTTCTCCCAATCTGAGGGCTGTCTTTTCACCTTACTTATAGTTTCCTTTGTAGTGCAAAAGCTTTTAAGTTTCATTAGGTCCCATTTGTTTAGTTTTGCTTTTATTTCCAATATTCTAGGAGTTGGGTCATAGAGGATCTTGCTGTGATTTATGTCGGAGAGTGTTTTGCCTATGTTCTCCTCTAGGAGTTTTATAGTTTCTGGTCTTACATTTAGATCTTTAATCCATTTTGAGTTTATTTTTGTGTATGGTGTTAGAAAGTGTTCTAGTTTCATTCTTTGACAAGTGGTTGACCAGTTTTCCCAGCACCACTTGTTAAAGAGGTTGTCTTTTTTCCATTGTATATCCTTGCCTCCTTTGTCAAAGATAAGGTGTCCATAGGTTCGTGGATTTATCTCTGGGCTTTCTATTCTGTTCCATTGATCTATATTTCTGTCTTTGTGCCAGTACCATACTGTCTTGATGACTGTGGCTTTGTAGTAGAGTCTGAAGTCAGGCAGGTTGATTCCTCCAGTTCCATTCTTCTTTCTCAAGATTACTTTGGCTATTCGAGGTTTTTTGTATTTCCATACAAATTGTGAAATTCTTTGGTCTAGTTCTGTGAAAAATACCGTTGGTAGCTTGATAGGGATTGCATTGAATCTATAGATTGCTTTGGGTAGAATAGCCATTTTGACAACAGCAACTCTTGAAGCTCAATTCCAGAAAAATAAATGACCCAATCAAAAAATGGGCCAAAGAACTAAACAGACATTTCTCCAAAGAAGACATACAGATGGCTAACAAACACATGAAAAGATGCTCAACATCACTCATTATGAGAGAAATGCAAATCAAAACCACAATGAGGTACCATTACACGCCAGTCAGGATGGCTGCTATCCAAAAGTCTACAAGCAATAAATGCTGGAGAGGGTGTGGAGAAAAGGGAACCCTCTTACACTGTTGGTGGGAATGCAAACTAGTACAGCCACTATGGAAAACAGTGTGGAGATTCCTTAAAAAACTGGAAATAGAACTGCCATATGACCCAGCAATACCACTTCTGGGCATACACACTGAGGAAACCAGATCTGAAAGAGACACGTGCACCCCAATGTTCATCGCCAGCACTGTTTATAATAGCCAGGACATGGAAGCAACCTAGATGCCCATCAGCAGATGAATGGATAAGGAAGCTGTGGTACATATACACCATGGAATATTACTCAGCCGTTTAAAAAGAATTCATTTGAACCAGTTCTAATGAGATGGATGAAACTGGAGCCCATTATACAGAGTGAAGTAAGCCAGAAAGATAAAGAACATTACAGCATACTAACACATATATATGGAATTTAGAAAGATGGTAACGACAACCCTATATGCAAAACAGAAAAAGAGACACAGAAGTACAGAACAGACTTTTGAACTCTGTGGGAGAAGGTGAGGGTGGGATGTTGCGGAAGAACAGCATGTATACTATCTATGGTGAAACAGGTCACCAGCCCAGGTGGGATGCATGAGACAAGTGCTCGAACCTGGTGCACTGGGAAGACCCAGAGGAATCGGGTGGAGAGGGAGGTGGGAGGGGGGATCGGGATGGGGAATACGTGTAAATCTATTGGGGATCGGGATGGGGAATACGTGTAAATCTATTGCTGATTCATGTCAATGTATGACAAAACCCACTGAAAAAATAAATAAATAAATTAAAAAAAAAAAGAATGTAATTACATATACCATATTCACATAGTCAAAAGAAAGCTGGGATGGGTATGTTAATATTAAAGTAGCTTTCAGAGTCAAATACAGGATTTTTCTGTTATAGTCACAGGTATCCTTATCAATAGCGTCCCCTTGATCGAAGTTTACGAAGTTCTTTTAATGTAACCATTAAATCTGTCACAGCCTCCCCAGGATGTGGAAGAATTCATTGCTGTAAACTAACAAGCAACTACTATAGTTCTACAGACAGAAACAGGCTGAAACTGAGACACAGTTCAACTTCCTTTCAGTGCAAAAAAAAGGGGGGGAGGCGTTTAAGTCTTGGGGGGCATGCCCAAGACTACCATTCTTAGAAAGGCCTGCCTGCCCAGATGGCATCTAGGAGGTTGGGTTTGGAGAGGTTTCCCATGGCTCCAGAGGTGATAAGGGTAATTTACTGTGCATGGGTTATCTGTGCAAACAACGTGGCCTTCCCTTCTGGTACCTGACTGGCAGGAGGGCCTACACGACCAGTCCCCAGTAAAGACCTTGAGCGGCTCAGGGCAGAAGCACCACACAAGTGTCCATATTTCTCCTGCTGGAAGACAAGGGTGCTGTGTGTGACCCCTCACGGGAGGGAGAACACCAAAGGAAGCCTGCACACAGATTCTTCTAGACCTCGTCAACATCTTTTCCCATTTAAGATCTTTCTACCGCATCAGGGCAGTAAGCCTCAGCCATAAGTACAACTCTATGATGAGGCCCTTGAGTCTGAGTCAGTCCCCAGTGTAGACGTGGTCATGTGAATCCTCAACACAAACACAGAATTCAGGTATGTGAGTGTTTCCTTCCTCTTAAAAAAACTGTAAGGTAAAATGTAGACTAAATAACTGATAATTTTTTATTTTATACTGCAAAGCACTAGGATTATATAAAAAACAACAGTATTAGATAACCTTATTCATAAAATAGGTACCTGGGACCATCTCACATATATATAGATCATGTTTTCAATGATCTTATATAAACCTACTTTCAACTGGTTAGAGAAGTGTATGGAGGTTTTTACTGTCATTGTCATTAAGGCTTTTTAAACAAAAATTACATTTACATTGTTTACCTACATTGTAAATCTGTACTCCCACCTTATTACAGAAAAGCTATTTTTGTTCTCTTTTTCAGTCTACAAAAAGAGCCCAAAGTACTTTTTAAAAAACTTACAACTCTTCTTGCAGAAATTAGTTGGGATTTTACACACACAAGTGGCACAAAATCAGCAGAACACAATGGAATTGCAGTATGCGCTTAGTCACTCAGTTGTGTCCAACCCTTTGCGACCCCATGGACCATAGCCTGCCAGGCTCCTCTGTTGGTGGGGATTGTTCAGGCAAGAATCCTGGAGCGGGCTGCCATGCCCTCCTCCAGGGCATCTTCCCAACCCAGGGATTGAACCCAGGTCTCCCACACTGCAGGAGGATTCTTTACCGTCTGAGCTACCAGGGAGGCCCAATCATGGGGGTGAAGAAAACACGAGAAATTATCAATTCTAAGTGGAGAGATGCTACAAGTAATGTTTTAATGGTTGGTAGTACCCCCAGGAATCCAAAGAGGAAATTAAAAGAGAAAAACGGTTTAGCATATTCTTCTGTCTAGCAAAAGATAAAAGTTCCTGTGGAAAAACTGAAGAACAATTTCAGGGAAATTCCAGAAAAACTCAACTGCTGGATACTGAATGCACTTTAACAACTGAGGAGATGATGCATTGGTTTTAAAATGGGAATAATGTTGCTGATTCCGGGGCTGTCAGCCTCGGCAGTACCGCAGCTGGGCTCTGAGCGCAGCGCACAATGGCTGGCAGTGGCCACTAGGTGTCAGCCGCGCACGCGCCTCCCTGGACCACCGGCTCAGCGCTGCCCCTCGCTGACAGACTCCGCTCGGATCCGCTCATCCCAGCCAAGACGCCAGGCACTCAGGGTACTCTGTGCGGTGCCGGAGACAAAATGTCACACCAGCGCAGGATCCACGCCCTCAGTAATTAAGTGCTCACAGAAACAACATGAATTTACACATGTTGGTAAGTGACAGAGAGGAGAGATACATATTCCAACAACAAGAAGGACACGTACTCAAACATTTCTTTCTTAAAAGACGTGAACAATCCAAAAGTTTAGAGCGTACAGACACCCCCATCTGAGCTTTGCATCTTGTTCTTTTCCATCGTCTCAGACTGAAAGGTCCAATTCTACTTCAGTTTATTTCAGCATCTGTCGAAGGTTTTTTAAAAAAGGATTCCCACAAAAACAGGGAGATCGAAACAGAGGCACATGTTTTCAACGACCATTTTTCAATCCCAAACTTCTCAAAAATTAGCCAGCAGAGTTTCACTTTCCAGAGTCAAAAAACATTAATTTTTAACAAATGGGTTTAAAACATACATCAATGCTTTAGAATACTTTACTCAGGAAATTCTGTGTCCAAGATTTTTTGGCAACAAATGTGAGAATATTGTGTTGTTTGTTTGAGTACAAACTTTCATTGTTTCTGGCAATAAACTAACAATAGACACAGCTCCAAACATCTGTTACCAAAATGCTCAACCCCCAGCACGTATTTCTTTGAGAAGTCATTACATTCTCATTGCTGAAACATC
Organism: Cervus canadensis; assembly: GCF_019320065.1. Taxonomy (NCBI): domain Eukaryota; kingdom Metazoa; phylum Chordata; class Mammalia; order Artiodactyla; family Cervidae; genus Cervus; species Cervus canadensis. The sequence goes on from NC_057388.1 coordinate 114,050,591, forward strand.
ACTTTTATCTTGAAGAGGCAGGTTAAATGTTTATTTTCTTTACAGAGGCAGGGACCATAATTTATTCAGTTACATGCTGTCCTAATAATGCTCAACAAATTTGTAACACCTCTTTTTTTGTAAAATAAAGCCTGTTCTGGGCTCAACAGCACTTTTACATACTTTGGCCCTAAGGAACCTTTTGAGATTTCAGAGACTGTCATTGTCACACCTCCCCACTCCTATCACTTAAGCAGAACTGTAAAAATGTCCTCTATTTTACAAGAGTTCCTCTGATGAGTATAAATGTATAAACGTGAATAAAATTCATCACATTGGTGACATCCTTTAACATTCTGGCACTTATTTTTTTTTTTGTAACTATGAATGATTCCATGAATGATCTTTAGTGCTATTCATTTAGGCCACAAATATTTACTGAGGAAAGACCAAAACAGAAAAAGACACATCAGAACGGCACTACTATCTAGTGAGGAGATACAGACAAGGCAGAGGGTGCTAAGTACAGAGGAGAAGACAATCCACCAGGGTGTGACGGATGAGGCGCCTGAAATTTTCAACAGGGAGCCCAGCAAAGACCTCAGGTAAACTTGAGTAAATACTTGAGGAAACGAGGGAGGAAGCCAGGCATGTATCTGAGGAGAATGGTCAACGGAAAGGGAACAGGAACTGCAAGGGCCCAGAGGTGGACGGTTCTGAGTAAGACCCAGGAGGTCAGGGCAGCTGAAGGAAGCGAGGCCAGGGAAGAGTTACTGTGAGCAATGTCTCAGAAGCGCCTGAGGGGATCGTGAAGATCATGATAGCCCAGATGGTCAGTAACGACTGGCTTTTTTTTTTTATTCTTAATAAAATGGGAAGTAGCTGAAGAGTGTTAAGCAGAGAAGTGATGTAACTTGACCTCCGCTACTTATTTATCTATTTAGCAGTGGGGATCATTCTATGGATGAAAACCCAAGACTATCATTAATTTTTGTTATTGCTCAAATTGGTCCAGCTCTTAGGAGCTCCTTGAGGTTGGCTCCTATGCTTTTAACAAGTCTCCATCTCAATCAGCACTTCCTTGCTTTCTGGCACCTCATCTTGTATTTCCCCTGCACTGTGAGCCACTTCCAAGAGCCTTGGTCCTTTTTATTGGAGAACACTGGTTACAAACCAAGACCTGGGCACTTGACAGGCTCACTGCTAGAAGTCACTGGTTCTAGGCTTTCAGAGGGACAGAGCTAGGAGTTAAATACATGCATACTAACACTTGCATATACATACACCTGGATTTCAGTATCATCTGTCCATGTAAATACTAAAAACCATGAGTTTATATTGATACCTCTGATAACCATTCTAACACAACAAAACTCATTTTAGAATAGTGCTCACTAGCTTACGGCATGTGTGTGCAGTTTTTGTTTGATTTTGTCTTTAGCTTTATGGGTGTCCAGTCAATATACTATTTTTCAGCACTTAGTTTCTTCTCTACCCCCTTCACTGTGAATTTTGCTCTTCCTTTTAAGGTTCCCCCGGAGCCCAGACAGCTGTAATTGCTTATTTACAGGCTAAGTGAAACATTCCTATGGTTCCAGGAATCAGAGCTATACAAAAAGATATATATAGCTTATTCAACCATTCTATTCTGTGTGGTCATTTAGGTTTTTTTTACAGTATTTTGCAAATTAAACAACGCTAGCAATTATTAACCTTTAATGGCACAAGTTTCTGTATTATTGAAGGCATATTTTCAGGACAGAACCTCAGAAAGGTCAAAAGATAAGTGCATATATAGTTTGTGGGATACTACCAACCTTCTCTCCAGAAGATATGCACCCATTTGCATTCCTGTCCACAAGGCATATGAGTGCCCATTTCCCTACGGCCTTATCAAAAATAAGCTGCTACAGTTCAACAACCCAGCACCACAAAGGGTCCTTTCACTATTCTTCACTGCCTTTCCTATAACGCTTCTGCTTCTCACCGTCACAAAATATTCCAAAACTACTTTTAAGAAGCTCATGGAAGAATCAGCTCCATGACCTATCACAACGATGACCTGGCTGGCCATCAAGTATGCTCAGACTATGGAAATTATTACCGGGCATTATACTGTTCAAATGTGGTAATAATGTAAGCCTTTAAATATAAGGTCACACTTCCAAAACAAACACTCTAACTTGACTAATCGTGAGGTGAGAGTGACTCCTCCACTTAAATTAGGTCAATTTGATCATCTGAGTAAAGCAAATGTTACAATAACTGAATAATTACTTAAATCTAAATCCTTGTCTCAACTATACCTTTGAAAGGTTTACCTGTATTAAATCTGTGTAATTTCTATGGCAAAAAATTCCACTTTTAATATCCCTTTGGAAAACCTGTTTTCACTTCTCCCAAACACGTTTGTCAAAAACCAAGGGGAATTTTTAAGCAGCAAAGCAGTTTTACTTCACAGGGTCTGTTGCCTTCATAGATAGAAGGTAAACGCTGCATTTATTTTTGATTGAAAGTCACAGTGGAAGCTCTGAAAGACGGCAGACTGTGTATATGGTATCGCTTTGGGATGGTGCCAGAAAGACAAACCAAACTGCCAACTTGACTGAAAAGAAATTATTTTAATCAATTTTTAAAATAGCAAACAGAACTAGCTCACACTGTGGACTAAAGACGTGTCAAATCCTGTCTCTCCTAATTTAAATCTTTGTCAGAGAGTTTTGTCTTAAAAGAGTAAGATGCCTAAGTACAGTCAGTAATCTCCATTTCTAAAAATTTTAATTTCTTATTTAAATGTAAATTATTTAAAGATTGGTGTTTATTGCACAACTTAACATACTATATAATCTAGTGGTCTGCACAAACTACCCTTGGATATCAATAATTTCCTATTTTAAGGGTTTTTACATTAATCACTTAATAAATCTTACAAGTGAATCTTCATGTTGACACAGCAAATGTTATAAAGTTATGGTTTAAATATGTGTTTCTTCTACTTACTTCTGTGCTCCCTGAGACAACAGCTCTGTCCACGTTCACTAATAACGGTTCTTCCATCTGGCACACCCCCAGTGACCACTCCACACAACGGTGGTGAGCCCAACAAGTGCCTAACATGGTTAAAGTGAAAAGAAGCAAATAAGTACACATTAAACATATTAACGCTAACAATTAAAGATGTAAAATCCTTCAGTCGATTCTAACGTGAATATACAACGCATCCTGTATTTGTGATTCCACTAAAGCAGCCCTTCTCAAAACGCATCGTCCGGGAACTTGTGATAAACGCAAATCTTACATCACAACCAAGACCTACAAATCAAACACTCTTGCCATGGTGACCAGAAACCTATATTAACAAGCCCTCCAAGTGAGTCTAATGCACACTGTATCAATGATTGCTTCTTCAACAAAGAAATTAATTTCTAGTCATTTTATTTAAATATTACTGTATTTTTATTTGGTATATTTACATAAATATAAAGGAAATTTATCTCATCCTTTATGACAAACTACATATACACCACTCTTCCACTGCATTCCACACCAATCATTGATAACAGCTCAGTCTTTAAATTCTCTATCACTTGAACAATTACATGCAGTTCAACTATAGAATGAAATTTACTCAAAGCCCCAACATCACTGAGTCATAAATACGGGCCACTACACTGTACTACAGGACATCCACACGGCTAAGATCCATCATCCTTCACTCCTACTTCAGGAAGACCCAGACTGCCATGCTCCCAAGTTTTCACAGATCCCTTTATAATCTCTCTCTCTGCAACTGTCAGATTTCCATGGCACTGCTGTCTACACAAGTGCAAATGCAAATATTTATAAAAGCGTCCAGCCCAGTTATGGCCCTGTGCAGATGTTAAATAAGTTAGATAAACATAATTAGACAATTTATTTTACCTAAGCAGGCATATTTAACAAAGATATTTTTAACAATGGCAATAATTATTTCTAGATGAATGCTATTTAATATTAAGTTGATAATTGGCCTTGCAGAATTAAGAGGTAGCTATTATTGAAGACTGGCTCATACCTGTAGGATCAAATAAGGCTTGGACATCAATGGCATCGGGAAGGCCAACCAGACTGAGTTCATCCCACAGTTTACCAGGCTGATCGTCTGAAGCAGTCTGCGTGCTCACACTGACACAAGTCACGACACTCTGCTGAGGCCGTTCCCTGGAAAAGAAAACAAAACAAAACAAATGTGAAAATGAGAACAAGGAGAAAACTGTTTCGCTTCATAATGACTTAAATATAAGGTATTGCCAAATCAATTTTAATTTATTTTGCATAAACTGCTTATAAAACAACTTCTAGAATATATGTCATTGTTCATAACATCAATATTAATATAAAACTGGGTAGCTATATCATGTAAACAACAACTAAAAAAAAAGTCTCCAAATCCATAAGGAAATGTTATATATCTGTAATTTTTTAACTGACATTCTACTATTCTAGTCAGGAACTGTATGTTGTCATATAAAATGAATATTCCCTTTGGCCTTATTTAAATGCTTAAAAAACATAACTTGAGCAAATCCGAAATCTCTAACATGCTTTATGGTAAGGGCTACCAACAACAGAGTCGGCAGTTAAGTTTACAAAAAGAGAGGTTATTTCCCAGGGGAAGTGAAAACCCACTACGAAGTGTGACAAGGGAGGCAAGGGGAGGGGAATGTGTCAGCGGGCGCATTCGTATGTCCCCTCAGCAATCTTGACAGCCGATCTTTGCTGCGACGCTGCATGTACCCTCCGCTAAGACTTCACCTCACAAACCAGAAGTCAAAAGCAAAACCAAAACAGCTACCTACTGGTGACTTGGGAATAAGGGAAATAGTGTAACAACAGCAAAAAGTTCCTGATAAAAGTGAACACTGAATAAGATATACCACAGATGGGAGGTTTCAGACTTTCAAAGCCCTAAAACTTCAGATATTCACTGAGATTGGTAAGTAAACAATGACTGCTATTGTGTCTAACAGTAAACACAGGAAATCAGATGGTTGGCACTAAAACTTCAATTTTCCCCTGATATCAAAGTATTCAGCCTGATGATAATTCTGGATTAAGTCACTATTGAATATAGATCATAACTCACTGCACATCTGTCTGCTGGATATTTATCATGATTCCTATTAAGAGAAAATCAGCACAATGACCAAGGAACTAAACTTTTTTATACCTGGAATCATTGAAAGAGAAAAAGTATTAACATTTTTCAGTAAGTACATTTAAATATCAAACCATGTAAAAAATAACCTGTATTTTTATGTGCAGCATTAGAAATGCACAAACTTTTTTTTTAAGTTCACCATGCTATGCTAACTCCAAGTCTCATTTTTATGAATGCCCGCGGTGAAACAAACGAGAACAACCCTCCTATAAGGATGATCTCTCCCTTCCTGAAAATATACCTTCATTACCAAGCACTGCCAATTTATTAGGAGGAAAAAAAAAGACCAACAGTTTGTCTATAACGATGAACATATTGTTTAAACATACTTTCTTTACACCAGAATTTGATGGGGGCACAGATATAAAAACCAATGGAATGACTAAATATTCTATTACTAACCAGTTCCTAACCAGCAAGTTAGTCAAACTTGACCTTAAGGTTTTACAGGCAGTGTGTATGCAGACAATGTGATGTCAACCCTAAGGGTTACAGAAGCCTGGCTTAGGGAACAGCAGAAATACACAACCCCTCCCCCAAAGCTTAAGTCTAAAACAAACCAAAAAGAGAGGAAATGACCCCTTGATTACATATTCTTATATTTAGTACACTATGAGGGAAAAACTATTTTAAAATCCTGCTTTTCAAATAAAAAAAATTAACTGGCTGTCTATCTGGTTTACAACTCATTAGCAACATAAATATTGTCAATATTTAAAATCATTACCAAGCTAAATGATTTCCAAATTTTGCAAACATGCTTTATTCCTAAGGTCCATTAACTGGCCTGTTATCATCACTTAATAACTTTAGTTAAACACTTAAGTGCATATAAAGACTTTCACTAAACCAAGGTTATTTTTTACATAATTATTTTCAGCTCATAAAAGTTTTCATTAAAAATTAATTAAGCTTATAAAATAAATAAATAAATGAAACCCAACTGTACTTCCCAGAACAGTTCTTCACTAATTGCCATCATTCAAGGCAGAACACCAGAATATAAGATATAACCTGGTCCAGTCCACTAAATTTACTAATGACTGATGGACTTTGTAAGTTTCCTGGACTTCTGATATACTTTATTAGAATGTGAGCACTCAAGTTGATTACGAAAGGTAAAGCAAGGCATGGCCTTTAAAACATCAAAACTCTAAATACAGTACTTCTGAACTTCCTTAAGCTGTTCCACCTTAAATTCTTTTAAAAGAGTTTTTCTTGTTATTGTTTCATTTCCTACTTCACGTCTTCAAGGCATTGGCAGCAGTCCAAAAGAAGGAGCCAATCAAATAAGTACAACACAACAATGCCTCAGTACTTAACTCTGGCCGCCAGCCAGGCAGGCACTTGGGTGATTACATCATCAGCCTCAAGGGCCAGAGCTGGTGAGCCTTCCAAGCTAAATTAATTTTTACACTTTCTCATCAACCACAGAAACTTCTACTCCCTCAACTACCAGAGGCAAGTCCACATATGAAGATGGCCTTCAAACAAAACTACAACATATAAAAAAATTTTAACTTCAAAAATAAACATATTAGATAAGAGTTTCAGGGAACTAAAACATCCATGAATATAGACATACATGTATGATTATACAAATAGTAAATGTTTTTTAATTACAGTTGATTTACAACTATATACATGTATTAGTTGCAGAGGTAACCACATAATTTTTTTTTATTTAAAAAAGACCTTCTTTAACTTTAGAAAGGGCAGCATATGATTACTCAGAAGGAAAGAAAGTTAACACTGTATTACAGTGTAAGTGTTTACAAGACACTTCACCATTCTCTAAAGCGTAAACACAAACAAATAAATGACACTTAAAGGACATGAGTAGTAAAAACCACTTTGGTTTTGCAATTCTGTTATGTTATATTCTTACAAACTATTTAAAACATTTAGAAAAAGGAAAGAAAGATCTCATTAATTTTTAAAATTTTTCATTCTGTTTATATGAATCCCCTCTAGGCTTATATTATGTTCTTTGAAGTTTTCTTCTTTTTTGTTAATACACAACTAAACTTTTTTTAAAATAGAGAATTTTTTGAGAAAATGTTTGCTGGGTTAATGGTGAGTCATAAAGCATTGTATGGATGTTGGAAACACAAGAAATCATTTGGTAACAATCCCATTCACATAGTCTTAAACATTTCAATGAAAATAAACTATATATAGTCTTACTGCATTTGACCTATTTATATTCAAAACCACTTACTTTCTCTGTCCTCTTTGTTTTCGTGGTGCTGAGTTTTGTGTTTTCTCACAAGTTCCATTGCTGTTGTCATCAATGTCTTTCTTGTTAGAAGGCTGATTTTTCCAGGGCAAAATAAACCCAGGCGTTACTCTAAATTGTTTTAAGTCTCCTTGTCCTAAGGAACTTTTTTCACCACAGTAACAAAAAGCACAGAGCTGTTCACTGGCAAAATGAAAAGGAAGAAAGAGAGAAGCAGTTTTATTTAACTATTTCAAGCTCCAGACAACTGCAGAAATACTTGTGCTTTAAAATTAAATACTGTCTTTAGTGCAAGCTAAGTGTTTAAATCTATAGTAATTATACATTCACAATTCTATTTTTCTACAGCATTATTTTTAGAAATAGTAAATATACCCCAAAATTATATTTTGTACTTAGAAAAACAATTTTCCTTTAAATCTGATTCCAAAAAAAATCAAAGTATTAAAAAGGAATAAAGTAAAAGCTAAGGTTGGGCAAAGGGTATGGTTTAATGGCCACTCAATTATATCCCAGCTGTGTAAAGCAAGTGGTAACCAAATTTTATTTAACCAGATGGAACATTCATTGTGCATGATACACACACACACACACACACAGATATACAAATATAAATGTAAGTGGGTTAACGAGCAGTTAGTGATGGAAGTGGGGGGAAGGGAGGGACAGGGTCCAAGAGCAGGGGGAGGGGAGGAAGCTGGAGCAGTGAGACCTTTTATTTGCTACACTGTAACTAAGGCATCAGGACATCACATACTGATCAAAACTCAGAACTATGTAACACAAAGAATGAACACTATGCAACTAAGAACTTTAATAATAATGTATCAATACTGGTTTATCAGTTGTAACACAGGTACCAAACTAATGTAAGATGCTAACAACAGGGGACAGGGAGGCAGGGGAAGATTGGGTTTGGGAACTCTCTGTTCCATCCACTTAATTTTTCTGTAAACCTGAAGTAGTTCTAAACAATAAAATCTATTATTTCTTTTAAAAAGAGAGCACCTTAAAAGCTAAAGGACAAAAAACAATAAATATATTTATGGAAAATACACTTAGTAAGGGGTCTTAGGAAAAAAACAGAATGAAAAAGAACCACTCCTCTTGTATATATTTTCTCTTCTTAACATATTTATGGCTGCTACCCTCAAATCCTTCTTCTCAAGTACTGAAGTTTCCACCATCACCTCTGTAGTCTCTACCCCAGTCTTGCATTAACAGGTGATAAGAACTATCTACAATCTTTTCAGATAATGTTTAACATAAGTTAAATTCATATTAGACCTCTCTTGACAAACTGCTTTTTTAAAAAATAAAAGTTAAATATTTTAAGTGTTTCCAATATCATCTATTTCCATTTTGTAATAAATGTGCTGCCTATTGATACACACACACACACCTCCCACACACACAATTACATGTGGTCTATTTTCAGAAAAATGAAGTCCAATGTGGGAAACATGTTCTTCTTGCCTCCAGGATGCTATCCATCAATATCCTTGGCCAGTATTTTATTAATTTTTAAATTTTCTTATTTATAATTTTCTTTAAGCTATTAAAACTTACATTTTCTTCAGCATACCCTGTCTCTGGTTTTTTTGTCCCCTAGAAATGTTACCTATGACGAGCAACAATCAGATGAACATCAACATCAACTGACTAGGAAATGGAGCAATACTTTTAAAGCGTTAATACTAACAAAAAATAGCTTAACCTTAAATTTATATCCAAAACTATCACTCACATGTGATGGTATAACAAAATCATCCCCAGGTCTCTAGAAGACCTCAGAAATTTCACCACGCAACAGACCCACAACGAAAATATTTTTAGAGAAATATTCAAATTATTAAAGAAACAGGAATGTTACAAGAGATATAGGATATAAAGACAGACAGAGTAATTTATTGCTAAGTTTAAAGGATGCACAAGGAAACTCCCAGCTTCTGTTCTGGAGGTGGAAGTCACAGAGAGCTCTGGCCCATGGTCACAACATACAAACTCACTTTTCTTGAACACTTCTGATTACAGAAGTCATAGAGCAGCCAATTCACCTGCACCTGGACGAAAGGCGCTTCCAAGACCAGAGAAGACACAAGCACTTGCTTAACCTGAGGAAGAGGCCCCCGGGTGTCACCTAAGCAGGCTGTGAATTCAGTGACAACTGTACAAACTGCTCCAGGCCAAGCAGGGGGGTAAGAGACTACACAGCATCCGGGACCTGCAGACACATGGTGAATTCCAGCCCAATCACCAGCTTCTCTCCACGCCCCTCCCCAGGGGCTCAGGGCCACCACTGGGGCCTGGGCAAGAGCCCTGGGAACACACCGGTCACGGGACAAGCCTGGGGGCCGAAACGCAGCCACTCGGGGAGGACACAGAGACCCAGCCAGCTCTTCCTCCTCCCTTTTCCCAGGGGGAACAAAAGCCACAGGGTGGCAGAGAGAGAGAAAAAGTTTCCACCTGCAATGCTCAAGACCAGCTGCAGACGGAGGAATGTGGGGTGGGAAGGAGACCTCTACAGTGGAGGAGGGGCAAGGCTCCGTCCTAGACCCAGACCAGGCCAGGTCTCCTCTCTCGAGGCAATGACAGGACCCCCAGGACACAGAGACAGTGTTCACGAGAGGGCAAAGGTGAAGCAGAACAAGAAATATCCTGCCAATCCACTCCACAGCATGTGTGGGAAAGCAGAACAGTACAGCTCCACTGAAAAATACTTCAGCATTTTCTTTTAAAAATTACTTCTCTCTTAGGTATTTAGCTAGCTAAGTGAAATAAAAACGCTATGGTTCACACCAAAACCTGCAAGTGAATATTTATCCCAATTTTATTCATAACTGCCCCAAAGCAGAACTACCCAAACATCCCTTAACTGGGAAATGATAAACTGCGGCAGGCACCTCCATAAAACAGAAGCCACCTCAGCAATAAAAAGGAGACAACCACTGACATATGCAACCACACAGATGACTCTCCGAAGCATAATGCTAAGTTAAAACGCCAGAATCAAAAGGACACACGATTCACAATTCTGTTCACATGATGTTATTGCAAAGGCAAAACCACAGGGTCAGAAAATAGGTAAGTGACTGCCTCGGGCAGAAGGTGGGGTCAGGGTGACAGCAAATGAGCCTGGGGGAATTTTTCAGTATGACGGAACTGTTCTTTACCTTTGTGGTTATATGGATATATGACAGTATGCAACTGTCAAAACCCACTAAATGGGTGCATTTTACTGCATATAAACTAAAGCTGAGTTTTTAAAACTAAGCAAAAGGTTGGGGGGCCAACAAAGAAAATAAAAATAGGATGTATTTAAATCACTAGAAAATGAAACGCTAGATGATCAATGCAAAGAGATATGAAAATGATAAAGCATTTATACTGCTAAATCTAAGAAATCAATTAGAACTGTAAATCTGAAGTTCTTTCAAAACGAAATTCATAAAGAAACATAGTCAAAGCTATGGTTTTTCCAATAGTTAGGTACTACTACTAACTGATGTGAGATGTTGTGAGTTGAGATGATGTGAGATGTGAGAATTGGAGCATAGAGAAGGCTGAGCACCAAAGAACTGATGCTTTTGAACTGTGGTGTTGGAGAAGACTCTTGAGAGTCCCTTGGACAGCAAGGAGATCAAAACAGGCAATTCTAAAGGAAATCAGTCCTGAATATTCATTGGAAGGACTGATGCGAAGCTGAAGCTCCAATACTTTGGCAGCTGATGCGAAGAGCTGACTCACTGGAAAAGACCCTGATGCTGGGAAAGACTAAAGGGCAAGAGGAGAAGGGGGCAACAGAGGATGAGACGGTTGGATGGCATCACCGACTCAATAGATGGGAATCTGAGGAATCTCAGGGAGACAGTGAAAGTGAGGGAAGGTGCAGTTCATGGGGTCACAAGGAGTCAGACACAACTTAGCGACTGGAAAACAACAACAAAAAAGACATGAGTCTTGAGAATTCCCTGGGGGTCCAGTGGTTAGGACTCAGCACTTTCACTGCTAGGCTGGGGGTTTGATCCCTGGTCCGGGAACTAAGATCTTGCATGCCTCAGGGTGTGGCCGAGGGAAAAAAAAAAAAGAAACATGAGCCTTCAGGGATATCATCTTCAAAACAAAATATAATGTGCAATCAATAGAAAAAAATTATCAGTGCAATAAAAAGCAGAAAAAGTGGAGAAAATTATTGCTTTCAGAGAGCTCACATAAAAGTAAGGGGGACAAATAATCAAATGAACTGCTAGGAAATAAAAAGTGTAACAAAGGGAAATAAAGCAGAAATAATGGGTAAATGCAGTGTGGACTGTTTATTTTTTATCTTTCATTTTGAAAATTTTCAAACCTTCTCCAAGATGCAGATCATGGTAGGGATTTGAAATTTTTAGTATTATTGAAATATTTAATGTAAATAGAAGAGATAGCCATTAAAGAGAGTTTGAGGGAAACTTAATTTATGTTTTAGAATGATCATTTCTGCAGCTATGCTAAAAGGTAACTGTTGCCTCCTAAGGATAACAGAAGGCAATGGCACCCCACTCCAATACTCTTGCCTGGAAAATCCCATGGACGGAGGAGCCTGGTAGGCTGCAGTCCATGGGATCGTGAAGAGTCAGACATGACTGAGCAACTTCACTTTCACTTTTCACTTTTATGCATTGGAGAAGGAAATGGCAACCCACTCCAGTGTTCTTGCCTGGAGAATCCCAGGGATGGGGTCGCATAGAGTCGGACACGACTGAAGTGACTTAGCAGTAGCAGGGATAACAGGGACTTGAACCAAGATGGTAGGCAAGGTAAGACGGTGAGTACTTGTCTGGGACATCTTCCAAAGTCAAACTACAAAATTCAGGGTGTGAGGTACGAGAAAAGAGAGACATCAGGATTAACTCAAAAGGTTTTGGTCTAAACAACTGGATGAATATTGCTAATATTTATACAAATTAAGAAATCCTGGGGAGAAGATTTGGGGTAGGCATGGGGTCAAGAATCAAGAGTGCTTCTGGACGTGTTATGAGTGCAGTGTCTAGAATACTTCCAAATAGTGATGTCAGGCAGAGACATGGACAGGAAAGTCCAGAGTGCAGAGAAAGATCGGCCCTGGAAATACAAATGTGTGTTCATCGGCACACAGACAGGACCTAGCTATCAGACTGAACAGAAGTGAACATGTTGAGGACTTCAACCTGAGGACTCCAACATTACAAAGTCGGGGGAGGTCTCCACAGAAGCCAGCAAAAGACAAAACAAGAAGGGAGATGTGCCGAGAGCAAAAGACAGAAAATAGTTCAAGAAGACGGGAATAGTCAACTGATGGATGGTTTCAGTTTTATTCATGTCTTCCAAGAAAGATCTAAAAAATTAACAAGACTCCAAAGCTAAAATATACACTGAGGTTATAACATCCTGTATTTCTTTTTTAAAAAAATGAGAGAGGGTAAAGAACAAGAGTATAAGCTTACATTTACAAGTAAATAAAAAATCTGTCCTTATGCTCAAAGTTTTGACTTTTATCTTCTTCTAGGAGCTGCACACTGCAAACACTCTGTTCTGGTCTGAGGGGAGCAGAGTAACATGCCAGACCACTGCTCTGTCCTACAGCCACGTAAGCCCCAGACACGCTCCACCCCAGGGACACACAGAGCCACCAGCTCTCAAATTCCACCCAGGTTTACGTCCTAAGCTTGCGTCTCTGAATTTCCTCTCGGCCAGCTCACTACCCTTCTTCCTGTCACTCATCTCTGACCCAGCTGCATTCCTTCTCGAACCTGATTTTGGCTTCCACACCAATAGAGACCAGGGAACTTGCAGATTCCTCAGACACAGAGCGCTGAAGGGCTGGGACCGGCTGCTTGCTGCTGTCCGCTTCTGCTTCAGCATCCTCTTCTGCTGACTGTTCTTTGATTTCTGCTTAATAGTAAAACAAGAGAACATAAAAGTCACTTTGCATTACATCACTCTTTGGTGAATTTATCTATAATGCAGATAGCATGAAGGAAAAATAACAAAACAACAAATGACAATACGTAACAAACACAGGAAAAACTTATATTTGTTGTTCAGCTGCTAAGTTGTGTCCAACTCTTTGCGACCCCATGGACTGCAGCACGTCAGGCTACATATAATCAAAATAATGTAAAACAGCATAGCTTTCCAAATTGCCGCTGACTTAAGTTTCGATCTTAGTAAAGCCTGTTAAGAACTTTATTTTCAGGATTACAACAAGTCCTCTACAAAACAAACACACTTTAAGGTGACTCGTAAAAAATTTTCTTCATAGTTTATTAATTGAAATTACCATTAATTTAAAACAATCATGCCACAGTCTCTAATTATCAGCCATTCTAGGAGCACAATGACTGAGCAGAACACACCTTGACCCCACTGCCTTCTTCAGTCATGCTCAGGACTCCCACCCTAAACACCACACAGACCTTCCTAGGACGCAGCCTAACTCGGGGGGGATTTTCAAACACCACTATTCCTAGTATCATTCTTCTCTTTGAGGAAAATCCACACTCTATCTCACACTGTACTGTTAGACAGTAACAGGCACAATTCCTCCACCAGCGTCCCTAATGCAATAAATCCCATGCTCGTGACACCATCTTTCTTTTCTGATGTGAAATTTACCTGTTACAGCTTTCTGCACCGCTGTCCCCAAACCAAAAAAACAGCAGCTTACAGTAGTCTAAGCTCCCCCTGTCTCTCCTTCTCTGGAGGGGCTCCCCTGCACTACCTTTTCCCTCAACGGACCTTCCTACACCGAATCCGTCTTCCCACACAGTTCTCTCCACCTCCGCAGGTGGCAAAAGAACGAACCACCCAGGGTCCACTCAACACTGGAAATGCAGCTGCACAAGGGAGTCCCCCCTTCTGAGTGAAATCGCCCTCACTTCTGAAATGCAGGGACATCAGGGATCACTACCGGCTTGGCTTGGTGCCCTGAGGGCCTCTTCTCAAGTACCAGTTCCACCAACTACTAACTAGGCAGCTTGATGTAGAAGTCACCTCTCTCAGCCTCAATTTGCTCCCCGTAAAGTTAGAAAACTACCTATATCTCATGAGGTTGTTAACAAAGATTAAAAGGTCTAATACCTGTCCCTTCAGCTAGTTTGAGACCTCCAAATGTGAGTACAGCTCTCTATATGTCCTTTATATTTTCATCTTTGAAGAGCGTAATTATTATCCAGGTTTCAACAGTCTCCTGTCTTCCTGATTTTTAAATCAGTATCTCTAACCCTAACTCCTCTCCTGAGCCTCCAGACCTCACTTTTGCTGCATACAAAGCACATCTAGCAGGTTCAACACCCACTTAGACATCAAATTTGATTTTCTGCCTTCAGATCACCACTTCACTAGGACTTCCCTATCAAAGTCTTCCAGATTCAAAATGAATTTTAGGGAGCTATCCTGACAGTTTCCCTGGTGGCTCAGACGGTAAAGCATCTGCCTACAATGCGGGAGGACCCTGGGTCGGCAAGATCCCCTGGAAAAGGAAATGGCAACCCACTCCAGGACTCTTGCCTGGAAAATCCCAAGGACGGAGAAGCCTGGCAGGCTACAGTCCACAGCGTCGCAAAAAGAGTCGGACATGACTAAGGGACTTCACTTTCACTTTCATTCTGACAAATAACTTTGAGAACTAGCAATTTGTTTAGTTAGAGATAACTGTAACTGTAAATCCTGTCAAATTATTAAATTAATAATGAAATGAGGCATCAGAGATGGTTTTAACTTTTCTATTTAAAATAATGGTTCTTTTTCAAGTTGAAACAGAAAAGCTGACCATAAATTAAGAGCTTCTGGAGCCTATTAATCATAGTGTCTCTCCTGTCTACCCCAGCCACAAAACTGGTATAGGATCAAATCTACAAATACAAAATACATTTGTATCAAAGAAGGATTATAAAAAGTTCTGCAGTTTCTAGTATATAAAAATGTTAATTTCTGTACAACAAAGGACTCCATGAACAAAATTTTAAAATATATCACAGATGGAAAGAAAACACATGTGATTTGTATCCCCAAGAAGGTATTCAAGTCCAGAATATGTAAAGAACTCCACAGATGAACAAGGCACATAACCCTGTAGGAAAAAATGGACAATGGACAAAAATGCATGCGTTCTTTCTGTTATTCAAGTTTCAGTAGGGCATGTAACTGCTCAGCCACAGACTATTTCCCAACCTTTTTTTGCAGCTAAGCACGGCATACTGTCACCAACAGAACGTGAGCAGAAGGAACCATGCAATCTCTTCACTGCCTTAAAGGAAAGGTGCTCTGGACTACACTGTGTTCCATCCACTGTATGGACTGGGCCATGGAGGTGTCAGCAACCCTTCTGCAACAATGCAGAAGAAAACACCACTCTGAGGAGGGCAGAGAAACTAGACGGAAGGAACCTGGGTCCACAAACAACCACAAGAAACAAAGACA
Organism: Cervus canadensis; assembly: GCF_019320065.1. Lineage (NCBI taxonomy): Eukaryota > Metazoa > Chordata > Mammalia > Artiodactyla > Cervidae > Cervus > Cervus canadensis. Next base: position 114,066,451 of record NC_057388.1, read on the forward strand.
TCCCGTCAGCCTGGACCCCTCCCTCTCAGAAACACTACATGAAGGAAAAATGAGTATCTGAGCCACTGCTGTCTCTGGGCATCTCTGTTACAGCAGTGTAACCCAGCTAATGAGCACAGAAAATGGGCGGGCTGATGAGCAGGCAGGGAAACGGTGACGGTGGCGCTTGGCAAACAGCTGGCCCCTCTGACGCTGTGTCACGGCATCGGCAGTGCTGCACCGCAGTGCCCTGAACTCCAGGGCGGGCATCCGGAGACACAGAAACCATCCCGTGGTGCCGGCCCTCTGGCGCTTTGCAACCAACGGCAGAAGGGAACATGGACTGCTTGAGAGAGGCTCTCTGCCCATAGGGTCAGACACACCTGAGCGCACACACACCCAAAATACTCTGCATGCCAAGTCACTTCAGTCGTGCCGGACTCTTTGCGGACTATAGCCTGCCAGATTCCTCTGTCCATGGGATTTCCCAGGCAAGAATGCTGGAATGGGTTGCCATTATCTCTTCCAAGGGATCTTCCCAAACCAGGGATTGAACTTGCATCTTTATGTCTCCTGCATTAGCAGACAGATTCTTTACCACTTGGGAAGCCCCCAAACACTACAAAATGACAAAATACTATAAAGTGACCATGTATAAAAACACTTTGTGAAGAAGCATTTCATTTCTACCCAGAGATGCCCAGGGCACACGTGGGATATGCCCTCTGTGTACCATTTCCATTACTAGGCAACAAGTGTCAAGAGAAGAGATGAAAACTATAAAAGAGGAATAAGAAGAGGGCCTCAGAAGTTTACAGACAGTGGTCAGGCAGACAAGGGTCACGGCGCTACATCCTGTCAGAACACGTTTCTGCTAAGAGCCAGCCCCAGTTAGCCCGCACCCACAAACCAGGAGCCCTCCAATAGGGTATGGCCTGCCTGCTCTCGCTTAACATCTTGCTAAGTGCCACTTGGGCCTCTAGTTAAAACTTTTCTTCTGGCAAAGTCGAGGCACAATCTCAGGTATTTCCTTCTTTTTATCCCCCTGCAACAGAAAATACATAACACCATAAACAATTTGGGGGTTCCGTTTATTGCTTATGAGTGTACCAAACATAGGAGGCAGCACCCCACTATACACTCTACAAAGCAGCTACTGTATTTGTGCTGCAAACCAGAGCCTAGCACAAAACCTAGATGTTCAGTAATTGTTTAATTAACTGATTAATTATGTTGTGTAATATAAAGCAAGCAAATAACCTTATTATAAGGAAACGCATAAATTAGAAAAAGCACAAGAAAAAATAAACCAAAATTTTAATGGGCTATGTATGCTCAGGCTCCTCCAACTCTTCGTGACCCCATGGACAGCAGCCTGCCAGGTTCCTCTCTGTCCGTGGGATTCTCCCGGCAAGAATACTGGAGTGGGTTGCCATTTCCTTCCCCAGGGGATCTTCCCGACCCAGGGATGGAAACCGTGTCTCTCACGTCTCCTACATTGGCAGGTGGATTCTTTACCAGTGTGCTACCTGGGAAGCCCTTTAAAGGGCTATTATTTGGTAATTACATTAATCAACACCAACATCCATTTTCTACTAGTTACCCAAACCACATGCTTCTACGCTTTCGGCAACTACTAAGTAGAGTAAAAATTATTTTTCTCTCTAACTTCATCTCCACACAACTGGCAACACTTGTCTTGCTTCCTTTATATATAATACTAAGACTACAGAAGAAAACATATCTAAGAAACTGCGTAATCATGTCCTTTCCTTCTTTTGAACAGTGATGCTCAAAAAAAGTATGCATTCTGAGTTATATTTTTCAGTTGTGTTTGTAGCTTACTGAATCTAATGTATCCACTAAATCCAAAATGTGCTATAAAGCTAAACAATTAGCACAATATCAGAAATACCAAGTATTTTACTTATCTTTATTCACTAACCTACTTAAAATGTTGACACTGATTAATAATATACTGCTTTCACAGGGCATGTAAAGACTTTAAAATGTAAGCTGACTATAAATATATACACAAAAATGTCAAACAGTGGTTCCCTAGAAGCTAACACTTCATACAGCTAACTTAGTTCTCTTTGTAACTTATCCACAGTTTCATAAATACAAACATACATTACTATTATACTTTTAATGTGATTTTTTGATGCAAGCACAAAAGAATTAAGAAAAAGACTAACACTTATCAAGACCTCAAAATCACAGTGACATTAATTAAAATAGTAATTGTTAAAATCCAACTGCTCTCTGGATGTATTATTTAGTTTAAAATATTTCCTTTAGATAAGTACTACATAGTATTAATACAACTTACATGAGGAATCTAAATAGTGAAACTCATAGAAGCAGAGATTACATTGGTGACTGTCAATGGTTATTGGTGGAGATGGGAAATAGGGAGGTATTAGTTAAAGGGTACAAAGTTTCAGTTATACAAGATGATCATGTCATAGAAACCTACTCTACAGCACAGAGCTATAGCTAACAATACTGTACACTTAAAAATTTTGCTAAGAGGGTAGATCTTATGTTAAATGTTATCATCACAGAAAATAAAAATAAAGAGGGCAGTATAGGAAAAAAATAAAATGAAATATTTCCTTTAGTTTTTCCTACATACCTTTAAAAAATTTTTTTAATGGATACTCATTTTTTGCAACTAATAGAAGAAATTAAATAAAACCCAACAAATTAGAATATACATCATCACCACATAATATATATAATTATAGCAATTATTATAGCAAAAATTATAGCAATCTTAATCTTCTTCTGAGTCTTATTTTTATTTCGGCCTAAAAATCCAATGCAAAAATAATATGAAAATATTTAAAGAAACATCGTCACGGCTAACGTTTAGTACATGCTTCCTCTCTCCTAGGCAATTGTTATAGGTGGTTAAATGCGTGAACTCACTTAAACTCTGCCTGATGAAGACAGCTGCGGGGCCTCAGGCTTTACACAAGCTAGGAAGTTAGTCTGCTACTGGGTCGCAGATGCTGTAGGAGACGCAAGACTCCTGCATCAAAGACAAGGACTGTGCCCCTCACTGCAGGGAGCAGCACAAGTGTGAGGACGCCGCTGGGGTTCACTGCTGGCCCCCAGGTGTCATGGGGGCAGAACCGTGGGTCCAAACGACCGTCTGCGCGTGCAGTGAACTGTACTACAGGACCAGGGAGGGTGGGGAACCACCGCTCTTAGAGTAAGCGTTAAACAGGCCTGTGCCTTGTCCCAGAGGGAGACCTGACCTCGTTCTTCAAGGCTGCTCACTGCAAACACAACCCTGGGAAAAGGCCCAGACAAGGAGCGGTCCAGGCCTTCCGTTCTTGGCACACACAGTAAGGCCTGTCGGGTGTGAAGGGGTACCCCCGCCACAGCTACTATCACATCTCCATTCCACACGTGAGGAAACAAGGTTGAGAGGTGAAGGGGTCTGCTCAAGGACACAATCAGCAGCGGGGTCTGGATTCAAACACAGGCAGTGTGGTTCCAGAACCTCAACGACTAATCACTACTTCACAGAATCTGAGTTGAAGTGAAAAAACTAAAGAAATCAAAGTAACTGCAGAACTGAAAACAAGAGGATCATATGAGGGGATTCCCTGGTGGCTCAGGGGTCAAGAATCCACCTGCCAATGCAGGGGTCACGGGTTCAATCCCTGGGCCAGGAAGACCCCACATGATGCGGAGCAACGACTGAGCCTGGGCTCTGCGGCCTGTGCACCCCAGCTACTGAAGCTTTCACGCTCCGGAGTCTGCGCTCTGCAGCCAGAAGCTCACACGCCACAGCAAGAGCAGCCCCAGCGCGCTGCAACTACAGAGAAGCCCAGGCAGCAGTCAAGACCCAGCACAGCCATAAATAAATAATATTTTTTTAAATATACTTTTTTAAAAAAAGAAGATCACATGAAGCAACAACCACTCTGAAGACAATGTTGGTAACGCTGGCAATGTGGTGGATGGACTGGAGAAAAGACACAGAAGAATCTGAAACAGTGGAAATGCTGCAAGACTAGTCAAGGAAGAACACCACACACAACAAATACGCGTAACTGCTACTACCTGACAAAGAAAACACACCGAATGAAAAGAATATTCAAAGCTGGCTTAAAAAACCAACATTCAAAAAACTAAGATCGTGGCATCCAGTTCCATCACTTCGTGGCAAACAGATGGGCAAAAAATGGAAACAGTGACAGACTATTTTCTTGGGCTCCAAAATCACTGCAGACGGTGACTGCAGCCATGTAATTAAAAGACTCCTGCTACTTGGGAAAAAAAGCTATGACAAACCTAGACAGTGTATTAAAAAACAGAGACATCACTTTGCGAACAAACGTCTATATAGGCAAAGCCATGGTTTTTCCAGCAGTCATGTATGGATGTGAGAGTTGGACCATAAAGAAGGCTGAGCGCCAAAGAATTGATGCTTTTGAACTGTGGTGTTGCAGAAGACTCTTGAGAGTCCTTTAGACAGCAAGATCAAACCAGTCAAACCTGAAGAATCAATCCTGAATATTCACTGGAGACTGATGCTGAGGCTCCAATACTCTGGCTGCTGCTGCTAAGTCACTTCAGTTGTGTCCGACTCTGTGCGACCCCAGAGACGGCAGCCCACCAGGCTCCCCCATCCCTGGGATTCTCCAGGCAAGAACACTGGAGTGGGTTGCCATTTCCTTCTCCAAATACTCTGGCTACCTGATGCAAAAACTGACTCGTTAGAAAAGACCCTGATGCTGGGAAAGACTGAGGGCAGGAGGAGAAGAGGGCAACAGAGGATGAGACGGTTGGATGGCATCACCAACTTGATGGACATGAGTTTGAGTAAACTCCGGGAGATAATGAAGGACAGGGAAGCCTGGCAGTCCATGAGATCACAAAGCGTCAAGATACAATTTAGCAACTGAACAACCTTTAATAACAATATCCTGGCTGAGAGAATCTAATAAACAGGTATCAAGTTTCATACACTATCTAAGGAAACAAAAGAGGCTAGCTATATATTCAAGTGCCCCCCAAATTTACATAAACTAGCACATGTTAGAATGCAGAGAAAACCCCAGAAAAACGTCTACTTCACTAACAGCAGACTAGGTAATTTGAAAGAACCCTCCAGTTGAACACAAATAAGAAAACTGAGTGAAATATTTTTTAAAGAGAAGAGTCTTAAATGCATCAAAAAGTTAACAAGATAGTAAGGAATTATGAGACAAAACTGCAGGGAAGGGGCAAAGAGCAAGGTGAGCCTGGAGTTCGGGGCTGCATTTCCCAAGGGGGCTTCAGCTGCTCGGGAAGAGGCAACTAAGAGCACTTGGTCTGACTCTCAAGACTCATGGATGGTTCTAGAAGCCTGCGACACCCTGGGAACTCAGTATGGCAGGAACCCCAGAGGGCTGGGCGTTAACAGGAAGAGTGAAACAGAAATCAATTTCTGCAAGGACCACTGCACAGCTCTGAGTCACATGCTTGGACAGAAAATAGAGCTGCAAAAGTGTAAGAGGTGATCCTTAGAAACCAGTGCCCCTAGGTGCCAGGAAAAAAAGAAACCAAAGAAAAACCACCCTCGAGGGGAAAAGATAATCTTCAATCTATTTCTACAAATAAACTGTCAAGTATATTATCCTGTACACAAACATAGATAATTAGTTACCTGAGAAGACAGGATGACATGGCAAGCAGGAGTAGAAACAGTTGAAACAAACCCAGAGACTCCAGATATTAAAATAATCAAACAATTTTAAACCAATTGTATGTATTATGTTAAAGGTAATAGAATTCAAGCATTAAAATTTTCAGGAGAGAGCTAAAAACTATTTAAAAAAAAGCAAACTTGAAAAAAAATAATAAAGAACTTTTAAAACATAACACATGGGGACTTCCCTGGTGGTCCAGTGGTTAAGACTCCAGGCTCCCAGTGCAGGGTGCCCGAGTTCAATACCTGGTCAAGGAACTAGATCCCACATGCCGCAACTTAAACCTGGAGCAGCCAAATAAATATTAAAAAAAAAAAATCTTGGACTTAATTGATACGTTTAATAAGAGGTTAGATAGCTAAAAGGGGTCAGAAAACTGTAAGATCTGTCTAGAATAAAGGACACAGGGACAAAAGTATAAAAAATCAAAAAGAGGGTAAATGACTCCAAACACAGTGAATCAGTTTAATGAACCTTCAAGTAGAAGAATGAATGAGTGGTACAAAAGCAGTATTTGAGTATATAATAGCTGGGAATTTTTCAAAGCTAATGAATATGGCCAGAAACCTCAAATTCCAAAGCATAAAAAGTGTACCAAAGCAATACAACAGTTAGAAATGAAAAGTAATAAAACAAGGATAAAATTCACATGAACACCTGGAAATTTTTTAAACTCTCTTAAACAGCTTAGCAGTGAAAGAGGAGATGCACGCTTCCAGAGGGAGGAGATGTATGTATACTTTGTGTCCGATTCATGTTAATGTACGCAGAAACTAACACAGTATTGTAAAGCAGTTATCCTCCAATTAATTTCAAAAAGTCAAAGAGGAGACCAAAATTACAATCAAAAACCATTTATAAAATAAGGATTATAACATTCAAACCTAGGGAAAGCACTAGAAATCATGTGAAAAGAAATACCAACCTTAAACACCTTTTTTCCCCTTTCGGTTTAGTAATTACTTAAAAAAAAATAATAATACTACTAATAATCAAACATCTACTCCAAAAGTTGGAAACAACATCCACAAAAGTTTCTTACAATTAGTATGTAACAAATAAGTTTAATACAAATCAAACATACAAAAATAAATTATATTTTCATATATCAGTAATGTATAATTTAAGGCCAGTTTGTGCTGGGTGTTCCCCCCACCCCCACCCCCGGGGCTGGGGGCAGGAGGGTGGATCCCAGGTGGTGCAGTGGTAGAGAATCCACTTGCTAAGGCAGGAGACATAGGTTCAATCCCCGGGTCGGGAAGATCCACTGGGGGAGGAAATGGCAACCCACTCCAGTATTCTTGCCTGGGAAATCCCATGGACAGAGGAGCCTGGCGGACTATAGTCCATGGCGTCGAAAACAGTTGGGACACAATTTAGCAACTGAGCATGCTTTTGTGTGTGTGTGTCATTTATAATAGCTCCCCTCCTTGGGGCTTTTATTGAGTTTTACCTCTAGATCTGCTAAACTCATTCAAATATAAAGATTAATTAAATATCATGTCTAGACTTTCAGGTAAAACACAATATCCATTAAAAATGTCTCCACAAAGAATTATTGTACAGACAGTTCTGGCTACACAGAAACTCCAGAGAAATAGGCTTAGTGAAGTCTAATGGTCAAGGCAGAATTTCTGAAAAGGAAGTTGGAGTGGGTACTCACAAAGAGTTGAGGTGACTTGGATAATTGAGAGATTGGTCTATACTGAGAGAAAGCCAAGATACAAGCACCACCTATTTTAATTATGTTCTTTCATCATGAAAAATGAGGTCCCCTAGACAAGACTGACATTCACTATGAACTAAAAGTACTGGATAAAACTGTTAATGATATAGTCTTAAAGATGTCATTTAACCATGTATTAATCAAAATATGGAAGGAAGGATTCAAGCCAATGCTCACCAACTCTTCAGATTCTTGAGAATAGAACTGATGTACCAGAACAATTTGGGAAAAGTTCCCTCCAGCGGGATTTTGAAAACTCTGCAGCCTAGAAAAACTAACAATCTAAGTCAAAATTTTAATAAGAAATATAAAGCTGGACAGAGAGAAGAACAGTTGTTACCAGTGGCTGGGGGTGGGGAAAATAGAGAGCTATTGGCCATTGGGTAGGAAGTTGTAGTTATACAGAATGAATACATATGGAGATCTATGTACTAGCAATAATGACTATAGTTAATAGTACTGTAATATTGAATACTGAAAACTTGCTAAGAGAGTAGATATCAGATTTAAAAAAAAAAGGAGAAGCTATATCGATTTCAGACACAACAGATTTCACAGCAAGTAAATTCTCAAGAATAAAGAGGAACATTACATAACTATATGTATGTATGATACATCAATTCTCCAACAACACGTAACAGTTCTTAACATATATGCACCTAACAACAGAGGTCAAAATACATGAGGCAAAAACTGACAGAACTAAAAGGAGAGATGTATGAATCCACTATCATATATGGGGACATTAATAGCCAACTATCAAAAAGAGACAGATCCAGCAAACAGAAAATCTGTAGGACAGTTGAACTCAACACCACCATCAATCAACTGGATGTAATGGACTACTTCATCCAACAACAGCAGAACTCACATTCTTCCGCAGCTCAGAAGGAACTTCTACCAACAGACCATATAAATTTGTTTCTGTGCCTTGAAACAAGTTTAAAATTATAGAAGTCATACAATGGCTGCTTTCAGACAACAACAGAATAAGCGAAATTGGCAGCATTGAATGTATACATAACAAACAAAGAAGGATCTAAAAACCAATAAACTAAGCTTCCACTTTACAAAACTGGAAAAAGAATAGCAAGTTAAATCCAAAATAAAGCAGAAGAAAAGAAATAATACAAATTAGAGCAGAAACCAATGAAATTGAAAATAGAAAAACGGGGGGGGGGGGTGCACGCGGGGCGGCGATGAAATCAGTGAAACCAAAAGGTGCTTCTTTGAAAAGCTCAATAAAATTGATAGGTCTAGCCAGGTTAACCAAGAAAAGAAGAGAGAGGATGAAATTACTAAAATCAGAAATAAAAGAGGGGCCACCACTATAGGTCCCATGGGCATTAAAAAAAGATACTAAAGGAATACTATGAACAAATCTATGCCCATAAATCTGAAAACCTAAATGAAATGGGCCAGTTCCTTGAAAGACACAATTTGCCAACACTCTGGCGGCTCAGCTGGTAAAGAATCCACCTGCAATGCGGGGAGACCCGAGTTCAACTCCTGGGTTGGGAAGATCCCCTGGAGAAGGGAAAAGGCAACCCACCTCCAGCATTCTGACCTGGAGAATTCCATTTCAAAGCAAAGCAAAAGCATCACTAAAAGAAGCAATCTGAACAGGCCTACATCAGATAAAGAAACTGAATCAATAATTAATAAGCTTCTAAAACAGAAAACACCAGGCCCAAATGGGTTCACTGGTGAATTCCACTAAATGCTTAAAGAAGATATTATACCAATTCTCTACAATCTCTTCTGAGAGACAGCAGCAGACGGATTATTTCCCAACTCATTCTGTGAGGCCAGCACTACCATAATACCAAAAATAGACAAAGATATCAAAAGGGGGGGGAATGACAGACAAATATCTCTCATGAACACAGATGCAAAAAACACTCAACAAAATTTTAATCAATTAAATCTAAAAATGTATATAAAGAATTATACACCACAACCAAGTGGGATTTATCCCAGGTACACAAGGCTGGTTCAACATTTGAAGATCAATAAATGTAATCCATTACATCAATAAGCTAAAAAAGAAAAGTCACGTGATTATATCAATAGATGCAGAAAAAGCATCAGACAAAAACCACAACACCCATTCATGATTTTAAATACCAACGAAACAACTTTCAACAAACTATTAGTAAGAATACAGGGGAACTTCCTCAATTTGACAAAGAATTCCTAACAAAAAACCTACATCAACACCATGGTTAGTGGTGAGAGACTAAAGCTTTCCCACTAAGATTAGGAACAACTCCTTCTGAACACCATCTTGAAGTTCCAGCTTCTGCAACAAGACTTAGAAATCAAAGGTATACTGATTTAGAAGGAAAAAATAAAAAAGTATCTTCTGTTCAAAGACATCATGACTGCCTATGTAGAAAATCTGGAAGAATCAACAAAATCTCCCTGTCTATATAGCAAAGTATCTGGATACAAGGTTAATATACAAAAGTAAATCACTTTCCTATACACCAGCAATGAACAAGTGAAACTGGAAATAAATTTAAACATTCACATTAGCACTCCCCCCCAAAAATACTTCGGTATAAAGTCAACAAAATATGCACAAGATCTATTTAATACATGACAAAAACTATAGAACTCTGATGAAGAAAAATCACAGTAGTTAAGAAGTTATTCCACGTTAGTGAACTATAAATATAAAACTCATCATTACCAAGATGTCAGTTCTTCCCAATTTCATCTATAAACTCAATGCAATCCTAATCAAAATCTATGGAGTTATTTTGTGGACATCAATGAATTGATCCTAAAATGAACACTCAGGGTGGACTTCCCTGGCAGTCCAATAGTTAAGACCACCACAGACGGAAATCTGGATGAGCTTGGGTTCAGCAATGACATTTTAGATACAACATCAAAAGTATGATAATGAGAGAAACAAATGACAGATCACATTTGATTAAAATTTAATATTTCTGCTCTGCAGAAAAAACTGCCAGCCAATAGATATATAAAGAAAAGCCACAGACTAGACAAAATATTAGCAAAAGATGTATCTTATCAAGGACTGTTACTCAAAATATAAGAAGAACTCTTAATTCTCACCATTCGATCCAGCAATCATCCTCCTTGGTATTTACCCAAAGAAGTCGAAAACTTTTATGTCTACACACAAACTCTATACACAAATGTTTATAGCAGTTTTATTCAAAACTGTGAAAACCTGGAAGCACCCAAGATATACTTCAGTAGGTGAACAGATGAACTGTTGCACATACATACAACAGAAAATTATTTAGCAATAAAAAGAAATGAGTTTTTAAGCCATGAAAAGAACTTAAATGTATACTACTATGTGAAACAAGCTAATCTGAAAAGGCTACATATTGTATGACTCCAATTATATGACATTTTGGGAAAGACAAAGCTACTGAGACAGTAGGAAGAACAATGGTTGCTGAGGAGGAAAGGATGAACAGGCAAAGCATGGAGGACTTTTAGGACAGTATCTGTTTGATACCTTTCTGACGGACACATGTCATCATATTATACATTTTCCCAAACCCACAGAGTGTGCAAAACCAAGAGTGAAGCCTAATGCGAACCAGGGGCTGAAGGCGAAAGGGAGAGGCAGCGCAGCTTTGCCAATCAGAACAAATGTGCCAGTGCTGGGGGTGGGGGGCTGAGAAAAGGGCAGCTGGACGGGGGTGGGGGGGGGGGGCAGGAAGGAAACGGGAAGCGACCGTGCTTCCACTCACACCCTGTAACTGCTCTAGTTACAGAACTATAATCATGGTGAACCTGTAACTGCTGTAAAAGCTAAAGTCTACTTAAAATTGTGCTAGAGACAAACTGAAGACATCAGTGGGAACTGCAATTTATAAGCACGTATAGACAGCCTCACATCTCTGTAACGACTAGTCTATCACTAGAGTGGACAACATAATCAATTCTCAGCAGAAATAGGTATGCATCCTGAGAGCCTAGACTTTCATCTCTTGTTCTATTCTCCAGCAAAAAGAACTACGAGCCCTGATGGAATAATCGAATTCATATTCGGAAGCCCAGAGAATATTGAAGATGGGCCTGAAAAATACTCTTCCCAGCAAACAGTAGCTTTGAAACATTGAGATGATATTAAAAAGGACTCAAATGCCAGTCAAAAATAGGTTCCCACTAGCCACACTAAGACAATGTAAGCAGTTTAAAAAAAAAAAAACTTTAATTGTAATTAGCTAAATTATAATTAACCAATTATAATTAACTAAAACAAGTTTGCAAAGCCCTGATTATATAATGATTCTTTAAAAAAAAGTGGAATTTCTCTCAAGTAACTAGCACTTCATTCAAGTGGATTTTATTTATAAAGAAAAATGCACAGAGAACTGGCAACAACCAGCTACAAAGAGAGGACGTTCTCACCATAAAAACTGAGGATTCTTGCCACCTTCCAATGACCACTGGTAGAAGACTCATTCCCACCACTTACCCCTCACACACACACCCTAAAGAATAAACACTGTTAATAAACCATGTTAAATTACTACAAATCATTTTTTTTTTAATGTATCAAGGCACACAGTTCACAGGGTAAGAGACCTTCCAATGAATCTTGGGCCTGGAAACAGAAATGTGCAGAGATGCTAAAGCCCTGCAGTCAACTGTAATGGGTTTTTAAACTGACTACAGCTACTATTATTAAAAATATTCAGATTCTGTTTGAACAAAAAAAATAAATAAAAAATAAAAATAAACTGACTACAAATTTATGGAACTCTTTCTTCTCTTTGCTTGCAGGTTGGTGATTTTAACAATTGTTCTTTGTCTTTTTCTTTACTATTCTTTTTGCTCTGTGTGTTCACTAAAGGAACTGGACAAAGGTCTCCCCAAGCACAAAGACAGAGCAAAGACTGAGACGTCTGGCTTTATTTAACTTTCATACACAAGGACAGGATGAGATAGATAGATAAGATAGGTAGATAGATATCATCCTGCTCCTGTTAAATCCTTTCAGTAAATTTGATTTGCTCTGAAATCGCACAGAAAATAGCAAGAGAAGATAGTCTATTTTGGGACTCCTCAGGTAAGAAAAAATTAAATGCCAAAATTTTACTTATGTGGTGATGTTCCAAGAACAGCAGTAGCTCAGGAAACAAGTAAGAAAAATACAAGAATGCACTACTGCTTAGTGATGCCTACTGTGTGTGTGAAGTGCCCGAGGCGCTGGGAACAAGCCCAGGAAGGAGACAAACCCCTGACCTCAGGAAGCTCACATTCCAGGATACAAGGCACACGATATGCACATGTGTAACATAACGCCTTGTCTGTTAAACACTAGGAGGAAAGGTAAAGCGGGAGCAGAGGACGGAGCTCACCAAGGGCTGCTTTTTGACAGGTTGGGCAGGAAAGGCCTCTCTGACAAGGGGGCACCGAGCAGAGAGCTGACTGAAGTCAGGCAATAAGTCCCACGAGGGTCTGGGAGAAAGGCGTTCTGAGCTAAGAAGACAAAAAGTGCCTGAGAAAGGGCTGGAGCCCGGAGAGCAGGGGGAAGACAGGAGATGCGGCTGGACAGGTAGCGAGGTCAGGGGAGCTTGAGGATCACAAACGAACTTAGGGTTTTAAGTGTCACTGGAGGCCTTGGAGAGCTGACAGAAGGAAAGCAAAAGACTCTTGGGTTTGTCTTTTTTTTTTTTTTAGTTAATTAATTTATTTGAATGCACAGCCACATTTATTTGTTTGGCTGGTCTTAATTGTGGTATGTGGGATCTAGGTCCCTGACTAGGGACTGAACTCGTGCCCCCTGCATTGGAAGCTTGGAGTCTTAGCCACTGGACCACCAGGGAAGTCCTTACTTGGGGTATCAGAAGCTCACCCTGCCACTACATAGAGAACAAAACTAGAATGGGTGAGAGTGAGACCAGCTGGTAGCTTGGCAGCAATCCACACAAACAGTGGTGGTCCGAGTTCTCAAGTGACCGTGGTGAGCAGATGAGAGCTGTCTGAAATCAGGACGGAGCACTAAGGTAAAGCCCGAAGCATTTTCCAACAGGGTCCATGTTTTTAGCCTGAATGGTACATGATGTCATTTATTGAAGTGGGAACACTTAAGGAGAAGGTTTGGGAACAACCAATGGTTCCACAGAAGACATATTAAGCTAGGGATCCACTGGAGACATCTAAGAGGAGATGTTAAGAAGTAAGGTGAAGATACTGGTTGTGTTCAAAGTAAGAAAAGAGCTGGCAATATAACTTTGAGAGTCACCAGCACACAGATAGTAGTTATAGCAACTAAACTGAATCAGACCACCTAATCTGTGAGAAGATGAGCAAAAGAGAAAGGAAGAGACCAGTGAGATAGGAAAGAGCAAGAGAATGTGTTATCCTGAAAGTCAAATTAAAAAAAGAGACAGAGAGTTTCACTCCTGAAAACGTCAGCTGCATAAAGTGAGGCTGAATACTTAAGGCAAACAAAGATTCAATGGTGGTTCTGGCAACATGAGATCAAAACAGCTTCAATAGAGCGAGAGGTAGAAAGCTTGCCTGTAGCCAGGTTCATGAGAAAATGAACAAAAATAAGCAACTACCATACAGTCCTGAATATTCATTGGAAGGACTGATGCTGAAGCTGAAACGCCAATACTTTGGCCACATGATGTGAAGAACTGACTCACTGGAAAAGACCCTAATGCTGGGAAAGACTGAAGGCAGGAGGAGAAGGGGATGACAAAGAATGTGATAGTTGGATGGCATCATCAACTCAAGGGACATGAGTTTAAGTAAACTCTGGGAGTTGGTGATGGACAGGGAGGCCTGGCATACTGTAGTCCATGGGGTCACAAACAGTCGGACACAACTGAGCAACTGAACTGAACCAAACTGTTAAGTACAGATAATTCTTTCAAGAGCTTTTGCTGTGAAGATGAGCAAAGAAGCAACACAGTAACTGAAAGCGATATCCGATCAAGAGAAGGTACTCTTGTTTAAGAGGGGTGATACTGCACACTGCTATACTTAAAATGGATAACCAACAAGCACCTACTGTACTGCACAGGGAACTCTGCCCAATGTTATCCAACAACCTAAACAGGAAAAGAATTTGAAAGAATAGATACGTGTATGGGCGTAACTGAATCACTTGGCTGTACACCTGAAACTAACCTAACATTGTTAATCACCTACACTCCAAAGTAAAATAAAAGTAAAAAAAAAAAAAAAAGGTGACAGTGTAGCAAATGCTTAACACTAATGGAAATAATTCTCTGAGCAAGGGAGTTCAAGATGCTGGAAACCAAGGGAAACTGAAGGGGCAAGGGGGACAGACACAGGCAGAGCGGCTGGCTGTAGAAACCCCAGAGACTCTTCATCCTATTTCAACAGGAGGGCTGGTAAAACAGAGGGGTAGAGATGAGAGCAGGAAAGAAAATCTGATGGTGGATTACAGTGGAATTTCTTTCCTGATTGCTTCTAATTTTTTTTTTTTTCATTGAAATAAGTAAGATCATCAACTGAAAATGGAAAATGAGGTGTCAGAAGTTTGAAAGAACAGAAGGTGGTGAAAGGATGATCACTGATAATGGGTGAGAGAACTCTAGGTATAAGTGGGATGGGTGGAAGGTCAACCATGACCCACTGGAGGTTGAAGTTTTCTCCAGTCTGGCTGCTGCAATGCAGAGTCTGAGTTTCGTTATGAAACCAAAATAGCGGGAGGATGGCAAGGGAGCTCAAGGTGCATAAGAGAGAGACTACCAAAATGGATGACAGAATCTGAACTAGAAAAACAGGGTGACAAATCCCATCGGCAAGATAAGTTGGACGAGTCACTATGGCTGAAGGGTTATCATGGTGTGGATAGAGCCGGTAAAAGAAGAGTTAGACTTGAAACTGAGATTTTGGAAGTGAAACAGCAATAGTCCCAGTAAGTGGTACAATATTAAGAGGCTAAAGTACAGCCATAAGGAGAGGCTGAGACTTCCCAGGGGGCCCAGTGGTTGACAATCTGCCTTGCAAGGCAGGGGACCCAGGTTCAATCCCTGGTCAGGGTACTAAGATCCCACACGCCACTGGGAAGCTAAGCCTACATGCCCCAGCTCCAGAGGGCAAAGAGAAGCCTCCGAGGGCCGCGAGGAAGACCCCGCGCAGCCCAATGAATGAATAAATAAAAGGAATGAGTGTCTCACGTGGGCTGGAGAGAGGACTGTTGAGGAAAGGAAGGCACCACTAGGTCTGGGTACTGAATAGATTATGAGAATGGACGACGGGAGGAGGAGAGGAAAACGGACAGGGAGGCGCTGAGTCTTCCGAGGATGAGACAGACGGGGAGACCGTGCCACTCTAAGCCGGGACTGTGGGCAGTCAGAGCGCACTGGCTTAGAGGGACATGTGCTTACTCATAAATGTTACTCAAAAGTACAAGTAACTTTTGAGACAAAAGTAACAGCACAAAGTACAGAAAAAAATTAAAATTAAGGGGGAAAACTATGAAAAACAACTTGTGGGGAACTGAAATAAATCCAAATATAAAATATTAACATGGCAATGAACGTGCACCAAAGGGGTAAAATGTAAGGAGATGCATTCTGAACTTCCAGCTTCTCTCTGGTCTGTCTACTTAACTGGACTCTAAGGGAAAAGCAATGAAAATGGCTGGACTTCTGAAGGCTTTTCAAGAATTACAGGCATATAATAGGAACACATCGGATAACCAAAAGTATTTTGTGGAAAATAATATTTTAAAAGATGTAGCAATTTCTAATTTTCTCTGTATTTTCTCTAATTTTCTCCTTTAAGCATCAAGGAGATGCCATTCAACTTCAGAGAAGCAGCCTATCAACTGTGTCTACACTCTATCCAACGACCGTAAAAACAGTGAGAGGTCACCTCACTGAGACAAACCTCTGAACACGATATGAAACCTACTCCCTTTGACAACTCATTAAATCACTAACCCAGGGTAAATTTTGGAAACCACCTTGGCAACTTACTCTACCTTCCTCTTGCAGATGCAAAAACACATTAGCTTCCTCAAGGCACCCAGAAGTCCAGGAGACAAGAAAGTATTTGGTCTGCTTTAACCCAGCATTCCACAGTATTATTAGCTCATGAAATGTACTTTTTCCCTCACCTACATACTAACACAATAAACAAACACCAGATGGTTCATAAGCCAGAAATTTACCAAGAGTTATCACTCAAATGGCCTAGAATTATGTTTATTCCAGTTTTAATTTTGCTTTAATAAAATATTTCTATACAGAGTTTAAATGATTTCTACTAAATCAGAGCTTTGGTGGGAAAAAGAAAGAAAATTCTGTTTTTTCACTTTGTCATTACTTGTCAAACTACTTCAGCACGTGGACACTTTAGAACTCAGTGAACAGACGAACGCTACTTGTGCAAAGTACTGTGTAAATTTTTAAATTTTCTAATCAAGTTTTGATACCTGTTTCCACAATATTTTCTGTTTCTGTTGTCTCCAGTCCATCCATGCTGTCCTCATCTTCCGCTGCGGTTTTTCCTCGACTTCGAGGCCTGCAGACAAAGAATAAACACATGTAATTAAATGGTACATTTTAAGACTTAGAATTCTACTCAAAATAAAGCCCAAGTGAAAGGTACATGGAATCAAATAATTTAGGCAATTCTCCCTTCATTTTACCATGTCAGACAGTAAATGTCACACTTCATAGTTGTTTTCCCCACAAATTCAGCTTCTCCTTACACCCAAACACGGGGACATGCGCACATTACTATGTCCGTGTCATCATAACTCACTTCTTCACATAGTCCTCAGACGAGGCTTTCCCCTCTTTTACCAGACCTTAAGATGACTCCCTGTCTACAGCAGTGGACTTTTAACTGCCTAGCTGGCTCTTTTCAAAGTGCACACACCAGGTTATACCTCTAGATCTAACGAAATTGGGGAGTGACATCTGTGATCTCTATTTTAAAATTTCACTCCTTAAGGAGAAAGTGAGGCATACCCGTGCAAACCACCCCCCTTCAAAAAAACCTCTATTAAACATGATTTAATCACACTACTATTGGATTCCATCTCAAAAATGACAGAATGATCTCTGTTTGTTTCCAAGGCAAACCATTCAATATCACGGTAATTGAAGCCCTATGCCCCAACCAGTAACACTGAAGAAGCTGAAGTTGAATGGTTCTATGAAGACCTACAAGACCTTTTAGAACTAACACCCAAAAAAGATGTCCTTTTCATTATAGGGGACTGGACTGCAAAAGTAGGGAGTCAAGAAACACCTGGAGGAACAGGCAAATTTGGCCTTGGAGTACGGAATGAAGCAGGGCAAAGGCTAATAGGGTTTTGCCAAGAGAACGCACTGGTCATAGCAAACACCCACTTTCAACAACACAAGAGAAGACGCTACACATGGACATCACCAGCTGGTCAACACCGAAATCAGATTGATTATATTCTTTGCAGCCAAAGATGGAGAAGCTCTATACAGTCAGCAAAAACAAGACCGGGAGCTGACTGTGGCTCAGATCACGAACTCCTTATTGCCAAATTCAGACTTAAACTGAAGAAAGTAGGGAAAACCACAAGACCATTCAGGTATTATCTAAATCAAATCCACTATACAGTGGAAGTGAGAAATAGATTTAAGGGACTAGATCTGATAGAGAGTCTGATGAACTATGGACGGAGGTTCGTGACACTGTACTGGAGACAGGGATCAAGACCATCCCCATGGAAAAGAAGGAGGTGGTGATGGACAGGGAGGCCTGGCGTGGTGTGATTCATGGGGTCGCAAAGAGTCAGACACGACTAAGCGACTGAACTGAACTGAATCACACTACAAGTGTGATGGATTTTAACTTAAAAAACACTTCAGTACACTCAAATAAATGTTAAGAATCATGGTAAAGTAAGATTTTTTTAACCAATACAAATTAAAAAAACTAAGGCCTTTAACGTCTTTGATGTCTCATAAATAAATGAATCAAAAAAAATTCAAACACATAAAGTAAGAAAAAAGCAAGACACTACATGTAAAAAAAAACTTAGAAACTGATAAATCAGTATTCAGATAATTTCAGAGTTTTAAATTATTTCATTACTTAAAAAGAACAGGCACAAATGAACTGAGTATTTATTTGAAAAATATCAAAAGAGTTGAAAACAATGAATAGAGAAAATAATATGAATAAAAATAAAGCAAAAGGTTGTTTTAAACAACAGGAGACCCATTTAAATTTTACTTTTTAAAGGAAATCCATAAAAACTAATAAAGGAAATACATAAATCTTTTAAGTTAAAGTAATCAAAGTTCAAATATTTAATAAGCGAATTACTACAAACTGTTTAAAGTCATCCTCACCCTCCCCAAAATTAAAAAAGATACCTGAACCAAAACCCTAACATATCCAAAAACTATGGATGAAAAAAAATCTAAATAAAATACCAATAATCAGAATGCGAGCATAATTTAATATTAGAAATCTGCCAATATAACACGCCAAGTCAAGCAGTCAAAACACCATCATTCATAAGAAGAGGGAAAAGAGGCAGAATAAGATGACAAAAATTTGGGGAAGGGGGGATTGGGGCTAAGGCTGATTTTACTGTTCATGGGAAAAGGGAGAGAATAGTTATCTTTAGAATTTATTAAGGCAACCTGTTATGTTTAAACTAAAACAATTACAGGAGAAAAAAGGAACAGAGGAACCAAGGTTTGATTAGTCCAACAGCAGGCAGACCAGGAGAAAAAAACTCATGGTAAATAGAAAATAAGATAGAAATAAATATGAGTTTACACAGCAAATATAAATGGCCTAAAACTTAATGCTGTCATTACTTAACGATGAAAATAATTCAGCAGTGTAACATAACTCAATAGAACTTCAAATTACATAAAACACACATACAAAGAACAACAGAAAGAAATTGCTAGCTTCACAATCATTTCGGGCGATTTTAACATCTCACTCTCAGAAACTGATAGATGAAACATTAAAAGCATTTTAAGCAAGTATTTAGACAATACATTTAACAGGCAACATTAGACAACTTGATCAAACCACCTTGCGTCTGGCTCTATTAAAACACTGGATAAACAAAACAAAATCCCTGCCTTCTCCAAACTACACTCTAGTAGGAAGATATATTTTTTATTCTTGAAAACAAATAAAACACAAGAAAATACTACGGAAAAACAGGCAAAGAATGAAGGACTAGCTATCTGTTTAAATACATTTATAAAATCAGTCAGTCCGTCACTCAGTCGTGTCCAACTCTTTTACATTTACAAAATAAACTTCATGAAATAAAATTCATCTGAGTAAAGAGACACTTGAGTACAGATGTGAAGTAGAACAGGACCCAAACCAGGCAGATATCTGGTAAAAGAGCTCTGCAGTAGAAGGAAGAGCAAATGCTAAATTCTTCAGAGAAGAGCTGGCAGGACAGCCAGGACACACCGCTGGAGCAGACGGACTGAGAGGAGTGCGAGGAGACAGGCCGCCTAAGAAAGCTTTCTAAAGGCGGGGGTGGGGATTCACTTGTTGAGAAACTTGCAGCCCAATATAATGACTGGATACAGGGAGACAGGAAACTCTTGAAATAATCCCAACATGACTACTATAACGGGAAAGAGAATAAGAAATTAATTCAAGAGAGATTATCGAAGTAAAATTTACACTTAATCTTTCCTTCATGTTCTTCATAACTGTGTACATTCATTGCTAAAAAAACTGAAACACACGTGGCTTTGCTGGCTAACCCTCATCTTCCAGGCCAATGCCCTGCTCTATTTTAAGTCTCTCTCGCTACCATCCTGGCCATCACTAGTTGTAAGTTTGGGGTACAACTGGCTTTTACGTCAAACCTGTTTTATCTTTTTAGGGTCTCAATGTTGGTTGTCTGCATCATGGCGGTAGTTACTGTTTAGTTGCTAAGTCCGGTCCGACTCTTTGTGACCCCATGGACTGTAGCCCACCAGGCTCCTCTGTCTGTGGGGGTTATCAGACAGAATACTGACTGGTGTGGGTTGCCATTTCCTACTCCAGGGGATCTTCCTGATCCAGGGATCAAACTCGCATCTCTTGTATGGGCAGGCAGATTCTTTACGCCACTGAGCTACCAGGGAAGCCCCTGAACAGTGGTATTTACTCCTAAAAAATAAATTTTAATTTTTGCCTTGCTTTTTCCTCCTGCTTCTACTTATTTCTTCTATTCTTGATTTTTGGCACCACTGAAAACATACTTTTTACATTCATCAATCCATCAGAATTCTACTGCTTCTGGTCAATGGATCAATGTATCAACATCATGAATTTTATTTTTCTGAATGCGAAACATAAAGGTCATATTGTCAAACCCATAGCAGTTGGCAATTTCCAAACTTAAATAGCAAACTGGATGCATACATTTTCATAGTGCATTCACATGTTCTCAGTTTTGGTTTTAAATAGTCTAATTACAAATGATAACACAAAGACTATTTATTTCAATCTTTCTTTAGTTTTTCTACCTTCTTCTCTTTTTCCTTTGTATCACATAACCTTTTCATCTTACTTTTCCTTGTTTCACTTTGCTGCAAAGAAATATGAAGTAAAATAACACAACTAATTCTATTTGAGAAAATTTTCCAAAATTCAATGTTTCTTGTTAATCTTATAAACTAAAACTAATTTAAAAGAAAAACTAATGTGAATT
Source organism: Cervus canadensis (assembly GCF_019320065.1). Classification (NCBI taxonomy): domain Eukaryota; kingdom Metazoa; phylum Chordata; class Mammalia; order Artiodactyla; family Cervidae; genus Cervus; species Cervus canadensis. The sequence goes on from NC_057388.1 coordinate 114,087,530, forward strand.
CCTAAAACAGCAAAGGAGGCTTCTACTTAAAGTCACACAGAAATAAGAAGATTCAGATTTACACCCTCGTGGTAAACAGACGAAGTGTAAGAAACAGTAATTATCAGACACTGGCCAACAGGCAGAGAGAGAACTGTAACCCCTGAGAAAAAGGAAACCAGAAAGGTGAATCCCACCTTCACAAAGGCTTTCTGTGTGGAGTTAACTTATGAACTGCAGCGCACAGAGGGAACTCCGGGCTGGCAGCTATGCTGAAATGGGCATAAAGAAATCATTAGTCAAGGGGACTAAAAGAGTAGAATTTGCGGAGCAGAGTACACTAAAATGAGGAAGCAGAGAAAAAGCTCCAGAAATCTGCATAAGAGTACCCTTGAATTTTAATCTAAATACCAAACTGTACCGTTGTGGTGTAAAACCTCACAAGGCTGAATAGGAACTGCTTCCAAGGCAAGAACCAATAGAGAAAAGATGCAATATGGACAAGTCCCAGAGCTCACAGTGAGCCAGGAATCAGTTATGCTCCCTCTGGCCAGAGCGCTAAGACCTCGGGGACTACATCGAATGCATCTGGAGCGCGCCTTTAGGAAGAGGGCTAAATGAAACCTAGAACAAACACTTTTCTAGACAAGCCATAAAGGAGCTAACAAAAGCAACAACAGAATCAAAATGACCCACAATTCATTCAACTGGTGGCCAAAAAAAAAAAAAAAAGACATAACCACAAGAAAAATCAAGGAATAGAAACAGAAAACAGAGATGACAGACAGATAAGCATGGATATTAAACCAGCATTATTATCACTATGCCTCATGCTTACTGAGTGTGAAAAACACGAAAAGAGAAGCGAAATGGAAGATGATGATGGTTAATATCAAATGATGACATCATATGAAAACTTCACTTTGAAAGATCAACATCTGATTAGAAATTGCAAAAGAAGGATGACTGACCTTTAAAACATAGCAAAACAAACAAACAAAAACCTTCCCCAAATAAAAGACAAACACAGCTAAATTCAGTGCCCCCTGGGACAGTAACAACCACTCTAATATGTGTGAAGCTTGAGTAGGAGGGAAGAGAGTGGAAAAAATATTTAGAGAAATAATAGCAACAAAATCCTACAAATTAGAAAAAAATAAAAACCCACAGGGACTTCTCTGGCTATCTGGTGGCTAAGACTCTGTGCTCCCAATGCAGGGGGCCCAGGTTTGATCCCTGGTCAAGGGAACTACATCCCACATGCTGCCAAGTAAAAACCTGCTTTACCGTCTACGCCACCAGGGAAGTCAAGTAAAACGTAGCACAGCCAAATAAATAAATAAAAAGAAATAAAACAAAACACAGACACAAGAAGCACAACAAAATTCCTAACACACAAATACACACACACACACACCCCACCCCAGTAAGGCACTTAACAGTCAATCTGCTGACAAACAGCAAGAAAAAGAAATTCGTAAAAGCAACTCCCCTCAAAAGACATACTTACTGTTTACAGAGTAACAAAAATAATGACTGCAACCTTTGCATCTGAAAGGATGTAAGCCAGACTCTGAAACAACATATTTAAAAGTACTTGGAAGAAAATTAAAGGTGGGGAAAAAGACCCATAAACCCTTGAATAAAACATACAACAAAAAGCATCCTTCAAAAGTAACAGTAGGACCTCCCTGGTGTACCAGTGCTTAAGAATCCACTTTGTGATGCAGGGTACGCAGGTTTGATCCCTGGTCAGGGAACTAGGATCCCATATGCCAGTGGGGCAACTAAGTCCATGCTCCACAACCAGAGAAGCTAGCCCAGCGCAACAGAAGATCCTGAACGACGCAACCAACATCCTGTGTGTCACAACTAAGACCTGATATAGCCAAATAAAGATAAACAGCAAAAAATAAAAAATAAACAAGTTGAAAGAAACCTTCATTATATGTTAAGGAAATTCTTCAGACAAAAGGAAAACAATACTCAGTAAGTATCTAGACCAAAATTCCTGTATGCAAAAGAATAAAGAGTGATGTAAATGGTATGTGAGTAAATTTATAAAAGACTTATATACTTAAACCTCTTTAAAAATTAATTCACCATTGAAAGCAAAAATAATAATTTATTGTGGGTTTCAAAATACGCAGAAAATTTAAATGTATGGAAAAAATAGTTCAAAACACAGGAGGGTAAAAGTGTACTGATGTATGGGTTTTATATCACAGCTCAGTAACTGAGGCACCCTCTGAAGAGCTAACACTGTGCAATGTAAATCCTAAGTCTTTTGTAAACACACACACTGTCAGTTTTCTAGTCCAATGAAAATAAAAACGGAATCCTAAAAATATATTCAATTAACCCAAAAAAGATAGGAAATGAATAGAAGGAAAAAAGTGGAAAATGGGAGAGAAAGAACAAATACAAAACAAAGCGCAAGTAGATTTAATCCCTCAGTTCAGTTCAGTCGCTCAGTCGTGTCCGACTCTTTGCAACCCCAAGAATCACACCACGCCAGGCCTCCCTGTCCATCACCAACTCCCGGAGTTTACTCAAATTCATGCCCATCGAGTTGGTGATGCCATCCAGCCATCTCATTCTCTGTCATCCCCTTCTCCTCCTGCCCTCAATCCCTCCCAGCATCAGGGTCTTTTCAAATGAGTCAACTCTTCGCATGAGGTGGCCAAAGTATTGGAGTTTCAGCTTCAGCATCAGTCCTTCCAATGAACACCCAGGACTGATCTCCTTTAGGATGGACTGGTTGGATCTCCTTGCAGTCCAAGGGACTCTCAAGAGTCTTCTTCAACACCACAGTTCAAAAGCATCAATTCTTCAGCACTCAGCTTTCTTCACAGTCCAACTCTCACATCCATACATGACCACTGGAAAAACCATAGCCTTGACTAGGTGCACCTTTGTGGGCAGAGTAATGTCTCTGCTTTTTAATATGCTATCTAGGTTGGTCATAACTTTCCTTCCAAGGAGTAAGCATCTTTTTAATTTCATGACTGCAATCACCATCTGCAGTGATTTTGGAGCCCCAAAAATATAAAGTCTGACACTGTTTCCCTATCTATTTCCCATGAAGTGATGGGACCAGATGCCATGATCTCAGCTTTCTGAATGTTGAGCTTTAAGCCAACTTTTTCACTCTCCTCTTTCACTTTCATCAAGAGACTTTTTAGTTCCTCTTCACTTTCTGCCATAAGGGTAGTGTCATCTGCATATCTGAGGTTATTGATATTTCTCCCGGCAATCTTGATTCCAGCTTGTGCTTCTTCCAGCCCTCCACATTAGTAATTGTGTTAAGGGTAAATGGTCTCAACCCAACAACTGAAAGGCAAAACTTGTCAGATTAAATGAAGGCAGCAAGAATCTTCATCAAGGAGATACAATCCTAAAAATGCATGCAGTCCACAGCAAAGTTCCAAAACATGAAAGGAAAGCCACAATTATACCTGGATAGCACAACCCTCTGCTCAGTAACTGCTACAGATAGACACAAAACTCAGTAGAGATGGAAGATTTACCACTACTACCAACCACATGGACTGAACTGACAGCTCAACAACATCCTACCTAAGGACAACAGAACACCTACTCCTTTCAAGTACATGATCCCAAGATCAGACTGGTTCCAAATCGGGAAAGGAGTAGTCAAGGCTATATACTGTCACCCTGCTTATTTAACTAATATGCAGAGTGCATCATGCGACATGCCAGGCTGGATGAAGCACAAGCTGGAATCAAGATTGATGGGAGAAATATCAACAATCACTAGTCCAGAAAGGGAGAAATATCAACAACCACTAGTCCAGAAAGAAATGACCAGGAAAATTTAAAAATTGCTTGAGCGAAATGAAAACGAAAACATGGCATTTCAAGATTTGTAACATTCGGGTTATCAGTGAATGAGGGAAACTTACAATTTTAAATAGTTATATCAGGGGCAAGATGGGGTAGGGAATTAAGAGGTATAAACTATTATGTATAAAATAAATAAGCTATAAGGATATATAGTAAACACAGGAAATATAATATTTTATAATAATTATTTTATAAAATATTTTAAAGGTTATATTACTCCATGTATAAACAGAGTAATATAACCTTTAATAACTGCAAATCAATTGAGGATCATTATATCATATATCTGACACTTCTGAAATAGTGTACATCGATTATACCTCAATTTTTTTTAAAGTTATATTAAAAACCTCTTAATAGTAACATAGGTCTCCACTTAAAAGAAATTAAAAAATGAAAATCAAGACTAATAAGTAGAAGGGAAGAAATAATAAAAGAGCAGAGATTGATGACATAAAACCACAAGTTTGTTTTAAAACTGAAAACAAAAGATAGTTCTTTGAAAGAACAGATGACCAACTAGCAAAAATGATCAAGAAAACTTTAAAAAGCCTCACAAATTACCAATTAAAAAAATTGAAAGGGGAGGGTCATCACTAGAGAGACTACACACATTAAAGGAAGATGATATTCTATTACAAACAATTTTGTCAATAAAACAGAAACTTAGATGAAATGGACCAAAATCCTTGGAAGGCACAAATTACCATATATGACTTAAGAATAGAGAATCTGAGTAACCCAATTACATATTCTAAAAATTGAATTTGTAAGCAAAAGCCTTCACAAAAAGAAAATCCAATTCCTGATGGCTTTACTGATGAATTCCATCAAACTTTTAAGAAATCCTACACTATCTTTTGTAAATAACGAAGAAAAGAACACTTTCCAACTCATTCTATGAGGCTGGCATGCCACTGACAGCAAAAATCAAAGACATTACATAAAACCAATATCCATTATAAACACAGACCTGTTCCATAAAATAAAAAAGGAACACTCTTCCACCCATTTTTTGCAGATATTACAACTGTCATACACACCAAATCAAATCAAGGGTAATGAAAGAAAATAAAATTACAGCCTATTTTTCAATTTAAGAACTCCAAACAAAAGATTATCAAGGGGCTCCACCTCTAAATAAGATGGAGAAATATATGCCAAACTTTTTCTCCCACTGAATCTAACTACAAGCATGTAAATAATTCATGAAACAATTGTTTGAGTTGCCTTAAAAAACTTAAAACAGCAGTTTGTTCTGGAACAGACACCAAAATTCACTAAGTATCTCTAAGTTTACTACCATTTTACCTCTCCCATATCCCCTGGCCTGAACTAAAAGAAGTCTGAAACCCAGAACTCAGTGCTGAGGTGCAGAAAAAGAAAGAGCTTGCCTGAACTGACCACAACCTGCCCGTGGGTGGGCCTGATCCGAATTAGTGTAAGAACACCTTTGAGAGCTGGGCTAACAGGTCCCACAGGGGTGACTTGGTACTGCACACACAGTACAAATAGAAACAGTTCCACAAGAGGCTTTGAAAGCTAAACTGACCTTACTACAGGCCACAAAAGGCTGGTTGTAACCTGCAGCTTGTACCTACCCAGGCTAAGAGACTGTTAAATCAAAATTACCAACCTTCTCCATAAGATATTTCTAAAATCCACAGTCTCATAATATCTAAGATGTTCAGGAAACAATCCAAAATTACTTGATACTCAAAGAACTACAATAAAATCAAATCACCCGAAAAAATACAACTCAAGAGGCTAATGAACACAAGAGGCTAATGATAAAATGACAGAAGTTGGACTTATGAACACTTTCAGGCAGCTATTATAACTGTATGAGCAATTCTGAACACTTAAAGCTTAAAACAGAAAGTATCAGCAAATAATGAAAAGACATAAAGAAGAACCAAGAGGAAATTTTAGAAAGAAAAAAATTACAAAACCGAAATAAAAAATAAATGATGGCCCTAAAACAGCACAAATTAATAATTACATTAAAACTATGTGGCCTAGACATTCCAATCAAAATACAGAGGTTGTATGTGAATCAATTTAAAAAAACATGCCCCCCCCAAATATAAAAAACATGCCCCAACTATATGCTGTCTACTTGAAGCTGAAATCAAATATGATGACACATTTAAGGAAACAGACCATGCAACAATAATCAAAATTAAGCTGAAATGGATATGTTAATATCATACAAAGCAGTATGTCATTTCAAAACAAATGACAAGGATAATGAAGGATATTACATGCAGTACTGATTCCCAACAACAAATAATTCTAAATGTGTATGTAAACCTAACAACAGAACTTCAAAATACATGAAGCAAAAAAAAAAGAAAAAACCCCTAAAGTACATTCTCCTCACTGAATCCTCATAACTACCCTGCTGAAGTAGGCATTATCTATTTTACAGATAACCAAACTGAATCTGTCAGCGTGTCTGACTCTCTGCGACCCCATGGACTGTAGCCCACCAGGCTCCTCTGTCTATGGGATTCTTCAGGCAAGAATGTTGGAGTGAGTTGCCATTTCCTCCTCCAGGGTATCTTCCTGACCCAGGGATTGAATCAGTGTCTCCTGCATTGGCAGTCAGATTCCTTACCACTAAGCCACCTAGGAAGCCCCAAAATGAAATTAAGAAAGGTTAAATAGGTTACCCAAAGTCACTCAACTGATCAGAGCTAAGCTGTGGTGAGGTCAATATACTGGGAAGATCCACAAACTCGCCCTGCTGAGGTCTATAAAACTACTGGTTTGCCCTAAACTTCAATTTAAAAAAAAAAAACTTGTTGAGGGTGGGGAAGCTAGCCACCTTGGGCCAGTGCCTGTATCCGCTACCAAACATGACCAGCTCTCCTCAAGCATCTCAGGATTTCACTCCACTGGACAGGACACTGACACACTCAAAAAAACACGGGGCTGAAAGCAGGAATTTAAACAGGAATTTGGAATTGGAGTGAAAACTGACCTTTTCCAGTCCTGTGGCCAATGCTGACTTTTCCAAATTTTCTGGCATACTGAATGCAGCACTTTAACAGCATCCGCTTTTAGGATATAACTGTAGATCAGACATTAATATTAGTTTGCTTTAAGGCAGTCAGTGTTTGTTTAGAAATAGTGAGATGTTCACTCCTTTTCTCTCCTTACCTTTCCCTCTATATCTCAGATTTACACCCGTGTTCACAGGAGTTTACACCCTCGAGGACCTCATTCCAACAGGGGCTAAACTAAACAGCATCTGTTGGTTCATCTCCCCTACCGGCCTCTCACCATCCAGCTCAGTAAAGGGCACTCAGTCATGTCCGACTCTTTGCAGTCCCCTGGACTGTACAGTCCGTGGAATTTTCCAAGCCAGAATACTGGAGTGAGTAGCCTTTCGCTTCTCCAGAGGATCTTCCCAACCCAGGGATTGAACCCAGGTCTCCCGCACTACAGGCGGATTCTTTACCAGCTGAATCACAAGGAAAGCCCAAGAATACTGGAGTGGGTAGCCTATCCCTTCTCCAGCAGATCTTGCCGACCCAGGAATCGAACCAGGATCTCCTGCACTGCATGCGGATTTCTTACCAGCTGAACTATGAGGGTAACCGGCTCGGAGGCAGCGGTAATACAGCAGTTACGAGCAGAGACTGCGGAGCCAGACTGCCTGGATCACAAGGCTAACCACCAGCTGCAAAACCACGTGTGAGGGGCTTAAACCTGGCGCCCCACTTCCCTCATCAGTGAAATGGTATAAAGGAACCACCTCACAGGACTACTTCCAGGATTAAACAAAAAGCGCCTCCAACGCCAGTTCTCTGTGACCCTCGCCTCATCCCAGGCCTTTACCACCTCCTCTCCCAGCTTGGACCCCGTGATCAGCAGGTCTAACACTCATTCTCAACACTTCCTCCCTTTATTTCATTCCATTAAATTAGCCTGGTAAAACCTCAATACTGATTAAAACGAACCTTCTGTCTACTCTGGCCCAGGAGCTCAAGCTGTGGGGAAAAGACACAGACAAGCCACTGCCTTCACTCTGTATTTCCAACCTCGCCGGGCCCCTCACTACTCCCAGCAATCGCCACTTGGATCGGTTCACTCTCCCATTTCCTTAGATACTTATTTCATACTTTTTCTGTCTTCAAACAACTGAAGATTCTCCATTCTACACCCTTCGGTTGACAGAATCAGCTTGCTACTTCAGTGGGGACACAGAGCTAGTCAGAGTTTCCTATCCTCCTCAGACCAAACCCTCGACTTCCCTGAAAGCTTCCCTGTTGAACCTACGTTCCCTCCTGCCAAACCTACCATCCGGTCCTCCCTGCTGACACCCATCCCTCTGCCTGTGCTCCGGATCACGTTCTCTTTCCCATTCGCGAACTCTGCACCTGCCCTGACTCCTTTCCTCTCCTGAAAGACCAACCTTTCCTGGGAAAAAGGAGTCCGAGCAGCATACAAATGGACTAAGTAACAGTCTTCTTTAAAAAACAAAGAAAAAGAAAGAAACCCTCCCCGGAGGCCACATCCCCTCCGGGCGCCTGCCCCGCTTCTCTGAGAGCAGCACTCCCTGAGCGCTCCGGACCCAGGTCCGCCCTTCGGCTCCACTGGATCCTCCTTCCCCTCATTCCCCTGAAGGGCCCGGATCCGAGTCACCGAAGAACAGGCTGACAGACAGCTGGGTTCGCCTGGACTTGCCTGTCATACTCGAATAGCTGACTGGGCTCCTGTCACATTCAACAACGTCTTGGTCAGATCGCTGAGTTATCTAACTGCCAAGAACCTACGACATGCCAGTTCTCCACCCGTCAGACACCCGTAAGACCAGGGCCCGTCTTCTCCCTAGCTCCTTGGACACAACACTCTCCTGAGATTCCCCCACCACACCGGGCGCGCCTTCTCACTTCCTCTGCGGGCTCCTCTGGCTCTTTACGGAGCCCGCGATGGCCGAGTGTCCGGGGCTCCGTCACTGAGCCCTTCTCTGCACAGGCGCGTCACACAGCCTCTATGAACACACTGGTAACTCCTGCACTCCCCCACTGCCTACCTCTACTCAACCACAACTCAGTAACTGCCTACTCAGGAGCATCTCTACGCTAACATGTCAAACACACACGACTCCACACCCCGCCCTCGGAAACTTGCTTTTCCAACGCTTCCCGCCTCCCTCAACAGTGGCATCCGGGACTGAGGAACCTAGCCCCAGGACTCAGGTCCTTGTCTCTTGTTCCCACGCATCGTGTCAGCAAATACCGTCCACGCACCTTCAAGACACACACGCATCCCTCACTTCTCAAAAAATTCACTTTATGTCGATTTTACAGGTGGCTGACATTGGTATCCAACCAAAACAAATCCGAAGAGAATTTTCACTTCTCAAAGAAAGGGGGTGAGGAGAGGGTGACTGCTTCTTCACTTTCTGTCATCCCATCTGATGAAAGTTTTCATGAGAAAACTCTATTTTCTGGAGGCAGGAGAGATGGGTATTCCAAACCTAACAACTTCTCAGGAATTACGACTGCTAACAGCCTAGAGTCACCACAGTTCTTATTACCATTACAACTGGGAATCACACAACTAACCTTTACTGAGCATTTAGTACGTGAGAGGCACTGCTCTATCACCATCTCTAGCTTGCCTGTCTCTTAAGACAGAACATAATCACCACCATGGCTGGAATTTTGTATAAGTCACCACTGCACCCCCCACACCTAACAGCACCAGACATTTCACAGGCACTCAATATGTGCTTTGCTAAATGAGTAACAATGGTTCTACAACTCAGGAGGAAAATAGGAATTTAATAACTAGAACTGAGATAACTACCTAACCATTCTAAAGATACACAAGTTACAATCCTGCTTTCCACTGAACAGAAAAATAAAATTTCATACGGAGTCAAACTTTTAAAGAAAAGCCATGCAACCTAATGCTGAATGTTATGTCATTAAGGTAAATAAAGAGAAAGAAGTTTTAACACCACAAGGGAACAGACAAAACTGTCATCACTGATAGACAGCATCACCAACATCTACTTAGAAAACACAAGTTAATCAACTGAAAAGCTAACAATTTTCTGTAAGACTGGTCAGCAGAGTAACATAATAAAAATATCAACGACTTTCCTATACCTCATGCTGAACAAACAGCAGCGATAATCAATTTGAAGGTAATGAAAGGAGATGCAGTAACAATCAAGTTACTAGGAATAACTTTAATGAGAAATACAATAAAACTTTACTTATGGACATAATGGAAGAACGAAGTAAACTGACAGATAAACCCAACAGGAAAAGAGACAACAAATACAAACAAGCAATTCATAGACAAAATGAACTGACCTATAAAATATGATGACGTGTTCAACCTCACCAAGCAATCAAGGAAGTCAAACACCGAGATGGAAAATGAAACATACTGACAATATCCAGTGACCATGGGTGCAGCAGAGACAAATGCTCACTCACAACAGCTGGCAAGGATGTACACAGTACAGCATGCCCTGGGAGGCCATTCACCAACAGCGACTGCAATACAGAATACGCACACCATCTGATCCATCAGCTCCACACGCAGAAACCTATTCTACCGCACTGCATAAATATACAGAGAACAGGTATGTTCACTACACCATAAGCAACTTCAAAGCTGATCAAGGGAATATTTAAATAAAGCACACTCTACCCACTCAATGATTTGCACCTTCTGATCACTACAAAGACTTCCCAGGAGGCTCAGTGGTAAAGAATCCACCTGCCAATCCAGGAAAAACAGCAGATGCAGGTTCGCTCCCCGGGTCAGGAAGATCTCCTGGAGGAGGAAATGGCAACCCACGCTAGTATTCTTGCCTGGAAAATCCCAGACATAGAAGCCTGGTGGGCTACAGGCTATGGGGTGTCAGAGGACTGGACACGACTGAGCGCCGGAGCAATCACAAACAACACAACAATAGAACAATGTATTTGGACTTCCTATTTGTACTAAAATAGAAAGCTCTCTAAGATCTCTGAGACACAGTTATATGAGGAAAAGATACATTACAGAATACATGAGTCCATGAATACTTTAAGTGCATACAAATGTGCGTAAATTTGCTCAAAATCATGTCCATTCAGTCAGTGATGCCATCCAACCATCTCATCCTTTGCTGTCCCCTTCTCATCTTGCCCTCAATATTTCCCAGCATCAGGATCTATTTTAACGAGTCAGTTCTTCGCATCATGTGCTCAAAGTATCGGTGCTTCAGCTTCAGCATCAGTTCTTCCAATAAATATTCAGGCTTCATTTCCTTTAGGACTGACAGGCTTGATCTCTTCGAAGTCCAAGGGACTCTCAAGAATCTTCTCCAACACCACAATTCAAAAGCATCATTTCCTCCATGTTCAGTCTTCTTTATGGTTCAGCTCTCCCATCTGTATGTAACGTTGGAAAAACCATAGCTTTGACTAGACAAACCTTTGTCGGCAAAGTGGCGTCTCTGCATTTTAATGTGCCGTCTAGGTCTGTCACGGCTTTCCTTCCAAGGCGCAACCGTCTTTGAATTTGGCTGCAGTCACCGCCATCATTGATTTTGAAGCCCATGAAAATGAAATCTGACACAGTTTCCACTTTTTTCCCCATCTATTTGCCATGAAATAAAATGACCAGATGCCATGATCTCCATTTTTTGAATGTTGAGCTTTAATTCAATTTTACAGATAATCAAAAAAAAGAAAGAAAGAAAGAAATCTAAAATAGTATTAAAAGCTACTTCTCATCTACTATATTGGAAATGTTTTAAATCCAATAATAACAAGAAGTGGCAAGGAACTATAGAAATAGAAACTTTCAGACTCTGATGGGAGTGTGAATCATTTAAAAAAATACTCTGTATTACCCAGTAAAGTGACCTGTGTACACAGCTTAAGAGGCACTGGCCTAGTTTTTACTCATGATTAAGAGTAAGAAATGTTATTTTAAATTATGACCAAGCATATACACAATACACTACAGAAAAGTAAAACTATCTTTCAAAGAGGACAACTTTTTAGAAAAACAAAACAGGTTCTTATACTACCCAAAGACACCAACCAATTAACCTCTAAAGTTTTAGTAAGAAGGAAAATTGACCCAGAAGGAAAATCTGAGATATAGAGGGAAAGGTAAGGAGAGAAAAAGTGAACATATCACTATTTATAAACAAACACTGACCGCCTTAAAGCAAATTAATATTAACGTCTGATCTACAGTTACATCCTAAAAGCAGATGCTGTTAAAGTGCTGCATTCAGTATGCCAGAAAATTTGGAAAAGTCAGCACTGGCCACAGGACTGGAAAAGGTCAGTTTTCATTTCAACTCCAAAGAAAGACAATGACAAAGAATGTTCAAACTATCATACAATTGATCTCACTGCAAATGCTAGTAAGGTAATGCTCAAAATCCTTCAAGTTAGGCTTCAACAGTACGTGAACGGAGACCTTCCAGATGTACAAAATGGATTGAGAAATATATTTTAGAAATGTAAGAAATGTATTCTAACTTGTGACCAAGCACATACACAAAACACTACACAGAAGTAAAACTTATCTTTCAAAGATTCATGTTGAGGTTTGACAGAAAAGAGCAAAATTCTGTAATCAATTATCCTTCAATAAAAAATAAATTTTTTTAAAAAAGGACAATTTTTTAGAAAAACAAAACAGATATTTATACCACCTAAAGACACCAACCAATTAATCTCTAAAGTTTCAGAAAGAAGAAAAATTGTCCCAGAAGGAAAATCTGAGATGTAAGAAGGAATGGTAAGGAGAGAAAAGGTAAAGGAGCCAGAGATCTAACTGGCAACATCCACTGGGTCACAGAAAAAAGCAAGGGAACTCCAAGAAAACCTCTACTTCTGCTTCATGACTATGCTAAAGCCGTTGACTGTGTGGATCACAACAAACTGGAAAATTCTTAAAAAGATGGAATGGAGAAGGAAATGGCAACCCACTCCAGTATCCTTGCCTGGAAAATCTCATGGACACAGGAGCCTGGTGGGTTGCAGTCCACGGGGTCGCAAAGAGTCGGGCACGACTGAGAGACTAATGCTTACTTCAGGGGAAAAAGCCGTTATTTAAGCAATTGAATGTAGGATGAAAATAAGACATTATTGTTATCATTTATGTGGATACCTCATTTGCATGAGAATTTCTCAAGTCCATGTTCATTTAGAAGTCCATCTGTTTAAAAAAGATCTTCCTTTAGGCTGAAATTTAAAAAAAAAAAAAAAGGGTGGAAATACCAGACCACCTTACCTGCCTTCTGAGAAACCTGTATAAGTCAAAAAGCAATAGTTAGAACTGGACCTGGAACAACAGATTGGTTCAAAATTGGGCAAGGACTGTGTCAAGGCTTCATCTTGAGCATGAAGCTGAAGCTCCAATACTTTGGCCGTCTGATGCAAAGAACTGACTCACTGGAAAACACCCTGATGCTGGGAAAGACTCAAGGCAAGAGGAGAGGGGACGAAAGAGGATAAGATGGCTAGATGGCATCACCGACTCAATGGACATGAGTTTGAGCAAGCTCCAGGAATTGGTGCTGGACAGGGAGGCCTGGTGTGCTGCAGTCCATGGGGTAGCAAAGAGTCAGACACGACTGAGCGACTGAACTGATGTCAAGGCTGTGTATTGTCACCCTGCTTATTTAACTTCTATGCAGAGTACGTCATGCAAAATGCTGGGCTGGATGAAGCACAAGCTGGAATCAAGATTGCCAGGAGAAATATCAATAACCTCAGATATGCAGTTATCATGACCCCACGGACTTGTGGCCTGCCAGTCTCCTCTGGCCATGGGATTTCCCAGGCAAGACTACTGGAGTGGGTTTCCATTTCCTTCTCCAAAGCATATGGAGACACACACACATGTGGTTTTCTAAAACTTTAAAAGACAACTGAGAAAATATTAAAAACAAACTTCAGAATGATTACTCTGGAGGAGAAAGAGGGGTGTGATCAGGGAGAGGCTTTTAGAGAACTTCAGAGAATACTGGGGAATATTCTTTTCCCCAGTCTGTAAGATAGGTATTTCTAAATACTTGTTATTCTTTAAACTACATATAATTACAAATAAAATTACATGTAGAATAAAGAATATGAAATTTCACAACTTAAAAAGCTAACTCAGAATCTCCCTCCACTCTGAATATTGCAGATTCCTCCAATCCTTAATTAAAGACTTCTAAAATATCCTTGACTATAAATCTCTTCTTCCCTCAAGGCCTATTCAACTTGGTACCATTAATTATGTCCTACTCAACATCTCTTTCACACATGCCATTCTTTATTATTAAACTGCGATTTGTTAACTAGTTTTTTTTTTTCCTTTTGACTTTTTGTTTTCTACCTAGACTATACTCTGTAAGGCAGACACAGTTCTTTTGGGCTTCCTGCCCTGTCCAGAACCTGCCAGAACCTTTCTTTGTTCAAAGAAGATATCCAGATGTTTATTCATTTTTGTATCCAATTCTAGATTTACATCTGCATATACCTGGGTTATCTAGTCCCCAGTCTCAAGTTCCTTAACCAATTAATGTGAAACAATAATTATGAACCACACAAACCAATTAAGAAATTCAAGTTCCAGTATTTTCTTCACTCTGAAATAAGTATTTTCTTTGGTGCATTAAGTAAGTCAGAAGTCCTGGGGTTTTTTTCAGGTACTGCATCTTTAACTTTCTGTGCTCTTTCTTCAACTTTGATGAAATAATACAAACTCTATTTCCTTTAAAAACTTACAATAAATTAAAAGAAAAAAACTTACAAGATACCAAAAAAAATTAAATGCATAAAAGTTACTCAGTTTTCTCCCCCTTCAAAGAAATCTCCTGGGACTTCTCTGGCAGTCCAGTGGCTGAGATTTAGAGGGCACAGGTTCAATCCCTGGTCAGGTAACCAAGATCCTGTATGCCGTGTGGAAGGAAGGCGAGAAGGAAAGAGAGAAAGAGAAGACAGAAAAAACAACCTCTCCTGACTTCTTCCGAGCCTTCAAGGCCCAGTTTCTGGAAAGAACCCACACCCTGCCTACCTCCTCCCCTCCCCTTCCACCCGCCCCTCTCATGGGACCCTCGCACCACCCACAAAACTGCTTTCAAGGCCACTTTTTGAGCAGTTTCTAAACCCCACCTGCATGTTATTTCAGTTGAACCAGTTTACAGAAGTCATGTTCAACATTTCACAGAAGTCACATACCAAAGTATTTATTGATCATTTGAAACCTTAAAACCTGTTTCAAAACGGAGGGGCAGGGAGCAGAGGGGAGTGGAAGGCCAGCCCAGAGGAAACACAACTGACTGACCACAAGGCAAGGAAAAACAAGAACAACTAGGCAGTGGGTGCACGGGTCTGGCATAGAAACATGTCTACTTTTACGTATGTTTACAATGAGAAAAGCTTCTAGAAACATTTGTTTACTACTTGATAATAAGTATGACTAAAAGCATATCTAAAGTAGTATCATAATATCTCAACATTTGCAGGATTTGTTCAACTTGTTCCCCAATGAATGAGTTCCTCCTACAACATCCCAGACAAGACATCTGGTCTCTACCTCTATCAACACAGAGCTTACAACAATAACATCCAGATGGAGATACAAATATGAATAGAGACATTCATCAAACTGAAGGGATGTGCGCATGAGGAACACGGCACCATGAGAGCAACTAATCCATCTGAGAGACCAGAGACCACTTTATGATTAGCAAAGACTTCATGAAGAAGGATGCGTAAGACTTCAGACAGGAAATGGAAAGGGGATGAAAGCAGAGAAGGGAGGAAAGGAGAGTAATTCAGGCCGCAGGAACGGCTGGCACAAGTGGGAGTAAAATTCAGGCATGTTCAGAAGAGAGCAAACAAAGGTTGACAGGTAAGATGGACCCAGGATATGGAAAGGACTTGAATGTCAAGCTGGGAAATCTGAGCAAATGTCAGCAGAGAGTCTCGAAAAGTTCTACAGCTAACCAGGGTCAGAACCAACTATACATAAGGGGAGAAAACCTTATCAGTTTAATAACCCAGGTAAGAAGATGAGACCTGGAAGAGCTGCTCGTCAGACATCCTGCTCTGTGGTAAAGCACATCAAGTTCTGGAGTTTTAATTCAAAGCCAAAATATGATCATTCATTTCTTCAACAAATATCTGAGAGCCAGCTCTGTGCTGGACAGTGCTAGAGGCATGCCAATAGTTTCTGTTTAGTGATTCTGGTTCTCTAACCCGAGAGCAATGGTTCTCAACTTGGGGAAGAGACAGTTTTTGCCCCTCCTTCGCCCAGGCCTGCTGTCCATGTCTGGAGACATGGAGGGGGTGGGGTCCAGGGGTGCTAACACCCTTCAGGGCACACAGCCCCCAGTGGGCACACATCCCCCAGTGTGTACACATCCCTCAGTGCGCACACAGGCCCCAGTGTGCACACAGCCCCTAGTGCACACACAGCCCCCAGTGTGTACACACCCCTAGGTGCACACACAGCCCCCAGTGTGTACACACCCCTAGGTGGGCACACAGCCCCCAGTGCACACACCCCTCAGTGCACACACAGCCCCCAGTGTGTACACACCCCTCAGTGTGTACACATCCCCCAGTGTGCACACAGACCCCAGTGTGTACACACCCTTCAGTGCACACACAGGCCCCAGTGTGCACATAGCCCCTAGTGTGCACACAGCCCCTCGGTGCACACACAGCCCCCAGTGCACACGCCCCTCAGTGCACACACAGCCCCCAATGTGTACACACCCCTAAGGTGGGCGTACAGCCCCTAGTGCACACACACCCCTCAGGACCCACACAGGCCCCAGTGTGCACACACCCCTCAGTGTGCACACAGCCCTCAGTGCACACACAGCCCCGAGTGTGCACACAACCCTAAGAGCCCACACAGGCCCTGGTGGGCACACAGCCCCCAGTACACACACCTCTCAGTGCACACACACCCCTCAGGGCCCACACAGCCCCCACAAGGAATCGGCAAAGCACGAGAGGACACTGCTCCCTCTTCCCGACTTATCAATGCTTGTTCCTTCCATTTTCTCCAATTACTATTCTACAATAGAGGCCTTAAAATATCTTAAATGCACAACACCATTTTAATAATCTAGCAAGTGAAACTAAACATACCATGAATCTCAAGGTTTGGTTAAGCTACACTTATTCCAGAATACCTTTTAGAAATAAAATAGTCTTCCCGACAACGACTCTCAAAAGCTCAGGCTGCAAGCTCTGCATAAAGCCTGATCACCCCTTTCCTTCTGTGTCCCTAAGTCAGCGAATCACCACCTTCTGCCTCCTCTTGCCGTGCGATGCCTCACCTTGCAGCGTACCCCCTCCCATGCCCCGTGCCCTCCTCGGTACCACCTCACGGGCGTGTTCTCTGGAGCTCCTGGCATTCCCGGTGCCTAGGACCCCTAGCTATCTGACTCAGTAACGCTGCATTTCTCACCTGCTCAACATGGTTTACAGCATACCAAATAAAAACCCAGTTCCCGAAGCTTGGCATTCAAGGACTATTTCAGCTGGCCAGGATCCACCTTTCCAATTCTTTTCCTCACTGCTACCCTCAGGGATAGTCTTTTTCAGCAAAATGAGTTACTGAGGCACACAAACAACCTTTCCAGATCAGAGAAACCAAAAGCCACACAGGCTTCATTCAGTTAAGAGATAAGCTTTCAACTAAGCATAGCAATAAGGGATCCATTTATTGGGAATCTTGATCCACCCACAGCGCCCCACCCCACCCCCGCCCCCGGCTCACTGTCCTTATTCAAAACAGCCCTGTTCAACTTTCCCCCTCTGAACTTAACTTTACCTTTCAAATTTACCATCCTATTTGTGACCTTTTTTCTTTTAATATTTATCTCTGGCTACGCCAGGTCTCTGCTCGCTGCGACAGACGGGGGCTCCTCTCTGGTTGTGGCATGTAGGCTTCTCGTTGCAGTGGCTTCTCTTGTTGCAGCGCATGGGCTCTAGACCTTAGCTTCCCTGCAGCACGTGGCATCTGCCTGGACCAGGGGTGGGACCAGTGTCCCCTGCACTGCAAGGCAGATCCGTAGCCAATGGACCACCAGGGAAACCCAAATTTACCACCTTTGTAAACAATTCTCACAACATCTGATCTCTACCACCTGCCTCATCTCACCCCGGACCCGTGGTTCTCGGGCTGTTTTCAGTAGTTCTCTTTTACATGCAGACAGCTAAAACTGGGATTGATTCATTTGGCAGCTGAATGCGGGACAGGAGGGATATTTACTTACATTCCCAAACCAATCTTCAATGCTCTTTTGTTTCTTCCAGTTTTATCAATATATCATCGACATATGTGTAAGTTTAAAGTGTACAGCATGATTTGACTTACATACATCATGAACATTCGTCATTTTATACAGGTAAAAAAAAACAATTTTTTCTTCTTGTAATGAGAACACAGGATTTACTCTTAAGAACTTTTATATATGAGTGATTTTCATGTTGAACATTACATTTCTAGTCTTATTTATCTTATTATAAATGAGAAATGTGTACCTTTTGACTCCCTTCATCCAATTCCCCACTCCCCTATTCCCCACCTCCAATAAAAAAATCTTCTCCTACAAGTGTGTTTGAAGTATAATTAACCTACACTGTTGTTACTTCCTGTTACACAACATGATTCAATGTTTCTGTACACTTCAAAATGATTACCACCAAAAGTCTACTTATAATCTGTCATCAAAGGTATTACATAATTATTGACTGTATTCCCCACACTATATATTTCATACCTGTGACTCACTGAGTTTAAAACTGGGAGTTTGCACCTCTTCATCTCACTCACCTATTTCTCTCATCCCCTCACCCCTTTCCTCCGCTCTGGCAACCACCTGCTTATTCTGCTATGACTGTTTCAGTCCTGCTATGTTTGGTCATTTCTTTTTAAGATTCCACATATAAGTGAAATCATATGGTAGCTGTCTTTCTCTGTCTTATTCAATATTTGTACAATACCCTCTAGGTCCATCCATGTTGCTGCAAATGTCAAGATTTCACTCTTTTTCGTCGCTGAGTAATATTCTTTTATGTGCATATATACTACATCTTCTTCATCCATTACTGGTGGGCATTTAGGGTGCTTCCGTATCTTTTGACTACTGTAAACAGTGTTGTTATGAACATAGATAGGGGTGCATGTATCTTTGAAAGTTAGTGCTTCCACTTCCTTCAGACAAATATCCAGGAGTGGTACTGCTGGACTATATGATAGGTCTATCTTTAATTTTTTGAGGAAGCTCCATACTGTCTTCCACAGTGGCTGCACCAAACTACATTCCCATCAACAGTGTACGGTGGTTCCCACTTCTCCACATCCTCACCAACCCTTGTTCTTTGTTGTCTATTTGATAAGAGCCATTCTGACAGGTGTGAGGAGATACTTCTGGCAGTTTTGATTTGCACTTCCGTAATGATTTAGTGATAATGAGCATCTTTTCATCTATTGGCCATCTGTATGCCTTCTTTGGGAAAATGTCTATTAAGTTCAGTTCCTCTGCCCATTTTTTGAGTTGTTTGACATTGAGTTGTGTGAGTTCTTCATATATTTTGTATATTAAGTGCTTATCAGATATACCTTTTGAAAACATCTTCTTCCATTCAATAGGTGGCCTTTTTGTTTCCTTGATGGTTTCCTTCACTGTGCAAAAGATTTTTAGTTTGAGTAGTGTCATTTGCTTATGATTGCTTTTGCTTCCCTTGCCTGAGAAGACATACATAAAAAATACTGCTAATAGAAATGTCAAAGAACATACTGCCTATGTTTTCTTCTAGAAGTTTTACGGTTTTCAGGTCTTTAATCCATTCTGAGTTTTTATATTTAGTGTGCGTGTGTGTGTGTGTGTGCATGCTTGAAAATGTTATGGGAGAAAAAAAAAAAGAAAATGTTATGAGAAAGTAATCCAGTTTGATTCTTTTCCATGCAGCTGTCCAGTTTTCCCCAACACCACTTTCTGAAGAGGCTGTCTTTTCCTCATCGCATATCCTTGCCTCCTTTGTTGCTGTAGATTAACTGACCATAAAAAGTGCAGTCTGCTTCTGAGCTCTATTTTGTTTCACTGATCTGCTTTTGTGCCAGTACCATACTGTTTCTGATTACTGCAGTTCTGTAACATAGTCTGAAATCAAGCAGCATGATACCTCCTGGTTTTTTCTAATTTCTCAAGACTGTTCTGACTATTTGGGGTCTTTGGTTTCCATAAAAATGTTAGATCTGTTCTAGTTCTTTGGAAAATGCCATTGGTATTTTGATAGGGATTGCAAAGATTCCCTTGGATAGTATGGTCACTTTAATAATTTTAACTCTTTCAATCCATGAAAAACACTGCATATCTTTCCATTGTCTTCAATTTCTTTCAACAGTGTCTTATTGTTTTCGGAGTACAAATCTTTCACCTCCTTAGTTAAGATTTATTCAAGGTATTTTATTCTCTTTGATTCAACTATAAATGAAATTGTTTTAATTTTTCTTTTGGAT
This sequence comes from Cervus canadensis, assembly GCF_019320065.1. NCBI lineage: Eukaryota > Metazoa > Chordata > Mammalia > Artiodactyla > Cervidae > Cervus > Cervus canadensis. The sequence continues at coordinate 114,107,894 of NC_057388.1, forward strand.
AGTTTGCTATAAAAGTGTACAGAAGAGCAGATTTCCGCACATTAATTGTGTATCCTGCAACTTTACTGAATCTATTGACAAGTTAGTTCTTGGTGGTTTGTTTTCTATATGTGTCACATGCACATATACACAGTCTGTATTTGTATGTAAAATATATATATATACACACCACTAGGTGTAAATCTTAAGTAGGTATCTTTTGTTGATAAATATTTATAATTTAGGCATGTTATTTTTGTTCTACACAGTTTAAACTCCACTACTTAATATTTGAATGGCAGCCCTACAAAATCTAAGAAACCTTGCTTTAATGTATGTATGAGAAAAAATTTTCTCCGTAGGAACGCTAAAACATCCACCCCACCCCCCCAGTTCATGGATCAACCTGCACCCTCAGCCACACTGAGGGTTCTCCCTCTGCACGGGGTGGCAGCAGCTCCCGGTCAGACGCCCCAGCAAAGGCTCTCCAGATACAAGACTAAGCGGAGGGAGTGGGGAGCAGACGACCCAGGTTGGAGGGCTGCGGGTGTGCTTAGCACAGAGCACAGAAGGGGGTCAGAAAGCCAGAAAGGCAGTCCGCGGCGGGGAGGCTCAGGCTGTCCCACCTCAGCCTCTCGCTGGAGCGCAGCCCTGGGCAGGCCCCTTTCCTTTCCCGGCACACCCGGCCGTGCGGCGGGGCAGCAGGCTGCAGGGGTCAGCCGCGCCAGGGTCCAGGCCCGCTCGTCACCCCCGTCACCGTCCTCGCTGCTCCCACGACTCGCACGGCCGGCGCTGGGCTGCCTGCACAGCACAACCACGCTTCCCCCGACAGCCTCCTTCCTAGCCCTGCCCGGGGCCCAAGCCCTGAGCAGACCAAGGGCCAGGACCCGAGGAGGCCAGAGGCAGGCGTGTGGGTGTACTGGGGAAGAGGACCAGGGAGCAACACCGAGAGAGAGCCCACAGTCTGTGTCAGCCGTCCAGAGAAGGGCGCCGCGCCGCTCTGCACAGGCTGCCAGGGTGCCCCCGGAAGGCGAGTTTCTATGTCATTACCTGCCTAAGGACCTTTCAGAGGCTCTCCACGCCTTCAGAGTGAAGTCACAACTCTTCCTTAACGGACTGACCATCCCCACCACCTCCACGGCCTCCTCTCCTGACCCTCCCACGCCGAGCACACTTGGCCCCAGCCACACAAGATCCCCACATTTAACAAACACGTCCACCTCCGGAGCCTTCGCACACACGGCTCCTCTGCCTGGAGAGCAGTCACGTGCTCCAGAAGCGAACTGCTCCTCAGCCTTCAAACGCAGCTCAAGAGCAAGCACAGAGCCGTTCCCGCCCTGCAGGCTGAGCTTGCCGTCCTGCGCCCCCCGGTGTGTGCACCACACCACCTCGGTCACACCGCACTGGCCCACCGCCAGACAGGGACGCGGGTGCAATCCTGCCTCTGTCCGTCGGCTTTCAGATACTTTCCTGCGGTGCCTTAAATGTAAGAAAATAAGAGTAAGAAAAACATATTTAGCACAATTGGGAAATGCTTGTGGACCAACTGAGTGCGCCACCAACTGGTAAAGAAAGAGAAAGAAACAAACATTTATCCTGCCTTTCCTATATAAACTGTTACACTAGGCAACCAAGAGATGTGGGGGACTTTTCCCTTTATTTAAAAAAAAAACAGCATTCTGGTTAATAAAAGGAAGGCATAACAGAATCAGAGCACGCCACCTGACAACCTAGTGCATAAACCAGACCCTGACACTGGTCATCAGTAGCCGCCAGGGTCACAGACAGACAAGCAGACCGCATGTGCCTCCAGGTGAAAAGAACACACGGCAAGCAGCAGCCACGGGAGATATTTTACTGACCCTGAGTCTGATCAAGCCTCTAAGCTCCAGCTACTTACAGCTGACCCCTGCACCACAAAGGTCAGAGCTGCGCAGGTCCACGTGCACATGGGTTTTTTCCCAGTGAATAGGTCCTGCCCGAGTACACAATATACAGCCGGACAAGTCTGTGGATACAGGACCACAGATATGGAGGGCTCACTTCAAAGTTATACAGAATTACAACTGTGCAGAGGATAGGCACCCCGACCCCAACACTGCGTGGGGGGTCAACTTCAACTTGGATATACAGAGACTAGAAAGACATGTTAAACCTACAATCAGTAAAATCCAGACAAGGAGGATACTCCATGGGGCAAGTAAGTTGTTTCTTCAACAAATACATTGCAAGGAAAAAAGCAGGCAGCAACGTATAGACTAAAGAAGAATTAATCACAATGTGAGGGCCCTATTCAGCTCCAGATTCAAACAAACTGGTTTGTTGTTTTTTTTTTTTAACTGAAAATTGCTTAGTCGTGTCCAACTCTTTGCGACCCCATGGACTATACAAACCATGGAATTCTCCAGGCCAGAATACTGCAGTGGGTAGCCATTCCCTTCTCCAGGGGAGCTTCCCAACCCAGGGATCATAACCAGGTCTCCCACATTGCAGGCCGATTCTTTATCTAACAAATTCAATAAAGAATTTTAAAATGGTCCACATTAAAAAAAAAAAATTTTTTTTTTTTTTTTTAGAGAAAAGGAGTGATTACTGAATATCAAGACATGTGAAGGGGAGGAAGAGGGTCACGGATGGAGGTAGCAGCAACTTGAAAGGGATTATCTTGGCACAAAGAAGATCTTTGCGGAAAACGAGACACCAAGAGAAGGAAGATTCGGGACACAGCCACGTGCACGGCTTAAATGGAGCTGCGTTTGCACCAGACTTCGAGCTGAGTGTTAAAAGCACACACCCTGAAGTGAACATTGCCAGAGTTCAAATCCTAACTCCATGCATAACTCGGCCTATGCCTTAGTTTCCTTGGATGTTAAAATAATAGTCTTTAGAGGACTTTTTAAAGAATGAAGTGAATGAATACGGTTATAATATAGAGTTCTCCTAAAACAGTGTTTCATGGCAGTTCTCAACAAATGCTAACTGCTCCCCTCTGCATCACCACCCTCCCCTTACGGACCCTCAAGAGGTACAGAGACTTGCTTAACTACTTTAGAACCATCTTTCAGGTTGAGTACTTACTGCACAGACTGGCTGACTATTCACCAAACACACTTAAACACACTTCCCCGACCTCCCGGGCAAGCAGTTTCGGCTATATTTTTCCAACCTCCCTGCCCTCTGTCTGAGCTCCTGATGATGACACGTGGGCAAATGTGCTGGAGACCTCGTCACTACCCCCAGGCCCTACATCCAAACCTCCCACACAATCTGCAGGTCTCCCTCCCCCATCTGCCAGGTGGACATCAATGCCCAGGGCAATCTTGGAAATCCTGTGCAGAAGACATCAGAGACTAGATTAACTCAAGTCCCAGGAGAATAAACTATTATTTTCTTAAGCCCCTGAGATTTCAGGGTTTATCTGTTTCGGCAACTGACATAACTTCAACTAACATAATTCTTTTTATGGACCCATCACAACCAACAATCATCACTCCTCGTTTTACAGATGGGAAAACTGAAGCATGAGAGGATCCTGGTCACACAACTAATTATTAAGTGGTGCATCCAGGATTTGAACCAGCACTGGATTAACACAGGGCTCAGGCTCTTAAGCATCTTCTAAGACCATAAGAACAGTAAGCGGAACCAGGATTTCTAACTTACAACGAACACAATTAATACAGAATTTTGTTATGTATTCCTTTAAAAAATAAGTCACTTTAATCTCTCAGAAGAATAACTACAGAACAGTGTTACCTTAAAGCAAAAAGACAGAAATCAGCTCCCAGAAGTTTAAGGGGTTTTACAACAGACAAGGGACATTAGAAAAAGATATTTTTAAAAGATTATGTACATTAAAAAGACCACATTTCCTTACCCCTGCAAACAGCCATATACAGTACAAATTTACAACTTTAATCCAACCTTTCCTATTAGATTTTACCCAAGCCATCCCTGTTGACTGACAATTATACAACATGATTTAATAAGAGTAATTTTAAAAAACAGGATTCAGTAAATGGGAATTTATTTCCATTTTTATCACTGAATTGGACCTATATTAATAGTCAACATATACCTATAAAATGATGTACAAGATATACTGTTAAGCAAAAGAAGTAAGTTAACAGCATAGTTCCATTTGTTTTCAACAAGTATATACCTGTGTCTTTCTTTTTTTTTCCTCCCTACACACATCCATTTCTTACCCACAAATGAAAAACATCCGGAAAGAAACACAAGGAAGTTTCCAGTGATTATCTCTGGGGAGTAAACCTAAGCTTGTGATTTATACCTCTTCTTAAGAGTCTGAATTTATGATGTGCATGTGAACTTTTAGAATACGAAATACTAAAGACACATCTATGATTTACAGTAAAGTGATCAAATTCCCCAAATTTCACACTATCATTATACACAGAGTGAAGCATTTAGGTTGGAGGGGGAAAAAAAATGTTGCCCCTTATAACGAATATATCATTTGATCAATCTCACTCATATATGTGGATATATATGTTTGCTTACACATCTCAGTATATCTCTTAATACATTTAAATACACACACAGATACACAAATAGGCATATATTTTAATCAAGGAATTTTGATAATAGTTAACCAAGTACATTTCTTTTTGTGAAATGTAGTTTCAATATGAAGAATACCACAGACTACATCAGGAGAAACAATACAGGATCAGAATTTTAAAGGTTTCATTTTAGGTTCCAACTTCATAATGTTTTCAGAGACTATCTTAGTGTTTATGCTTTCTTCAAAAGTTTAAGACCCTTCAAAAGAAAGGAGAAATTCAAATATCATTTCTCAAGGACCTCACTGTGTCTCAAACACTATTCTAGATTCTTTAACACAAGATCATATCACATTCATCAGAAACAGCATTTGTCAAGAGTCCAGAGGTAGTTATTATTGTAATTAAAGCATATTAAGATAAATGTTCCTTAACCAATAATTTCATACAACTATATGACAGCAAAACAAGAAACAAATTTTTATTAGACATATTAATATAACGGGGGGGGGGTGAGAAACTAGAATAAAGATAATTCAAAACAACAAGCATTTAAAATAAATTCTATTTAGCTTCAAAATGTTTTTTCAACCCATCTGCTTAAGTATGAGAAATGTTCTGATATTCTGAAAAGAAAATGTCTAAAAATAAAGCTATACTAAGAAAAAAAGATGCTTCAGCAAGAAGTATCAATGACAACACGGTCCCGACCCTGCATCCGGTTCTAAGCGGGTGTTGCGCGGATGCGCCGCCTTTAGCTGAGCTTCCTTATGTGAACCCCTCTACCTGTGCAGCCTTCCTTGAGCTAGGCTTCCTATGTGGGATTGGAAAAGTCAATTAGTTTCGACCTCGTAAAACTGCCAGTATGTGACCATCTTCATCCCCTTTAAAAAGGATAATTTCATATGGTTCAACCTAAACCCAGCTTCCTTGATACCAGAAACTATAAGAGGAAAGAATGAAAATTTCACATGCTTCCTTTCTACTTCCATTCTGCTCCCCCACTGCTCCAAAACCATGGTTAATTAAGGACTGGCAGCTTCAAAACTTTTAAGTTTGAATTACAAGTCCTGCTTTATGACAAATGGGACCATCTGCTTGGTTATTAGAATTGGGTGCCATCACTCAAAACTAAGTTTCACTGGAAAGAATTAACCAGCTCTGATGTGAGTTTTAGTGAGAAAAAGAGGTAAACACATAGGAAATAAAGCTGTGAGACCAAGACTAAGCCAAAATAAAAGAAAATAAGGAGGGCTACCACATGTATTTATTAAATAAGTCTAATAAAGAAGATGGAACCTGAAGAGTTCCATCTTCAGTTGCATCTATCAACCCAGACTAGTCAAGTTGTTTTTGCTATTTATTTACTACTATATTTGGGATTAAAAGTTTGTTTTTTCACAAACCAGTCTGGTCTTTGGGGGGGTCAGAAGATAATCCAACAGTAAGCATTTTACAACCATCTACTTTCAAACATACAATGACATTTCTCATCATTTTCTCATCAAAAAATATTCAGTTCAGTTGCTCAGTTGTGTATGACTATTTGCAATCCCATGGACTGCAGCACGCCAGGCTTTCCTGTCCATTACCAACTCTCAAAGCTTGCTCAAACTCATGTCCATCAAGTCAGTGATACCATCCAACCATCTCATCTTCTGTCATCTCCTTCTCCTGCCTTCTTTTCAATGAGCCAGTTCTTCACATTAGGTGGCCAAAGTATTGGAGTTTCAGCTTCAGCATCAGTCCTTCCAATGAATATTGAGGACTGACTTCCTTTAGGATGGACTGGTTTGACCCTGCAGTCAAAGGCACTCGCAAGAGTCTTCTCCAACACCACAGTTCAAAAGCATCAATTCCTTGGCACTTAGCTTTCTCTATAGTTCAACTCTCACATCCATACATGACTACCAGAAAAACCATAGCTTTGACTAGACGGAGCTTTGTCGACAAAGTAATGACTCTGCTTTTTAATATGCTGTCTAGGTTGGCCATAGCTTTTCTTCCAAGGAGCAAGCGTCTTTTAACTTCATGGCTGCAATCACCATCTGCAGTGATTTTGGAGCCCAAAAAAAAGTCTCTCACTGTTTCCGTTGTCTCCCCATCTATTTGCCATGAAGTGATGGGACTGGATGCCATGATCTTAGTTTTCTGAATGCTGAGTTTTAAGCCAGCTTTTTCACTCTCCTCTTTCATTTTCATCAAGAGACCCTTTAGTTCCTCTTCACTTTCTGCCAAAAGGGTAGTGTCATCTGCGTATCTGAGGTTACTGATATTTCTCCCAGCAATCTTGATTCCAGCTTGTGTTTCATCCATTCCAGCATTTCATATGATGTACTCTGAATATAAGTCAAATAAGCAGGGTGACAGTATATAGCCTTAGTGTACTCCTTTCCAAATTTGGAACCAGTCTGTTGTTCCATGTCCAGTTCTAACTGTTGCTTCTTGATCTGCATACAGATTTCTCAGGAGACAGGTCGGGTGAGCTGGTGTTCCCAACTCTTCAAGAATCTTCCACAGTGTGTTGTGATCCACACAGTCAAAGGCTTTGGCATAGTCAATAAAACAGAAGTAGATGTTTTTCGGGAACTCTCTTGCTTTTTCTATGATCCAACAGATGTTGGCAATTTGATTTCTGGTTCCTCTGTCTTTTCTAAAACCAGCTTGAACATCTGGAAGTTCATGGTTCACGTACTGTTGAAGCCTGGCTGGAGAATTTTGAGCATTCCTTTGCTGGCATGTGAGATGAGTGCAACTGTGTGGTAGTTTGCGCATTCTTTGGCATTGCCTTTCTTTGGGATTAGAATGAAAACTGACCTCTTCCAGTCCTGTGGCCACTGCTGAGCTTTCCAAATTTGCTGACATATTGAGTGCAGCACTTTCACAGCATCATCTTTAGGATTTGAAATAGCTCAACTGGAATTCCATCAACTCCACTAGCTTTATTCGTAGTGATGCTTCCTAAGGCCCACTTGACTTTGTACTCCAGGATGTCTGGCTCTAGGTGAGTGATAACCACACCATCGTGGTTATCTGGGTCATGAAGATCTTTTCTGTATAGTTCTTCTGTGTATTCTTGTCACCCTCTTAATATCTTCTGCTTCTATTAGGTCCATACCATTTTTGTCCTTTAATGTACCCCTTTTTTGCATGAAATATTCCCTTGGTATCTCTCATTTTCTTGAAGAGATCTCTAGTCTTTCCCATTCTATTGTTTTCCTCTATTTCTTTGCATTGATCACTGAGAAAGGCTTTATCTCTCCTTGCTATTCCTTGGAACTCTGCATTCAAATGGGTATATCTTTCCTTTTCCCCTTTGCCTTTAGCTTCTCTTCTTTCTCAGCTATTTGTAAGGTCTCCTCAGACAACCATTTTGCCTTTTTGCATTTCTTTTTCTTTCAAAAAATATTACCATCAATGAGCTCTCCTTGATAACAATGGCATTCTTACACATAAAAAGGGCTTCCCTGGGGGCTCAGACAGTAAAGAATCTGCCCACAATGCGGGAGACCCAGGTTCAACCCCTGAATTGGGAAGATCCCCTGGAGAAGGGAATGGCAACCCACTCCAGTATTCTTGCCTAAAATAATCCCATAGTCAGAGTAGTCTGACGAGCTAGTCCATGCAGTCGCAAATAGTCAGACAATACAGAGCAACAATCATTTTCACTTTCACTACACTTAAAAATAACAAATTTGGGGAAGTCTGCATTTATCATTCAGATTTAGATTTACAGGATTTCATCTGAATTGGTTTACAATACTAAAAACATATAATCACAGAGACTTAAGCCCTAAATAGGTTCAAACAATTCTGATGTCCTGCCTTAATAATTCCATTAGGAAAACCCTCTAGTTGATGCATGAAATTTCACGTTAGAAATTCATTTCTAAAACTACTGTTATTTGGTTGAATGGTGTCCCCAGAATTCATGTCTGCCTGGAACCAAGGAATATGACCTTATTTGCAGATGTAATCAAGTTAAGACGAGGTCACACTGGAGGAAGATGCACCCTAAGTCTAGGAAGGCCAGTGTACGTGTAGGAGGGAGGTTCGGACAGAGACAGAGACATAACAGGAGAAGACCTTGTGATCGAGAAGACAGACTGAGTGGCGCAGCTGGAAGTCAAGGAACCCCACGGACTGCCAGCGACTCCCAGAGACCAGAGGGGGGCCCGGCAGGGATGTGCAACAACCAGTCCCTGTTACTTTAAGCCACCCAGTCTCTCGTGCTCTGCTGCACGGGTCTTAGGAAACTTATAGAGCCACCTTCCCCCCAAGAACATGCTCGCCCGTGTGCTAGCTGGATTCCTCTCCCCAGCACCAGACACGTATCTCAGTGCTGTGTGACACTCCCTAATTCAACTTTGCCTACTTAGGTATCATTGGAAAGAAAGAAAAAACAACTCATTCCCCAGACCAGAATACATCTTTTTCCTGAGACAAATGAGGATATTCCAACTCAAAATCAAGACATTATAAGGTAACCACTTAGTAGAGGAGGAATAAATAAAAACATCCGCAGCAGCACCATTTTAAGAACCAAATGAGAGCAACACTGAGGCACCCACCCTTCCCTGGGCTGTGGATCCCCAGTCAACCCTTCACTCCAAAACACCCTCCTGTTCTGGGTCTTTCACTTCTGCCCACCTCCACCACTCCTGCCACTGAATCTCCACCACAAACCTAGTCTCATCTACTCCTAAACGTCCATAATTCCTGAGCCCCGCTCCCCCCATCTTTGACACCATGTACTTTACCTTCTTTGGAAAGCCCCATCAGTTATTTCACGCCTATTCTTTCTCTGGTCTCCAATTCACCAAAGATCCTTCTGCGATCTGTTTAACAAGCCCACTGCTGACTGACTTCAGACAGATTGTCCAGTCTAAATCTATCAGACACCCTTGAAAACTTCTCTACCTTCCCCCGCCCGGGGACCCCCAGAAGCCCTGACACTGGACAGCACACACCGTCCCACCAGAGCGCTCACTCTCCTGGCTTCCCTGGCCACTTCACGGCGCTTCCTCCTGAGCACCAGGGACAATGCTAACGCTCCCAGGAATACAGTCCCCGCCACTTCTCTTCACTAGACAGGTTCTTCTGCCTCAGCGCGCACCTTCACAGGGAGTCTCTGCTCCAGTCCACACCCACTACCCATCTACCCGAATTCCCAGGGAGCAGCATCGCCTGAGTGAGATAAAAGGACTTCCAATTCCACAGATCCAAAACTCAGTCATCATCCGGCTTCTACCCAGGTTTGTTCCATCCACCTAGAAACTTCAATCATTCCAGTTTTCTTCCTGTCCTAAGGAAGTCCTATTAATCCCACCTGTGAAACCTCTTTCCAACCTGCCGGCTGCCTCTGTCATCCCCCAAACTGTCTTCTTTCAGGCAGTCATTCCCCTCCTCCCTGGGGGTTCAGCTGGTAAAGAATTCGCCTGCAGTGTAGGAGACCCGGGTTTGATCCCTGGGTTGGGAAGATCCCCTGGAGAAGGGAACGGCTACCACTCCAGTATCCTGGCCTAGAGAATCCCATGGACAATCCACTGGGTCGCAGAGTCGGCAAAGTCGACTGAGTGACTTTCACTTCCATTCCCCTCTCACCTGCCAACACCCAACCACTTCCCATCCCCCTCCGTTTATCCTTCATACCAAGGCAAGATAGTCACTTTGAAAATGCAAATACGACGCCACCCTCCTCCTTTCATCCTTCAAAGGTTGCAAATAGCAAGTCTAACAGACAGATACAGTTCTTAAAAAGAGAAGAATAGAGCATAAAAGTTCCATCTTCAGGATGCAACTTAAGCCACCACTTCAGCCTCACCCACTGTCACTCCTCTCCAGGCTGTATTTTCATTGTATTTAACCTTTGACCATCCTCTTCAAAACTCTCTGCCTTTCCATGTGCTAACCCCTCTGCCTGAAATACTCTTTGGACAGACGGTACAAGCTTCAGTTACCTTCTAGCATTACCTCCTCCAGAAAGCACCGTATAAGCCTCCGGGGACAACAAGCTCCTCCTCTCCTGTCCTGTAGACAGGACTCAGAAGTCTGCCCACATCTCCACACATCTCTCCACCCTGGCCCCTTCAGCCAACTTCAGAGCTTCTGGGTAGGGATCTCATCTTCCGACTCTGCATACTTTCCATGACTAACAGAGGGTCCAGCATAGTAACAGTGCTCAATAAAAACTGAATGGACAAATCGAATTCATAGATTCACACACACACATACAGTTTTAGCACATCAAGGACTTAAGACAAATATGAAACTGGTCAATTTTACATTGAAGAGGCTTTAATATATTGGTATTTACATACACAAACGCACGTATACAACACATGTACACACAAAAATATACCATCAGGTCTGATTCCACAAAAATATACCATCAAGTCTGATTCCACATAAGTTCATTTCCCCAACCTAGCACAACTCTACAGCAATTTTCCATTCCTATGTATACTGTCCACATTGAGCTCAAAGAAACTAATTACTCCTAGTCACTTAAATTCATATGTCCACAGATATGAACAGGAACTTTTTCTGGAAATATAGAAATAAAAGCTATTAGTGGTTTTAAGGACAGGGCAGGCATGAGCTGAACTCTGTCCCCCAAATTCACATGTTGAGGCCCCCACCTCCAGATGGCACAGTGAGACTGTATTGGAAGATTCGGCCTTTAATGAGGTGACCAAGTTACAATCAGGTGTCGGGGGGGGCGCCTCACGTAGCATGACGGATGTGGATGTCGTTTCAGGAAAAGGAGCCAAGGACACAGACCACACGCGGACGACCCGGTGAGGACGCAGTGAGAAGATGGCCAGCCGCAAGCCGGTGAGAGAGGCCTCAGGAGAAACTAAACCTGCGGACACCTTGATCTTGGGCTGCTAAAAATAAGTTTCTGCTGTTTAAGCCACCAGTCTGTGGTGTTTTGTTGTGACACCCAAGCTAATAGAGGGGACTTCTGGTTTATAGATTTAGATTTCCAACCATGTACATGGAATTTTTTTAAGCCAACAAGGATTGTGTGAACAGTGGGACTGTGGGCGTTTTTATTTTCTTTTTCACATTGGTCTGTATTTATCCCCCCTCTCCTAAAAAAGCTTCCCTGGTGGCTCAGACACTTAAGTGTCTGCCTGCAATCCAGGAGACCTGGATTCGATCCCTGGGTCAGGAAGATCACTTGGAGAAGGAAATGGCAACCCACTCCAGGAATCTTGCCTGGAGAATCCCATGGATGGAGGAGCCTGGTAGGCTACAGTCCATGGGATCCCAAAGAGTTGGACACAACTGAGCGATTTCACTTTCACTTTCCCCAAAAAAGCAATTACTAAATTAAATGACATAATCGAATATCCTGAACATCAGAATTTACCATACACTGACCACAAAAGCTACAGTTTATTTTACTGTTTATCATCTGAAACATAACAATATACTATGTTAAAATAAGGTTTGTGTTTTTTTAATTTTTACAAGCTCGAAAAGGAACTGGTGGAGGTAGAAACTGGAGGAGACCACTGTTGTTAAACACTTTGCTGGAGATTAGAGAACCAACAGTACAGCAGAGCACAGAACCTTCTCGCAGAGGCGTTAAACGTCATCACACAAGCTAGGTACCATACAACAGACTCCGTGAGTTAAGCATCTTAATACATTATCATTTAATTTTCATAACCACCCAGGGCAGCTGAGATCAAGTCCCCCGTTTTTCAGATGAGGAAACTCAGGCTCAGAGAGCGTAACTGGCCAAGATCACACAGTCAAGAAGTAGAAGTCTGGAGTCCACTCCACATGCCTGAAAACGGCGCACTGCTTGATACTAAGAGCTCCTGAATACTTAACAGATACCTATTAAACATCTGCTGTATGCATTTTGCTAGATGGATCTCTGACCCAAAAAACAGGCACTATTCCAAGGACTTAGAACTTCCTCTTTGATACTGTGTTGCATGTCTATTTTTCCTATCTCATTAACTAGATTTTAGAGCTCTTTCAAATAGCTATAGTCGAAAGGGAAAAACAAAGAGCTTTGAGTCAAAGTCCTGGAAGAATTCTGATTTTTTTCTACTTCCATAAATTTTTTTTTTTAATTTTTTTATTAGTTGGAGGCTAATTACTTCACACTACTTCCATAAATTAACAAGTTGAATTCCTCATCAGTAAAAGGGTTGTGGATTAAGCAACATATATGAAATTGCTTGGAAGAGTGCCTGGCACACAGTGGATATTAAATAAATGTTAAGGAAACATGAATATTCATTTACAACCTTCACAGAGTTAAGCAGACCCAGAACTCAAATTTTTTTATTTTATCAATACTCTGATTTCTCCAATGGCCTCTTTGGGATGCAAAGATTACACTCATCACTCACTCTATCCTACTCATCTACATCACCTATTACTTAGCATTCAAAGCAGAAAAACAAACATTCTGAAAAATATTCTTTATACGACAGTCTTTTACAGTAGTGGCCTCCAAAGCAGAGAGTGCACATGATACTTAAACATCCTTCCTAATCGTGGGCTTGAAAATTCTAGAACTTGAGATTAATAAGGAATGTGAAATTCAGATCTAAAATTTAGCAACCCGTGTTAAGATCGCATGGAAAAAACCAAAGACACACTTTTTGACAAAACCAATAAAGATTGTGATAGTTATACACTGTTTATTTTGAAAAGAAAAAATAGAAAGGATATAGATGCTAAGATCATGTATTCAAATTCTTACTAATGGAGGCAGGATTCAAATGTAAGTTTGGACACAACTGCTTTAGAGCCACAACGTATCATCAGTTGTGGTTAAATTGAATGTGGGAACTATGATATACAGTACACTGTATTTTTATTAACACAGAAAACTTCACAAATAGGCCAAGCAATTTCCCAGGTCTGTGCCCCAAGTCCTTACGTTGTTCCTTCTGCCCAGATACCCACCAGCACAAAACTCCCCCTGTCCTTCTCAGCAAATAGCCATTCATCTAACCACGGAGTCTTTACAGATGTGCACGGTAACAGGTGGTTAGCGATCACCTTACAAATCTAATGGAAAAGGAAACGGCAACCCACTCCAGTACTCTTGCCTGAAAAATCCCATGGACGGAGAAGCGTGGTAGGCCATGGCGTCGCAAAGAGTTGGACACGACTCAGCAACTTCACTCACTTCACTTCACATCACTACAAATCTAAAGCTACAAGTCAAAGTATAACACAGGGCTAATACAAGGAAAAGATTACATTGCCTTCTCTTGCTTTAAGATATAACTTTACTAAGAATGAAACAATCTTAATTATGACTATGTGCACTTCCTAGAAAAACATTCCTTTAGGCAAATTTTGATCAGAATACACTGTACTTAATATGCACTAAATTGATTTTCCTTGTAAATCTAAACTTAAACCCTCCTCCCCCAGAAAAAATATTCTGCATAAAAAAGTACATAAGTAAATGTGTATTTATTGTGAGCCTGAAAATCCTAACTTCCCAACTACTGTAATGGTGTGGTAATTCTATCTGAATTATGGGACATAATGTAATACCTTTTGCCAACAAAGGTCCACACAGTCAAAGCTATGGTGTTTCCAGCAGTCAGGTACAGATGTGGGAGTTGGGACCATAAAGAAGGCCAAAAAATTGATGCTTTAGAACTGTGGTGCTAGAGAAGACTCCTGAGAGTCCCTTGGACTGCAAAGAGATCAAACTAGTCAATCCTAAGGGAAATTTCCTAAAGAAAACCAACCCTGAATATTCAGTGGAAAGACTGATGCTGAAGCTCCAATATTCTGGCCAGCAAAAAAGCCAACTCACTGGGAAAAGCCCTGATGCAGGGAAAGATTATGGGCAGGAGGAGGGTGCAACAGAAGATGAGATGTTTGGATGGCATCACTGACTCAATGGACATGAGTTTGAGCAAGCTCCAGGAGATGGTGAAGGACAGGGAAACCTGGCGTGCCACAGTCCACGGGGTCGCAGAGAGCTGAACACCCCTGAGGAACTGAACAACAACAACGCAAAGTAAGCCAGTGACTCCTTCAGGAATCTCTTGCTTTTAAGTACAGAACTTGGAAATTATTCTAATATCCTACCAAAAGTATGTTAAACTGGACACTCTGGGAAAGGAAAACTATGTTTTCACTTGCCTGCACTGAATTCTCTCTCTTGGCTATGCCATGATAACTTATCATACAAAAACTGCAAATGTACCTCACCTATCTGTACCCCCCACCCTGTGTATCAACACAACTGCGCCTTGAATAGTCTCAGTACCAGATGAACTGTGGAAATGATCCAAACTCACACTCACAATTTCTCTTTTTAACAGTGAAGTGTATAGTTAGGAGGGGAAAAAATAGAGCTTTTTATAATATACCTTCCGTAACAGCTCACAGCTACTTCACAATGACCCTACTTCCCCACTTACAACTCAGTTAGTTATTAGTAATCTACCCTCAGTCAAAGGTAAAAAGGGAGGGCTAAGGAGTTGTTCATGATTTGCCCTTAAGTCTCTTAAACGCAAGGTTCTTAGAATTCCACATTCATGATCTCACTGAAAGCTCAGAGTTTCATTAACTTGTCTAAAGTCACATCAGAACGCAAACTGTACAACCCCAGAAAGCAGCAACTGCATGGTTTTCTTAACGGAATGCCCCCCAGCCCAACACTGAAGGAGCTGTGCTATGAAGCAGTCTGGGTCACACCACTAGCACGCAGTGAGTGGAGCTGAAGCTCAAAAACCCTGCTGTGTCTGATGAGAAAGAACACACTGCCTCTCAAGCTGAAACTGAAGGATGAACAAGCAGTCGCACAATAAAACAAAAATCTCTTGTTAGATAATCAGCCAGTTATTAGCCTTGCTGATGAAGGAAGAGAGGGAGGGAAGGACAAGTCAGTAGACAGTGACCTCTGGGGAGAGAAGCAGGTAGAAACTGAACCTCACTGGAGGATGTGCCTTGGCTGAAGCTGCACCGCTCCAGGGCCAGAAGGGAGGGAGAAAAGACAGATCTAAGGGGCAGGGAGGAATCGGGGTGGTTTTGATTTTCCCCTCCACACTGTGGCTGCCTTTACAAGACCACAAATGATAGTTTTATGAAGAATGACTAGCCAGCATTCAGGTTAAAATGACACTTGCACCTAGAGTAGGAAAAACTATAAATTATGCATCAGTCCCTGCATTCACCTGCCCCAACTTGTAACTTTCAAAGGATTCATTTATTTCAAAATTAGAAAACTGATCTCAGGGTTAAAAGTCTCACCAAAATATATGGCTTGATAAAAAGGAACGAACCTGAGTAAGTTCTAGTGAGGTGTATGAACCTAGAGCCTGTTATACAGAGTGAAGTCAGAAAAAAACAAATATTGTATGTTAATGTATAACATGGAACTGATAATAGTACTGATGAACCAATTTGCAGGTCAGGAATAGAGACACAGAACAGACTTGAGGACACAGTCGGGGAAGGAGAGAGGGGGATGAATTGAGAGAACAGCACTGAAACATACACATTTCCGTGTGTAGAACAGATAGCTGGTGGGAGGCTGCTGTGTAACACGGGAGCTCAGCCTGGTGCTCTGTGACCGCCGAGAGGGGTGCGGTGGGGTGGGGGGTGGCGGGAGGTTTAAGAGGGCTGATTTATGCTGATGCAGAAACCAACACAACATGTAAAGCAATTATTCTCCAGTTAAAAACAGAATAGCTAATGCAGTATACATTTAAAGGAGGTAACTGATGAAATCTATTGCAAACAATTCAAAACATAAATGAATGAAATAAAAGCTATGGCTTAAAAATATTTACAACCTATTATTACAAGAACTTATTGTCTTAACGTGCGAAGACTATTTACAAGTCATTTTCCAAAAAAATATTTTAAACGATGGCCAACCCAACAGAAAAGTGGACAGTGACATATCTAAGTCACTACTGTTATCCAGCCAACAGACACCCCCTCCTACTTCGCCAACTTCTTCTTACTCTCATAATTCACCCCCCACCCCGACTTGTTCTTACTGTCAGAAGCCACCTCCTATCATAAAGCCTCAAAGGAACAGATGCTGGCTATCCTGGCCCCGAACAATCACAGCCTACAGGATCCGAGGGGGAAGTACCCTGAGGGTGTCCAGGACAGGCTTTTGTCCTGAATAAAACAGATGAACCCCATCTTGACGGGAGTGTCAGTGGACTACCAGAAACATGAACATATATCTCCCCTGCTCACATCTCACACCTGACTCCTCAACAAACCCTTTCAGCTCAACCCTCGATACAGGTGCAGAATCACTCCTCTTGACTTCTCTTTTTCCAAAATACCTCTCACCTGGCTGCCTGCAGCATTCTCCCAACCACCATGCCTGCTTTAGCCTTCATGACCTCCATCCCAGTCTCAACACAGCAGCCAGCAGGACCCTTTCCGAGTGCTCGTCAGAGGAGGTCAGGCCTCTGCTCAGAAGCCCCCGAGTGTGTCTCACCTCAGCTGGAATAAAGGCCCGCAGCTCTCACCACCGTCTACAGGCCACGGCTCAGCTCCCTCGGGGCTCCCCTTCCGGACCTCTGAAGGCGCCAGCACACCCCTGTTCCCGCCTGTGCGCTCAGCAGAGGCCCACTGTCTCAAACGCTCTCCCCGGTACTTCGGCCCATGCACCCTTACTGCCTCTGAGACACCACTCAAATGTCACCGCCATGAAGCCTTCCCTCATCATTTCATTACAACAACCAGATTCGGCCTTGCCTACCCCCGTCGCAGCTTTATTCTTCTCCGTTAACACTCAACATCTTGTGCCATACTTTAGAGCTTACCTCCTTGCCTCCTCCCTCACCTCCAAAATGAAAGCTTTCCTTTTTTTAAAAATCTTTTGGCTATGCCACACAGCACGCGAGATATCTTAATACCCTGACCAGGGACGGAATCTAGGTCCCCTGCGTTGGAAGCATGGAGTCTTCGCTACTGGACCACCAGGCAAGTCCTTCCCGGTCTCCTTTTTGTTGAAATGTAAGCTTTCTGAGGGCGGTAACTGTGGTCAGTTTTGATCACTGCTATGATTTTCCATATACACAAACTACTGCCTGGTGAACTACAAGTGCTCAATAATTATTTAAGTGAGTTAATCCAGCAACTATCAACAACAGGCTGAAGATCTTAAAAAACAGGAGAGGGGATTTCCCGAGTGGTTCAGTAGTTAGGACTCTGCACTTTCACTGCCTGGGGTTCAATCCCTGGTCAGGGAACTAAGGCCCCATAAGCTATGCGGTGCAGAAGAGGGTGGGTAGGAAAGGGGACAGTCTCTGGGTCCTCCACAGTCTCACCGAGCTTTGTTATTTGAAGCCAAAAGGCACCTGGTACTGGGCACAGGCAGATAACTGGCCAAAAAGAAAAAAATGCTAGTGACAAACATGGGCTTCCCTGGTGGCGCAGACAGTGAGGAATCTGCCTGCAATGTAGGAGCTGCTAAGTCGCTTCAGTCGTGTCCAACTCTGTGAGACCCCACAGACAGCAGCCCACCAGGCTCCGCCGTCACTGGGATTCTCCAGGCAAGAACACTGGAGTGGGTTATCATTTCCTCCTCCAATGCATGAAAATGAAAGGTGAAAGTGAAGTTGCTGAGTCGTGTCCGACTCTCAGCGACCCCATGGACTGCAGCCTACCAGGCTCCTCCATCCATGGGATTTTCCAGGCAAGAGCACTGGAGTGGGTCACCATGAGACCTGGGTTCAATCCCTGGGGAAGGAAGATTCCCCTAGAGAAGGGAATGGCTATCCACTCTAGTATTCCTTCCTGAAGACTCTCATGGACAGAGGAGCCTGGTGGGCTACAGTTCAAAGGGTCACAGAGAGTCAGACATGATTAAGCGACTAATACAGTCATTTGAGCTCAATCATTAAACATGCAAGTTAGAATAACCATGAAATAATTCCACTCAGTAAAACATAAATGTGTAACACGTGGATATCCCAAGCCAACATCAGTGGTAAACACTAGTGGTAAACACTAGTGGTACTTAGTATTTTTTAATTTTACACATAAACATGTAATTCTTAAGACTGTGATATCACATTGCCTGTTCTTTTCCCCCCTGTTCTGAATGGAGACAGGATTGTTTATGCCTGACCAGTGACGTAAAAACAACAGTTAACCCCGATGAAGTACTTTCTCTACCCCACTCACATGCTATCCACTTTTACATGCATTATTTATTGCCCACTGTAACCCTACAAAATATTTACTATTGCTCTTCCATTTTAAAGTTGATGAAACTGAAATAGATAGAAGATCAATGATCAGCCTCAAATAAAGCAGCTACTAAGCTGTAAGGCTAGAATTTGAACTCAGGCAGTCTGACCCCCAGCAAGCAGAGCTTCCTCCCAAACCTAGTTCTGCTACGCATTTACTCCAGCCCTGCCTCTCTTTCTGCCATTCATTGTGTCTTAGGGTCCTGACCCACACAGACTGAACAAAAGAATTCAAGTGACAGTGCACTTGACACGTACCAGAAAGAAACACTTTGACAAAAAAAGGAAGATAAAAACGAAAAGACAACCAAAGACTGGTAGAAGTCCTTTGTCTCAGTTATCTCCACTGAAAAAGTGGAGATATAATATAATTTACCTTTAGATTATTGGGGACGATTCAATAGATTAATATAGCGCATGCAATATACTTAGGGTAGGATACATTAAACAATCAACAGTTTTAATTTTCATCATTCTCAAAATAATGATGAAGGTCTTCATAAACGTCACCAAAGTTAGAAGAACTGACCAACAACTGTATGACCAGCAGCTGGAAGAAACAAAGGCCAGAGGCACGTTATGACCGCAGGGACACCAGAAAGAAAAAGCTGAGTGCCAATGATTTTCATTCTGGGCACACGCTGCTTGAGTGACTTAGGAAAGGAAAATTCTATCAGAACTACCCTTCCCACTTTCAGAACTGCAGGCTCTGTGCCCCCATCTGACGCCACCCTCACCCACCGCTTCCACCCCAGCATGAACTGCTGGCGAGGATGCAGCGAAAAAGACACTCTGGTGTGGGAGTCAAAATCAATACCTCATTCTTGGAGGGCAACCGGTCAGTAGCTACCAAAATCTGAAACACAAGTATTCTTTAATAAGAGAACTCTACATCTAGAAATTTACCTTCTAAAATATGCCAACAAGTACTAATAGAACTATACAGAATACAAGGATGTTTGCTACAAACATAGCAATAAAACTGACAATCACCTAAATGGCAATCAATAAGGGAACAGTTAAGTAAATTAGAGTGCTCCAATTCTGTTTTTTAAAAAAAACATTTCTGCACTAGGTTTTCTAAGCTAAATGACACTACTGTCCACCTAAGCTGCTGAAGACAAAAATCTAGACCACAGTTTTGCTACTTCTTTCCATATCCCTCTCATCAAATCCTTTAGCAGACCTTATCATTGTAGCTTTCAAAACACATATGAAACCTAATCACCTTTCTCCTCTGTCAAAAGCCTACTCTAAGCCATACCTGTCGCGATTACTTCAATAGCTTTGTTGGTTTAAAGCCCTCCAATGCTTCCACTGCCCTGAGAATTAAATTCCTACTCCCCACCATGGCCAGCAGGGCACCAAGAGATCAGGCTCCTGTCTGCCTCTCAGACACTATCTCCTAAGCTCTCCTCAATATCCAGTAACACCAGTCTTTCATTTTGAGAGGCAGAAGGGGCCCCTGAGTACCATAGGGTCCCCTGAGTATCATAAGCTCACTCTTGTTTGGAAGCCTTCACAATGACCCATGTGCTTCTAAACTTTCTCTTAACTGCCTCCACGTCACCAGGGTCTATTTCAGTATCATCACTTCAATGAGACCTTCCTGACAACCTCACCACATGCATTACTGTCTCTCAGAACCATTAGGACACACTCTCGACACCATTACCACAATTTTATGTTTTTCGTGGTACTTCTCACTGTCTGAAATTAATTATAAGGAAAGGAAGTATTCACCCAATGAGAGAAAGAGCTTGGTCTCCCTTGCCTGCCACTGAATCCTAAGAATCTAGAACACTCCTTGGCATAAGCACGCATTCCGTTCATATTGGCTGGATGAATGCTATGCAGTTTTTGAAAAGAATGATATTGATGTACAGATGCTAAAATGGAAAAATGTCCAAGATAAACTGTTAAGTGACAGAAGAAAATCACAGAGCATACACACAAAATGATCCCATCTGTGTGAAAATGAGTGTAAGCACATTATGTAAAAATAGAAAACATGTATGCACAGCAATAGTCAGAAAGGATACAAGATGGAGTTCACAATAATTCTCTCTGAAATACAGGGTTGAAGAAAGGGGAAGAAAGTCTTCCACTTTTTAATTGAGGACACTCTCCTAAGCTATCTGAATATTTTCAACAGCATGGATCATGCATGAATGCGTGCTAAGTCGCTTCAGTCATGTACAAGTGTTTGTGACTCTATGGGCTGCAGCCCACCAGGTTCCTCTGTCCATGGGATTCTCCAGGCAAAAATACCGGAGTGGGTTGCCATGCACTCCTCCGGGGATCTTCCCGACCCAGGGATCAAACCCACATCTCCTGCATCTCTTTTACTGACAGGCAGATTCTATATCACAAGTGCCACCTGGGAAGCCCATATACACACATGTATGTATATGTGTGTGCTGAGACACTCACTCATGCCCGACTCTCTGCAACCCCATGGACTGTGGTCTGCCAGGTTCCTCTGTCCGTGGGATTCTCCAGTCAAGAATACTCGAGTGGTCTGCCATGCCCTCCTTCAGGGGAGCTTTACAACCCAGGGATCAAACTCATGTCTCTTGCGTCTCCTGTTTAGGTAGGTGGGTTCTTTACCACTAGCGCCACCTGGGAAGCATATTCATAACTCCTTTGTGTTAGGCATATTCATAACTCCTATTCCTCCACCTGCTGTAAAAGGCCCAATACACAAAGTGGGTACTCTCTTCTCTCAACACCCAGAACACTTATACCCAGTTATTCTACAACCTAACTCATTCTGGAACGCAGGAGGAGCACACATCTGAACGTTCGTTAGCTTTGGGTTTAGTCCCGCTTAAAAGCTGACGAAGAACCCCTGGTTCAAACAGCAGATCAGACACACACATACTGTCTCCCTTTAACATGAGCCACGCCGTGTGGGGCCACCAGGACGGACGGCTTATGGTGGAGAGTTCTGACAAAACACGGTCCACTGGAGAAGGGAATGGCAAACCACTTCAGTATTCTTGCCTTGAGAATCCCATGAACAGGATGAAAAGGCAAAAAGATAGGACACTACCCAGGTCGGTAGGTGCCTGATATGCTACTGGAGATCAGTGGAGAAACAACTCCAGAAAGAATAAACAGATGGAGCCAAAGAAAAACAACACCCAGTTGTGGATGTGACTGGTGACAGAAGCAAAGTCCAATGCTGTAAAGAGCAATACTGCACAGGAACCTGGAATGTTAGGTCTGTGAATCAAGGCAAATTGGAAGTGATCAAACAGGAGATGGCAAGAGTGAACGTCAACATTTTAGGAATCAGCAAACTAAAATGGACTGGAATGGGTGAATTTAACTCAGATGACCATTATATCTACTACTGTGGGCAAGAATCCCTTAGAAGAAATGGAGTAGCCCTCATAGTCAACAAGAGTCCGAAATGCAGTACACTTCATGCAATCTCAAAAACGACAGAAAGATCTTTGTTTGTTACCAAGACAAACCATTCAGTATCACAGTAATCCAAGTCTATGCCCCAACCATTAATGCTGAAGCTGAAGTTGAATGGTCTATGAAGACCTACATGACCTTCTAGAACTAACACCCAAAAGAGATGTCCTTTTCATTATAGGGGACTGGAATGCAAAAGAAGGGAGTCAAGAAATATCTTAAATAAAAGGCAAACTTGACCTTGGAGTACAGAATGAAGCAGGGCAAAAGTTAGTAAGAGTTTTGCCAAGAGAACGCACTGGTCATAGCAAACACCCTCTTCCAGCAACACAAGAGAACACCCTAAATATGGACATCACCAGATAGTCAATACCAAAATCAGATTGATTATATCTTTGCAGACGAAGATGGAGAAGCTCTATACAGTCAGCAAAAACAAGACCAAGAGCGGACTGTGGCTCAGATCATTAACTGCTGCTGCTGCTAAGTCACTTCAGTCTGGTTCAACTCTGTGCGACCCCATAGACGGCAGCCCACCAGGCTCTGCCGTCCCTGGGATTCTCCAGGCAAAAAAACTGGAGTGGGTTGCCATTTCCTTCTCCAATGCATGAAAGTGAAAAGTGAAAGTGAAGTCGCTCAGTCATGTCTGGCTCTTCGCAACCCCATGGATTGCAGCCTACCAGGCTCCTCCGTCCATGGGATTTTCCAGGCAAAAGTACTAGAGTGGGTTGCCATTGCCTTCTCCAAGATCACGAACTCCTTACTGCCAAATTCAGACATAAATTGAAGAAAGTAGGGAAAACCACTAGACATTCAGGTATGACCTAAATCAAATCCTTTACGATTATACAGTGGAAGTGAGAGATTTAAGGGACTAGTTCTGATAGACAGAGTGCCTGAAGAACTACAGACGGAGGTTTGTGATATTGTACAGGAGGCAGTGATTAAGACCATCCCAATGAAAAAGAAATGCAAAACGGCAAAATGGTTGTCTGAGGAGGCCTTCCAATAGCTGAGAAAAGAAGAGAAATGAAAGGCAAAGGAGAAAAGGAAAGATATTCCCATTTGAATGCAGAGTTCCAAAGAATAGCAAAGAGAGATAAGAAAGCCTTCCTCAGTGATCAGTGCAAAGAAATAGAGGAAAACAACAGAATTGGAAAGACTAGAGATCTCTTCAAGATAATAAAGACACCAAGGGAACATTCCATGCAAAGATGAGCTCAATAAAGGACAGAAATGGTATGGACCTAACAGAAGCAGAAGATATTAAGAGGTGGCAAGAATACACAAAAGAACTGCACAAAAAAGATCTTCATGATGCAGATAACCATGACAGTGTGATCACTCACCTAGAGCCAGACTTCCTGGAATGTGAAGTCAAGTGGCCTTAGAAAGCATCACTACGAACAAAGCTAGTAGAGGTGATGGAATTCCAATTGAGCTATTTCAAATCCTGAAAGATGATGCTGTGAAAGTGCTGCACTCAATATGTCAGCAAATTTGGAAAACTCAGCATTGGCCATAGGACTGGAAAAGGTAAGTTTTCATGCCAATCCCAAAGAAAGGCAATGCCAAAGAATGCACAAACTTCCGTACAATTGCACTCATCTCACACACTAGCAAAGCAATACTCAAAATTCTCCAAGCCAGGAGTCAACAGAATGTGAACTATGAACTTCCAGATGTTCAAGCTGGATTTAGAAAAGGCAGAGGAACCAGAGATCAAATTGCCAACATCCGTTGGATCGTCGAAAAAGCAGGAGAGTTCCAGAAAAACATCTACTTCTGCTTTACTGACTATGCCGAAGTCTTTGTGTGGATCACAACAAACTGTGGAAAATTCTTCAAGAGATGGGAATACCAGACCACTCGACCTGCCTCCTGAGAATTCTGTGTGCAGGTCAAGAAGCAACAGTTAGAACCGGACATGAAACAACAGACTGGTTCCAAATCTGGAAAGGAATACATCAAGGCTGTGTATTGCCACCCTCCTTATTTAACTTATATGCAGAGTACATCATGTGAAATGCCAGGCTGGATGAAGCACAAGTTGGAATCAAGACTGCCGGGAGAAATTCAATAACCTCAGATACTCAGATGACACTACTCTTTTGGTAGAAAATAAAAAACTAAAGAGCCTCTTGATGAAGGTGAAAGAGAACAGTGAAAAAGTTGGCTTAAAACTCAACATTCAGAAAACTAAGATCATGGCAAATAATGGGGAAACAATGGAAACAGTGACAGATTTTATTTTCGGGGGCTCCAAAATCACTGCAGATGGTGGTGACTGCAACCATGAAATGAAAAGACACTTGCTCATTGGAAGAAAAGTTATGACCAACCTAGACAGCATATTAAAAAGCAGAGACATTACTTTGCTGACAAAGGTCCATCTAGTCAAGGCTATGGTTTTTCCAGTAGTCATGTATGGATGTGAGAGTTGAACTATAAAGAAAGCTGAGCACTGAAAAACTGATGCTTTTGAACTGTGGTGTTGGAGAAGACTCTTGGGAGTCCCTTGGACTACAAGGAGATCCAACCAGACCATCCTAAAGGAAATCAGTCCTGAATATTCATTGGAAGGACTGATGCTGAAGCTGAAACTCCAATACTTTGGCCACCTGATACAAAGAACTAACTCACTTGATTAAGACCCTGATGATGGGCAAGATAGAAGGCAGGAGAAGAAGGGGACAACAAAGGATGCGATGGTTGGATGGCATCACTGACTCAGTGGACATGAGTTTGGGTGAACTCCAGGAGTTGGTGATGGGCAGGGAGGCCTGGTGTGTTACAGTCCATGGGGTCACAAAGAGTCAGACACAGTTGAACTGAACTGAACTTCCTTTAATCAAAAATCATTGAAATGGTTTTAAAACTGTTTTAAGAAAGGAATCATCATTTAACAAAATTAAATGGAGAGATTTTTTTCTAAATAAAAGAAATCATGGGCTGGGAAAGGAAACTGGTGAGACACTTTAGGGTAAAACAATGGACTCCTAAATGTTAGAATACAAAGGATATAAGCTTCAAGCTAACCATTAATTCCCACCAAGAACTCACTGTAAGCCCTTCTACTGGTTCTTAAATAAGAAGTGATAAGAATGAGCAGATGTCTGATTAAAAAGCCTACAACATAAATGAGACCAAGATAAACAACAACAATTACCCTAAAGCAAACAGATTAAGAGGGAGGATCAGCTTTAACGAAAACCATTAATGTTTTCAAAGACATTAACAAAGATTATGAATCCATAAAAATGGAAAAAGAATGCTAGGGGTGGGATGGGGGAATCCTGAAAATTGAAAATACTGACTGCCACACATTGTTCAATAAACACTGACTACAAGTTTCAAAAAATAAAATATGACTGCCAAAATAAAATTAAAAGAGTCTGAGAATAAAATAGAGGAAATGCCCAGGAGAATAAAACAAAAAGACAGAAGAATGGGGGTGGGAGGGGCTATGAATCCACAAAGCCCAGTAACCAACTAAATGAAATTATAAAGAAAATTAAAGCAGTAATAAGAGAATTTTCAAGAACTGTAAAACATGAGTCTTCAGTTTAATAGTAATGGAAAATAACCACCTCCAAACATCTTTTGAGAAATTTCTATTTAAAAAGCACAAAAAGAAAGCTCTAAAGAGCTTCCATGGAGGAAGACAAAACACATCGTCCACAAAGGAACTAGAATCACACTGTATCAGACTTCTCCTCAACAACAACAATGGACACTTAAAGACACTGGAGCAATGCCTTCAAAGCTCTGAGGGAAAATAATTTCAACTAAGTTTGGCTTGAATAAAAGTAACAACAGTCAACATAAGGGTTAATGAAGACTTTTCTAGATATGCCAGGATTCAAAAATTGTATTGTCCACATATTCTTTCTAGAGATTTCTGTGGGGGTGTACTGCATTAAGACAAGGAAGAAACTCAAACAATAAAGATCCAATAAGAGCAGAGTCAAACTGCAAAAGCAGTGAAACAAGCCCCCGCCCCCAGCCCCGCCACCCCACACTAAAACCAACAGGTTACCAAATCTAAGTAACACCTAGTCCAGAATAAAGGACTAGAAGAAGCCTTTCCTCAGGAGGAAAGGTACTCAAAGTTACGGTCATAAGAACAAACTATGTGGAAAGAGGGTAACATGAAAGAATAGTGACAAATAATATAAGAAAAAAGGCAATTACAGACAAACCAAGAGCCAATATAGGAAATGTAACTGTATTCTCCTGCCTCTGCTATAAACAATATTTATACCACCACAATAATGTAGAAACTATTCATCAATTTCCTACTATTAAAACCAAGTCACAGGCAAAGTAAAGGATAAGGAAGAATAGAATAGAATACAAACGTTCTCAACCTTGAGAATCCAAAGCAGAAACGACAGGCATAATGGCATGAAGAAGAAATGAAATGTGAAAAGAAATAGCAGTAACAGCTTCAGAAGTAGTAACAGCTTGCTGGGAAATCAAGATAAACAATCTATATAAACACGAAGAAAAAGGCTATTATGTTACATATATTGCAAAGAGAAAAGGGGAATTAAAAGTGATACACCTACTGGTATCTAAAACTAAACTATAACTAAAAAAACAAACAAACAAAAAGAACCAAATCCTCACTTATCAGAGCTGAAATCAACCCAAAATTGATAAATCATAAAATAAGCTTATTATTTAGTCATAACAAAACCACACAAGGAAATAATTTAAAGTTCCTTTGGAGAATAGCACTAAGGAGTTAGGAAGGGTTGCTGACTTTTATTACAAGCATTTAGACTACCCTACTTCTTTCAGAGATGCACATATGTTAGTTTCTAAAATTTTTCAATGGACTTAAGGAAAAAAAAAACCAAAATGAATACTAATCTCATCTTGAAAACACAATTCATAACACATCCTGCCTACATTTTTCCTTGTAACGTAACAGATAAAACTTCCAAATATTTCTAAGTGCCATGTTAAGTATTTTTTAAAACGTTACCACTATCTTTAGAGGTATTTGTAGACAAGCTAATTCAAGTTACAGGATGTATATATTATTATCATCAAAATCACAATTTTGCTGACATCAACCAAGCCTAAACAACCACATTTTCCCACGGTTTCTCAATTTTAATAGTTATTTTACCATAAATATGGAAATGTATCTTTAACACTTCTTTTTCTAGATTGCTTTGGGTTCTACTGGTGTTGGTAGTAAATACAACAGCATTTCAAATTCATCAGACCTAAATTTACTTCAGTTTTTATTCCACCTTTTCCTTTGTCCTTTTTACTTTTTGGTAATATAGTTTATTTCATTATTTATTTTTAATCTTTCAGGAAAAGGGAACATGCAAAAACGAGCAAGTTATCATTTATTACTATTCAAAACAGACAACTTACTTTTAAAAAAAGGATGTTTATGCAAAACTATAGAGTAACAGATTGACAGCAGGACCAAATACAAAGATAAGAACAAATTCTAAGAGAAATACACTCAATTCTAACCCATGATGAAAGACTGGAGGTATCAAAAATGGCTACAGGAAAATGTTAAATAAGCCATTTAATCTTCCTAGATTTTAAAAAAAAAAAAAAAAATGGGCTTTTGTTTTCTGGGGTTCTTGTTTTTCTCTTTTTCCTGCTGTTAAAGGAGAGGGCTTCTCTTTTGTAAGGAGTGGCAGCATTACTTCAGTCTATGGAGTTTACCATTTGTTTAACAATACTCAAGAAACAGCTTTTTTAAAAAATAAATAAACAAAACATCTAAAAACAGACTGCAATTAGCTTCTTCATAATACAAATTACACTGTGAAGGAGATTTTTCTGTAACAGCACAGTGTCATCGATATCAATTAAACAGCATAAATGAGTGCACTTGTTTGTAGGGAGAACAGTTCACGTTCCACTTTACCACTAAGAGCCAACTGCCTGTGATGCAACAAGATGAGCACCTCATACATCATGTTTCAGCTAAGTCACAGGCACTTTTCCATTATCCATGAAATACAACAAACAGCTAAGAAACATCAAAAAATAATTTACCAAACTCCTCTCAAATCAAAGTATAGGAAGCTACTGCATACTTTGACACTTGAGAGAAATTACATCTTTGTTATCACTAACATGAAGTGAAGAAAACAATGATTCAGTGTTCTTTGGGCACTGGGTAGTTCAGAAAGGACTCTGCTTTATCAATCTTGTATTTATTTTCTGTTTTGCACAGAGGTCTAGATGTGTACATAAAGAAACTACACAACTAGAACATTTAACACTGGAAGCAGCAACTGTTTATTCTGAGATATACACTACCAAACAGTTAAAACTCAAACTAATTTTATTAAAATACACTGTTTCCAAACCAATGGGCCTTACAGAAAATAAGACATGTATTTCTAGTATCATTTAACTTTACTTTTAGAAAAGTGACCAGGCAGGATTTTATGCCCTGAGTTTAAAAAAAAAAATCTACTTATACTAAGCAGTGCAGCAGCTTCAATATATAATAAAAAAATTATTCCAGATGATCATACTTAACATATACAACATGTTGTAAGAAAAAAGATGTAACTAATATCAGCTGAGGTTAAATACATTAAGTATTATATATAAATATTAAGTATTAAATATTTCAGAACTAGCAGTCTAAATATGAGTTCAATTGTAACATAATACAATTAACCCTATACTGTCATAGCTTCAGTTAACAAAAAAGGAACATGTATTTTAAATATTTAAATTCAACAAACTGTTTTTCTCTCAGCTTGAAACAAGTTCTCTAAAACACAATAGCTACAAAACAGTTTTGTGGTGTTTTTTTTCCCCTTCTTCTTCTAATTAAATTCTAGCAGATAACCAGAAGAAATGTTAAGATGTTGGTGAAAGGACTAAAGATTTTACTTTTTTTTCTTTTTTAATTAAAACTGGTCACTAAATACACATAAAGAAATGCATTGAAGATTCTCAAACCTGCTATGGAATACTTGAATCAGAGTTGTCAAATTATATAAACATTTCAAAATGTGTCAAATTCATATTATCCATTGAAATATTTTACAGAAGTATACGTAGACTTACACAGAATTGTAACCAAAACGCTGATTTATTCTGTAATAGCTAGTCAAACTACTAAAGAAATGAAGTGAAAAATTTGGACAACCAAAGGAGGCTGTTAAAGATACTACTTTATTCCCATCACTCTCCAACCAAGCAAATTCCAAACCCAGAATATGAAACTTGTGTGATCTGTTCTTTCCTTATTAACAAACCCAGATTCGATGCCACAATAAAACCACACATCTCAATATCTGGTGCCATCACAGTTAATGCTTTAATACAGTTAAATCCATCATAGAGAACTGCAATGCTTCTGTTAGTTTTCCCTTTGTTTATTTTTTACAGGAACAATTCAAGCCAAGTCACCCTCCGGAACCAGATGCAAAAATACGACCCTCTGAAAAGAAACAGAACTTTCTGCCCTTGGGGCACTCTGGGTTCTGACTCTTTTTACTGTCATTTTACATTTCTGTACTCAAATCGTCTTGGAAAGCTGCTATCACCGCTCGGATCAGCCATATTACCCTCCCAGATCCAACACCACTTGATGAGAACACTTCGCGCTCCACCATCCACCCTTTGGCAGCTCTGTTCAGTACGGCAGGCTCCGTGGCTCCCAACCCAGACCTGCCAACCCCACCCCGTGCAGCGCCCGTCCGCACAGGACACAATAAATGAGCATCAACGTTCTTTCTTGCAACTTCGCCTACCGCTCTGAGGCTCTCCCGCCACACACACCCACCACCACACACACACACACAGACACACACACACACCCTACAAGAAAGGGGAGGGGTGGGGGTAGGTGGAGGAAAAGGCACGACTGGAGAAAGTAGATCCGAGCGTAGCAGGCGCCTCAAAAAGGTGGGATGGATTTCTTGAAAGCCCAGATCGGGAACCTTGCTGGAGACAGCCAACAGAGAAAGTCCCTAACGTTAACTCTTTGCTAACCGTTCACAGGACCTTCCCCCTCTACCGCTTCATTTCCAACAAACCAACAAGTCCATTTTATTGTTTTATACTATTTAATGAAATTTTGTTAGAAGTTCAGCATATGAAACAAAAGGAAACAGACACATTTTGCATTTTAACAACATTAAAACCTTGTTAACCCTACAGGTACATCTCCACCAATTCTTTCTATTCTATCTGGTCAACACTGAAATATTAGCAACCTAAAACGGTCTTAGAAGCCTACCAAAACTGTGCATCATTTTTGGGCTTCACTTGGGCATCACTCACCCACACCAGAGCCATTTTCCTCCCCATTTGACAAAGTTTTCATGAAACAAGTCTACTTAAAATGCAGCAACTATATTTTGACAATTTCTTCTTACTCCTTTTATTTACAGGTGTTTATTATGGGTTTTTTTTTTAATGTAAGGTTTTTTTTAAAAACAATCTTTTTCAAGCCTCAAAACAAGCATCTGTAATTACAATTACCCTTGTCCTCAATAAACAAGCAATTCTACTTTTCCTCCTCAAACTTTCTAATCTTCTAGGAAGTTGGCCAAATATTTTCTGCTCCTGGCACTGAACAAATAAAAAGAAACACTATGTAACCTCAGCCTACATCTGTTGTTTTAATAAACTAGCTTAAATTATGACTTAACTGGTGGTCTTGGTTACTAAAGAATGCCTATTTTTAAATAAACAAATATTTTAAAGACTGTCAATATGTGGGTGGAGAGCAGGAAATAGGAATCAAGTTCTTAACTTTGTTTCCATAAAGGCCAGGTCAAGAAAATTTTTTTCCCCAGATCTGGTATCTTGTGAAATCTTACCAACTCAGAACACTGCTTACAGATAAGACCATCATCTTCCATGCAATATTCTCCAAACCTACAAAGTTATAGTAATCCCACTAAAATGCGGAATGATAAAATTAAAGGAGTTACCCAACCAAGAAAGCAGCCCTTCTATAAAAATACTGATCGCATGACTGATGCTTGTGCATACACAGACAGACTAGGTTTTTTGGTCAGAAGAAAACAACTAAAACATCAGAGGTCTATCATTTGATTATCACCAAGTTAAATAACATCATTCCAAAGGATTATCCGTAATGAACCTTGGATTTATTTTAAATGGTTTTAGAAGACACATGCAAAAATTTCTATTTTTATTTCCACTGCAATGAAGGTTCAAATATGGATAAAATTCTACACATTTCATCTCAAGATTTTTATCCTAATTAAATTTACAAAAGTCTTTTAGAAAATAGATATGAAGCACAAAGACTGGTCAGTAGTGAAAACTACTCAATAAGATTTACTAAAAATAATGTATCTGGGGAAATACTCTTTGCAACCCCATGGACTGTAGCCTACCACACTCCTCCTGTTCATAGGACTTTCCAGGCAAGAATACTGGAGTGGGTTGCCATTTCCTTCTCCAGAGGATCTTCGTGACCCAGGGATCGAACCCGGGTCTCCCACATTGTAGGCAGATGCTTTACCACCTGAGCCACCAGGGAAGTCCCAAATAATTCTTATTATCTATCAAGTAACAGATTTCTTTCACTTAATCATTTTTAGTTTCACAGCCTTCCACCAAGGCACAAACTCTAAAACGCTGCACAGAATCTTGTTGGTGGCAGCAGATTAATCAAGCACCACTGCCTTTAATTAACTTACCGCTTCCCCTCACCCACTTTGTATTTCCCCTGGCTTCCCCACTACTTCCCCTAAAATCATAAATACCTACAAAACAAGCTATAGGCACAGTGCATGTGGCTGCTCTATAGCAACTGCCAATACAAACACTGAAGGGAAGAAAACAGTAAGACTCACAGAAAATAGGACTGTGCGGCAGTAAAGAGAACCAGTCTGTATTTATGTAATACATTTAATCATTTTTCATTTAGACTGTAAAATAAGTTAACTTCTTGATAAAAGAGGAACTCATTACTAATCCTAGGTTACTTAAAAAAAAAAAAAAAAAAACAAAGGAACACCACGGTAATTAAAACTTAAAGTTTCTCCTCCCAAGTACCGTGCCTGACTAATGAGGTAGAGAATAAGACTGAACAAAAAGGACACTAAATCAAATGTTTAACTTTCCAAAGAATCAAAAATCCTAAGGTGTCGTTACCCTAATCCACAATTTTTTTTAATTCATTCCTTCTACAATGACTTGAATAAAACCATAATGCATTAAAAGACATAAAACTAACTACACAAAAGATGATTTTCTATATAGCCAAAGGAGCCAAAACACTTAATGGAAATGTCTCAAAATATGTAATATAAAAAATTTAAATTAATAACATTAAAAACAGGAATGTCCGCGCTTTTCCAGTGGTTAAGACTCTGTGCTCCCAATGCATCTTGAAGTGTGAAGTCAAGTGGGCCTTAGGAAGCTTCACTACGAACAAAGCTAGTGGAGATGACAGAATTCCAGCTGAGCTACTGCAAAACCTAAAAGATGATGCTGTGAAAGTGCCGCACTCAACATGCCAGCAAATTTGGAAAACTCAGCAGTGGCCTCAGGTCAGTTTTCATCCCAATTCCAAAGAAGGACAAGGCCACAAAATGAACAAACTACTGCACGACTGCATTCATTTCACATGCAAAGTAATGCTCAAAGTTCTTCAAGCCAGGCTTCAATAGTATGTGAGCTGAGAATTTCCAGATGTTCAAGCTGGATTTAGAAAAGGCAGAGGAGCCAGAGATCAAATTGCCAACATCCACTGGATCATAAAAAAAAGCAAGAGAATCCTAGAAAAACACCTTTCTACTTCATTGCTACACTAAAGCCTTTGACTGTGTGGATCACAACAAACTGGAAAACTCTTTAAGAGATGGGAATACCAGACGACCCGACCTGCCTGCTGAGAAATCTGTATGAAGGTCAAGAGGCAACAGTTAGAACTGGACATGGAACAACAGACTAGTTCCAAATTGGAAAAGGAATACATCAAGGTTGTACATTGTCACCCTGTTTATTTAACTTATATGCAGGGTACATCATGCGATGTCCAGGGCTGGACGAAGCACAAGCTGGAATCAAGACTGCAGGGAGAAATATCAATAACCTCAGATATGCAGATGACACCACCCTTCTGGCAGAAAGCGAAAAGGAACTAAAGAGCCTCTCATTGAAGGCAAAAGAGGAGAGTGAACAGCTGGCTCAAAACTCAACAAACTAAGATCATGGCATCCGGTCCCATCACCTCATGGCAAATAGATGGGGAAACAGTGGAGACAGTGACTGACTTCATTTTCTTGGATTCCAAAATCACTGCCGATGGTGCCTGCAGCCATCAAATTAAAAGACATTGCTCCTTGGAAGAAAAGGTATGACAAACCTAGACAATGTATAAAAAGCAGAGACATTACTTTGCCAACAAAGGTCCATCTAGTCAAAGCTATGGTTTTTCCAGTAGTCACGTATTGATGTGAGAGTTGGACCATAAAAAAGGCTGAGCACCGAAGAATTGATGCTTTTAAACTGTGGTGTTTAAACTGTGGTGCGGAGAAGACTTTTGAGAGCCCCTTGGGCTGCAAGGAGAGCCAACCAGTCCATCCTAAAGTTAATCAGTCCCGAATATTCATTGGAAGGATTGATGCTGAAGCTGAAGCTCCAAAACTTTGGCCACCTGATGAGAAGAGCTGACCCATCAGAAAAGACCCTGATGCTGGGAAAGATTGAGGGCAAGAGGAGAAGAGGGTAGCAGAGGGTAAGATGGTTGGATGGCATCACCGACTCAATGGACATGAACTTGAGCAAGCTGCGGGAGATGGAGCGTGACAGCGAAGCCTGGCGTGCTGCCATCCACAGGGTCACAAGGAGTCAGACACGACTGAGAGACTGAATGAGTTCAACCCTGGTCAGAGAACTAGATTCCACATGCGGCAACGAAGACCTTGCGCGCAGCCAAAAAAGAGAAGTTGTAGAGGAAAATTAACTTTACAAAAATAAATAAATAAAATAACATGTAAAACATTAAGAACACCCTCAACCAATGAACTATGGACAAAACATGATTGAACAATACACAAGAAATACAAGTAATAAAATTCAGAACTGCCCAGTAGTCCTACTAATTAAGTAAGCAAAAATTTAAGTATTGTTTCTCAATTATTAAACAAAGAAATAAAAAGGGTTCAGTATACCACACATGGCAAAGATCAATGATACTGGTCCTAACACACATTGCTGTCAACATTATAATTCAATTCATCCCTTTTGGGAAGCGTTTTAAAATAAGAAAGTTCACATTTAAGTAGAAACTTACAGAGTTAAAAGGCACTGTTCTATATAGGCTTTCTGAACATGTACCATCATTATTGCTCTCAAAAATCCTATGACAGGGATTTGATCATCATCCCCATTTTACAGATGCGTAAACAAACAGATTAAATAGCTTGTTGTTGTTCAGTCACTAAGTTGTGTCTGACTCTCTGCAACCCCATGGACTGCAGCACACCAGGTTTCCCTGTCCTTAATATCGCCTGAAGTTTACTCAACTCATGTCCACTGAGTCAGTGATGCCATCCAACCATCTCACCCTCTGCCACCCCTTTCTTCTCTTGCCCTCAATCTTTCCCAGCATCAGGGTCTTTTCCAATGAGTTGGCTCTTCATATCAGGTGGCCAAAGTATTGCAGCTTCAGTTTCAGCATCAGTCCTCCCAATGAATATTCAGGGTTAATTTCCTGGTTTTCCAGTGGATTGACTGGTTTTACTAAGCCCAATATCTAAAAAGTGATACAGCCAGAACTTGAGATCCAGCAGTCAGAACATTAGAGCTCCCTCACCTTTAAATATGTATAAAGAAATCATAAAATGCTTTTTTTAATTAGTAATCCTGCTTGTGAAAATCTATGTAATACATATAATCCAAAGTATAAAAAGGATTTTATCTACAAAAATGCTGTCAAGCACTCTATGTGGCATAATAAGCAACAGTAATAATAACACGAAGAGAAGCCAGAGACGAAGAGCAGAAACTAACACAGCACTGTAAAGCAATTACGTGTGTGCTCGCTCGCTCAATTGTTTATAACTCTTTGCGACCCCAAGGACTGTAGGCTACCAGGCTCTCCTGTCCATGGACTTTTTCAGGCAAGAATACAGAAATGGGTTGCTAATTCCTACTCAAGGGTCTCTTCCCAACCCAGGGATCAAACCCACATCTCCTGCACTGGAAGCAGATTCTTTACCATCTGAGCCACCAGGGACGTCTACTCAATGGAAAATTAAGCACCTTTCAAAAAGGTTATAAAGACTGACAACATGAAATTTTTCTCTTACATGTTAAGGAGGAAAGTAAGCTATAAAATCCTATGTATACAGTGATTAATACAATGAAAACAAAATATGCATATGAAAAAACTTGGAAAGAAAACATCAAAATTAGTGTCTATGTCAGAGTGGTATGAAAAGGAGTAAACTTTTCTTTTTCTCCATATACTCCATACTTTCTCCCTATTCCACACTTAATAAAATTTAAATGACAAAATTTAAGAAATAACAGATTTCTACAATTAGAAATTCATAATTTATATAATGACAGCAGAAGAAATTCAGGCTCAAATTAAAAAACACAATGTTTCTACATGTTTTAGTAAGTAAGATAATCTAGTTAAGACTTCAAAAATTTTAGAAAAGAATTGCGTGTATCATAATATAATCCCCGTCATGCTAATTTTAAACTAAACAAATTCTATTGTAACCAAAGCTCAAGTTAATTCCAACCTATCACACTATCACCTCAATGCCCTTTATTCCAAAGAAAAGGCCTACTTTGACAGGAGCCTCTTAATAACACAGGTAGGTAAAAGTTACCATAGGGGTTTCCTCGATGGTCCAGTGGTCACGAATGTACCCTGCAACGCCGGGGACACCTTGCAATGCAGCCTAGAGTCTGTGCTCTGCAACAAGAGGAGCCACCAGTGGAAAGACCTCCCATCCCAACCAGAGAGCAGCTCCTGCTCACCACGGCTAGAGAAAGCCTGCACACAGCAAGGAAGACTCAGTGCAGCCAATAAAAAATATTTCTAAAATTACCATGAACTCTTATCAAAATATCAAAAATATCAGCATTAAGAACTATAATGAGAGCTCAAAAATACACATCCAACATGAAATTTTGGCAATAAAACAGCCTAAAAACCCTTTTTTAAAACTTGAAATGGGGCTTTCCTGGTGGCTCCGTGGTGAAGAATCCGCCTGCCGATGCAGGAGACCGGGTTCCATCTCTGGTCTGGAAAAATCACACATGCCTCAGGGCAACTAAGCCCGGGAGCAGCACCTGCTGAGTCCACACGCTGCACCTACCGAAGCCCGAGCACCTAGAGCCTGTACTGCACAACACGAGAAGACACTGCCACGAGAGCCTGTGCCCCGCAGCCAGAGAGCAGGCCTGCTCGCCACGACCAGAGCAAAGCCCACGCCGCAGCAGACACAGCACAGCCAAGAGGAAACAGGTGAAAAGACAGACCGACCAACCTTGACATGATTATTAAGTTCTTTATCCAGCATCATTTTGCAATGGCAGCACTGGGTCAAGCATGGTATCAAGACTCTCAGGACACTTGTCACCAACACTGCACCACTGCAGGGCTTCCACAGCCCAGCGACTTCTAGGGGGATTTCTCCCTGCCTCAAGAAGGATGAAACAAAAGATACAGTGGTTCAAAAAGAAGCGTTAATTGGAGGAGTAAAGAGCCACTCAGAGGCCAGTAAGTGGGCTTTATGATAAAGACAAAGAGAAATGAAGCCAGCAACAGAAAGAGAATAATTCCTGATAAAAATTTGTTACTGAAGGATGAACAGCTAACCTTCATCACTCTTTAAAAAACAACAACAAAAAAAAACATAAACATAAGACTATCCCAAACTTTGCACTCTGTTTACTGGGGATACAACTTTGAAAAACCAAAGGCTCTACCTTCAAGCAGCTCACGGTGTGATCCATCACCTCCCTCCACTGTGTCCTGGCTAACCTGCAAAACTCCCGAACCCCACAGCAGTTCTACACCCCAGTGGAGAACTTAACAGAAGGCTTGTCACGAGCACTTTCTCATTAGTTACATCTGACTGAAGTTTGTGGAAATCTACTTTAAGTTGGGGTGGTTTAAGGCTATGCCTGTAACAACCTCACTTCCACTCAGTGTATTTCAACATGCTTTCCTGGGTACAATCAGGATATATACTCTGGAATGCACATTACCCACAGTCCCCTGAAATCTGAATACTCGTAAGAGAACCTGGCCTTGAATGTCATCACCAAGTGACTTCCCATGAGAAAAAAGCACTGATGCCGTTTACTTCCTATACTACTCCCTTCCAGGACTCAGTTGTGAGGAAGAACCTCCATCTCAGACTTCCCTGGTGGCTCATGGTAAAGAATCTGCCTGCCAGTGCAGGAGACTCGGGTTCGATCCCTGATCCAGAGGATCCCACATGCCGCAGAACAACTGAGCCCCTGTGCCACAGCTACTGAGCCCATGCTCTGGAAAGGACGGGCTCTTACTCTGGAGGCTATGAACCCCAAAAAGGTTTCAGATGAGCTTCAGGGGTCCTGAACTCTCCTCCTTAAATTCTATAAAATGTATATACCTACACTCATGAATGCATCCTTCTGTGGAAAGTGAGGATATTCCCAAAGGACTCTGTAACCCAAAATAAGACTGTTGCTGTCGGCACCAAACAACATGGGTGCCAACTCTTGGCCACCCCATGGACTGTGGCCCGCCAGGCTCCTCGGTCCATTGGATTTTCCAGGTAAGAACACTGGAGTAGGCTGCCATTTCCTTCTCCAGCAGATTTTCCCAACCCAAGGATCGAACCCACATCTCCTGTGTCTCCTGCAATGGTAGGCAGGTTCTTTCCCACTGACCTACCTCAGAAGCCCCCAAAACAGATTAAGAGCCACCCAAGATTTAATTGCACCCACACTCTGATGAACTCAGATCAGTTAAGCTGTTTTCCTTTCTTAATCCTTGTTTAATCTCTACCTATTTAATGCTAATAAAACTTACCAACACTAAAAGTGATTGGTGTATCAAACACCACTCTCTAAGTGCTTTACACACATTAGTTTATTATTTAAATTCTTACAACTCAGTGAAGTTGGTATTATCCCATTTAGCAGATGAAACAACTAAAGCACCAAGAAATCATCTGCCAAAAGTTACACTGCGACTCTGTCAAAAACTGTAAAACTCCTCAAAATGAAATATGGCTGTTATCTTGTGTGCACATTTCCTACTTCTAGCTACTGGGTCTTTCTGTTTAACCCCCACTTTAGTCAGCAAGAAAAATGATTTTGTTGTCAAAAGACCTATCTCTGCTAGGCTGCCAGTTACACAGACAGATCATTCAAGTCAACAAAGACCTTAAGTTCCACAAGTGTTGGAAGATGAACTTGAAAGACATTTTGGCCAGGATAAAACTTGGTCTGGGATTTTTAAGGTAAGCATCTGATCAGTTAAAAGATTACCTGTTAGAATGTAGAAAATCCTGAAGAACCTACCAAAATACACTAAAACTAATTAAATGCAGCAAGACAACAAAATACATGACATACATAGAGACTTCAGGAATTGATATAGATGATATATATGATACTTCAGGAATTGAGCCCAATCTCTCCTACTACGAACCCCCACCACTGCAGAGCCCTCCCTAAACAAAGTCAGCCTATCTTTTAAAAAAAAGTATTCCTAGCAATAATTTGTAAATAAAATTCAAAAAATTCCTTTTATAACAGCCTTGAATTAAATACTTAGGAATAAATTTAAACAAACAAAAAAAGCATAAGATCTGCACACTGAAAATTATAGAATACTGCTGAAAGAAATTGCTGTTATTTAGTTACCAAGTCATGTCCAATTCTTTTTGACCCCATGGCATGTAGCCTGCCAGGCTCCTCTGTCCAAGAGATTTCCCAGGCAATAATCCTAGAGTGGGTTGCCATTTCCTTCTCCAGGGTATTTTCCCAACCCAGGGATCAAACCCATGTCTCCTGCAATGCAGACCACCAAGTCACCTGGGAAGGCCTGAAAGAAATTAAAAACGACCAAAATGAAGAGACATATGATTTCATGTACGGGGTAAGGAATCAATTCCCTCTAAACTAATCTACAGATTGATTATAATCCCTGTCAAAATCCCAGCAGACTTTTTTTGTCGAATTTGGCAAGCTGACCCTAAAATTTACATGGAAATGCATAGGACCTATAACGGGCAAAATAATTTTAGAAAAGAACACTGGGAGGAATTATACTACCTGATTTTAAAACTTACAATAAATCTAGAGTAATGAAGATTATATACTATTGGCGTAACAACTGGCAAAAAGATCAAGGAAACAGAATAGAATCCAGGCTTCCCTGATAGCTCACGGTAAACAATCTGCCTGCACTACAGCAGAAATAAACCCGTACATTTATAATCAAGTGATTTTCAAAAAAGGCGCCATGACAACTCAATGAAGAAAGGATAGTCTTTTCAACAAACTGTCTCAAAATAATTGTACTTTCACATGCAGAATAACTAACTTAGACCTTACCTCATACCATATACATCCACTGAAGCCTGCGTGCTCTGGAACCCAAGAGCCACAACTACTGAGCCTGAGTCACAAGTAGAGTCCATGCGCCTCAATAAAAGATACCACTTAAAAAAAAATAATAAAAATAAAAATAAAATGGTGAAAAAGAGACACAGAAATACAGAACAGACTTTTGAACTCTGTGGGAGCCTCCAACCAATTTAAAAAAAAAAAGAAAAAGAAAAAAAGAAAATGGTGAAAAAAAAAGATACCACTTGATGCAACAAAGATCCCGGATGCCACCACTAAGACCCGACACAGCCAAATAAATACATTTTTTAAAAAATGGAAAGAACAATGTAGATGTCAAACTTTTCTGATGGCACTTCAACTTTTAATACACAAATTGAAGATACTAGAATAGATGATTTTGAGGCTCTTTCTAGTTCAGGGGCTGGATAATCTGAAAATGGAAGCTAGGCAAGTACTATTTCTCAATGGAAAAAACTATGGAAGGTCAATTATACCTCAAAAACAGACAAACTCAAAGAAAAAGAGATCGCATTTGTGGTTATCAGCAGTGGGGACTGGGGGAGGGGAACTAGACGAAGGTAGTCAAAAGGTACTAACCTGCACTCATAAAATAATTAAGTACTAAGGCTGTAATGGGGCTTCCCTGGTGCCTCAGCAGTAAAGAATCCACCTGTCAATGCAGGAGATGCATGTTTGATCCCTGAGTCTGGAAGATCCCCTGGAGGAGGAAAGGACAATCCACTGCAGCATTGTTGCCTGGGAAAACCAACGGACAGGGGAGTCTGGTGGGCTACAGTCGATGGGGTCACAAAGAGCTACTGAACAATAACAACAAATGTACGGTACAACATGATTGATATCACACTCCTGTATGTTGTATATGGAAGTACTGAAAAAATCCTACATGCTCTCATCGATGACGAGGAAAAACTCTTTTGCCTTTTTTATCTGTATAAGATGATGAATGTTCACTAAACTTATTGTAGCAATCATTTCATGATGTACGTTAAGTCAAATCATTATGCCATACACACCTTAAAATTATACAAGGCTGTATGTCAATGATACCTCAGCCAAACTGGAAGAGAAAAAAAACAGTATGGTAAATCACTTTGGGTTCTCATTTAGGTCCTTGTAACAGCACAAATGGGGAATCTATACTTCCTCCATACCATCTTCCCAATTGTTACTGGCAAGGCTATTTTTCTAACAAAGATACAAGGCTTTTCTCCTGTAGCCACCATCAATGGCACCCTGTTGCCTATGGTAAAAAGTCAAACTTCCCAATTTACTTTTCCTTCCTCATTTACTCACAAAATGGGCTGGAGTTTCCTTCTCTTTCTTTGGTAAGCATTTTTTCCAGCTTTCTTGGAGCTATAATTGACAAAATTGTAAGATATCATTGATGATTTGATATACGTATCCACTGTGAAAGGATTCCTCCCATCCAGTTAGTTAACACATCCATTACCTCACATATATATGTGTTTGTGACAGACATTATTTTCCTTCTACTCTTGTAGCAAAATTCAATTATATAAGAAAGTGTTATCAATTATAGAAATCACATTGTACCTTAGAACCTCAGACTTTATTCATCTTACAGGTGAAAGTTGGACTGGAGTTTCTTGAACAGCAAAAACCAGCAGCAGAAAAAGCTGGATTTAAATCCTGACTCAGTGACTCACCAACTACGTGATCTTCCTGCAATTTAACTCGTTCACCTGTAAAACTGGAACTAATGATTCCACTGATGCTACTCTTGAGTTTCAAAAGAGATCACTTCTCTGGCAGGCACCAAAGCGCCTAACCCAAAGCGACCACTGGGTAATTGTTCCTACCTGCCTGTTCCCTTCAATCCAGTTTGTTTCTGTTCTTCAAGACTCCACTCAGATGTCTTCTTACAGGCCCCTGCCTTGAAGTCCCTCCTCCTCTAAGCTTCGCAGCACTACACGTGGTCGTCCACTGTAGCATCTGTCACTCTGCAGTCCAGTTGGCAGAATGAAATGAGGGTAGGGACCGCATCGCATCTTGGTCCCCCTAGTGCACAGCGGATGCTCGGTAACATCTTCCCTGGCTGAATAACAGAAACCACACAGACAAAGAAACCCTGACTGAAAATAAGATGCATGCTTTAAGAACTTACTTTGAGAGGGAAAGATTCTAAGTCACCTCTAACCTCACTAACGTTACACAGCGGTTTTATTACGTGATCCCTTCTGTTCTGTCATGGAGGCTTCCCTGATGGTCCAGACAGTAAAGAATCTGTCTGCAGTGCAGGAGACCTAGGCTTGATCCCTGGGTCAGGAAGATCCCCTGAAGAAGGGAATGGCAACCCACTCCACTATTCTTGTCTGGGGAAATCTCGTGGACAGAGGAGCCTGGCAGGCTTCAGTCCATGGAGTCGCCAAGAGTCAGACACAGCAGAGCAAGTAACACTCCTGTCATGTGGGTGGGAGAAAGGCAGAAAGCATGAAGTACAGTAAAGGAAAAAAGAATCAAGAGCCCAAGCCCCATGC
The DNA here is from genome assembly GCF_019320065.1 of Cervus canadensis. Lineage (NCBI taxonomy): Eukaryota > Metazoa > Chordata > Mammalia > Artiodactyla > Cervidae > Cervus > Cervus canadensis. Next base: position 114,150,161 of record NC_057388.1, read on the forward strand.
TTCTTATTTTATTTCTATCTCTACAAAACGTTTTTTATATTTACAGTACTATTAAACACACCCCTCGATATGTTGTAATACAACAGTCCAATAGATGGTCAGATTCAACTATAGGTAACATACTCCAAGGTCAAAGATGAATTTTTGGGGGCGTCCCTGGCAGTCCAAGTAGGTAGGATTCCAAGCTTCCACTACAAGATTCGACCCCTTTGGGGAACTAAGATCCTGCATGCCTCTCAGTGCAGTAAAAAAAAAAAAAAAAAGTTCAGACTAAGTTTGAGTTAAATGTTACTCTGTGTGGCATTTACCAGGGCTCTTCACCAAGTATTTCCAGTTCTCTCTCCAGAAATACCAGGGGATTTCATTTCCTTACCCCCTTGAAGTTAGATGCTACAATGTGACTTTCTGGGTCCAACACATGCCCCTTCTGGAGTCTCTGAGCGTCAGCACAACCTGCCGTGTTCTCCTGTCGTGGCAATTATGAAAGGCAGAGATGCTGTCTGCCCGCACCTGGCTGGAGGCGCTGTAGAGGAAAGCTCCCACGCCAGCCCATGATCAATGTGTGGCCTTGGCGAGAAATAAACCTCTGCTGCCTGAACACACTAAAAACTGGGGTTGTTTGTTACCCCAGCACACTCTAGATATTCTGCATACACATAAAGAGGAGGTTAGTATTTCTCTATATACACATAGTCCAATCTATACTGTAACAACTATATTTCTAAACACCATTTAAATTCCCCAATAATAAAAATCCATCTCTACTTCAAAGCACCCTGGTGAAACGAGGAGCAGAGGCTTAACTGGCTCATTTATATATCTCACAAGGTTGCACAGCAGAAACCAATAAAACATTTCAAAGCGGTTATCCTCCAATTAAAAATAAATTTTAATAAATTTTTTAAAGTATCTCAGTAAAAGCTGGAAAACAATAATTTTTATCATTTGTATCTCAAGTATTTTTTTATTCTTGAGTCTCTGACTCCACAAAGTCATCTGCTTCCATCCTATACTGCTATGTGACAAACCACCAGAAAAATCTAACAGATTAAAACCATTTATTTGTAATTTTGCAATCTGGGTGGGGCTGAGCTGATTGGGCCTCTGCTCATCTCAGTGGAGTCAGTTTTGAAGCTGGATTCAACAAGCAAGACGGTGAGGGATTAAACTCAGCTGGGAGACTGAGTTATAACTCTAAGTCAGTCTAACAGGAGAAAAACTAGGCCATACTAACCAAATGCTTCGACCCTAGGAGAAAAATTCACTGATGAGAGTTCTAAGGTGAAAAATATGGTTATTCTTTCATATGTTTCATATTGTTATTTCACATGCAACCGGGTGGTTACTCCAAACACGTCTGCAAGTCATTAGGATCCCCAAAGATCAGGAAATCAAGGAAGATTTTTTTGCTAGGCTCCACTAGAACACTTATGAACCAAACCACACAAACTTCACCATGACAATCAACTATATTGTTACTAATGTAAATTGGTTACATACACTAAGGTGTAAAGATTAAAAGTGATTCAGACTAAAAAGACTAAGAAATCATTTTAAAACCACCTAATAATTCATCTCATTTAGGGAGACCTACTAATAAAACTGTGGTCAGCAGAGATGTAAAATAAAAAGACCACTATGACAACATTCACAAGTTTGGGTAATAAAAAAAATTTTTAATGATTTTGTAATAACATTACTACATATATTTTTATACATACATAGCTTCTAAGGAGTTGCTTTGGTTGTTTCTCATGTGTTATTCATAATAAAAAACATTCTATAGAGATTTCTGCTGATTAAGCTTTTTTGTATTTTCTCTTTATCAGGGATAGCTGTGTAGAAGGGCACTCTTTATCACCCACCTCCCCCTACCGTAACTACTACCTTATTTCTGACACCACGGTGTTTTTGAAGTGAGTCTGGTACCTCATCACAAGTCAGCCAGTAACATTCAATGACGTCACAATAACACTTGATGATCACTGATGACAGTGGCCATAACACTAATAGCAAATTCTTATAATACCACCTCAGGCTAGCATTTCCTTTGTGCCAGACATGGTCTGAACTCTACACATATATAAACTCACAACAATCCTAAACTAGATGTGGTAGTAAGAACACTTTGCAAATGAGGCAACAAAGGCACAGAAAAGTTACTTCCCAACAACAAATAGTTAGCAAGTAGTAGAACCTAAATTTGAATTCAGGTGATCTTAGTTCGAGAATCAGTAATACCCCAAGAACTTACTTTCCTCATTTGTAAAGAGAGATTATGGTTTTAAATTTATTGGCTTTTTAAATATTGCATAGATGTACATGAGAGTATATGTATTAATATTCATTACATATTCTTCCAAATCATTTTCTATACAGGAAATATACACATAGTTTGTGTTTGTATGCTTTTTACAAAACAGAGTTAGTAATAAACTTACTGCTTTGCAACTCTTGAGAAAATTTTTCCAGAAGTCAACAGATGTATCCCAGATACGCTCCCATTCTGGTACCCACACGTCAACCTCTCTGTCCCGACAAAAACTACACGATACGTGATCCTGCAATCCCACTCTTGGACATATATCTGGAGGAAACTAACTTGAATAGATACACGCACTCCAATGCTCACAGCAGCATTGGAAGCAACCTAAATGTCCATCAGCAAATGAGTGGATAACGAAGACGTGGTATATACACAATGGACTATTACTCAGCCATAAAAAGGAACAAAACAAAGCCATTTGCAATAACATGGATGGACATACAGATGATCAGACTAAGTGAGGTAAGCCAGAGATATCATGATATCACTTATATGTGGAATCTAAAAAGATAATATGTGAACTTTTTTAAAAAACAGAAATAGACTCACAGACATAGAAAACAAATCTATGGTTACCAAAGGGAATGGGGGGTGACAAATTAGAGGTTTGGGATAAACATGTACATACTACTATGTGTAAAATAAAAACCAATTACATCACATTGTTATGCAACATATACATAACAATGTATAAGTAAACAACAAGGATCTAGAACTATTTCAGTATTTTTAACCTATAACAAAAAAAGAACCTAAAAAAGAATACACACACACATAACTAAACCACTTTGTTGTACACCTGAAAGTAACACAACATTGTAAATTAATTATACTTCAATTTAGAAGAAAAACAGTTTAAAAACAAAACTACGTGGTAGTTCATGGATGGGCATTTTGTTCTTGCCAATTTTTCTCTACTAGCTTTCTACCTTCCTTTACTGCCATGAGCATGTCTACATGTATATACTGGCCCATTTCTACTGGGAATATATTCTGATCTCATTTCTCATCTTTATAGCCTTTCTTGACCCTTTTCCCCCATCTCCTAAGGGTAAGTGAGCATTCTAAGCCTTTTACTATTTTCCACACATTCTCCACAGTCTCAGTGATTTCAAGTAAATCATACTAGGGATTGATTCCCAGGTGGCTCAGTGGTAAAGAATCACCTGCCGATGCAGGAGACGAGGGTCGATCCCTGGGTCGGGAAGAGCCCCTGGAGTGAGAAAATAGCTACCCACTCCAGTATTCTTGCCTGGAAAACCCCATGGACAGAAGAGTTTGGCAGGCTACAGTCCATGGGTCACAAACAGTCAGACACAAGTGAATACACACACATCCTAAGCTAGCTCCTAAACTCTACTCCCAAACCCTCCAATACTCTAGACATTTCTATTTTGTAGACATCTATGCCAGGCATCATCGAGTATCAGAGTGCCTACATTCAACTGTAAAAAGGACGCAAAATACAGAATAATATAATAATAGCCATTCTTGTCCTCAGGAAGACTGCAGACATCTACTTTTAATAAAATAGTCCAGGTATAACGCAGAGATGAAAAACTTGTCCACTGGTGGTCTACAGATTAAACCCAGCCCACAAGATATGATTCCAAATAGCATTTTAGATCTTAATTGAAAATACTTAAAAGTCAAGAGATTTCACATGAACATCCAAGTTTTCAACCTTTGTTGAAAAACCAGGGTATCTAGCAACATCTTACAGTCTCACATGGCAGCCATCAGCCACAACTGTCTCTCAGCATCTCCTAAGCAAGGCACAAACACCCCTAAGACTCTTCAGACTGTTTTTACTCATCATTTTCTCCCCAACTTAAGGCCTCAAAGATATCAGCTGTCATTCAGGAGCTTACAATCCGCATGCAACTCATTTAAATTACCTACTTGGTCCCTGTAAACAGTTTACAATGCCTGAACTATAAAGCCCAAACTCATTACCCTGCATTCAAGAACCATCACAGTTTGGCCCCAAACCCCACATTAAGCCCCTGATCTAGTCACACCCCACCAAGAAAGCACCTTTTACACTTCCCTCAATAATTTTATTCACTCTGCTGCCCCAGAACACCCTCTCAACTTTCTTCTCACCCGATTGGCTAAATGTTATCGACTCTTCAAGGTATAATTCATGCACTGCTTCCTCCACATTTCTGAGGACCCTTTGGGCCACAGTAAACCTTCTTCCAGATTTGACTGTCCCTCCTAGCATACATTTGGCACTTACATGCTCTTTGAATAACGTGTCACATGAAAGATCTAAAAAGTTACAGAAGAGTATTTCTCAAACAGTTGCCACATTTGTGCATCATACATAGTTACTGCTACTACAAAATTAATAGCAGAAGCGCGAAGTCAAACAATTTTCCTGTCTTTTATACGAAGCTTTTTCTAGAGAAAGTGCAAAAAGAGCTGTGTCATTCTTCCTTCTCTTAACCTGTGTTCTTAAGTTCTTTAAATTCTCCAAGTGGAGAGACTGACACTGCCAATTACAAATTCAAGATTAATCTTTCTACTGAATATTCACACTAACCACAAGTATACATTTATATGCATGCCATCACCAAAGAGAAGAAAAAAAATCCTCCCTATTTCACTCCACAACTTTTGAACTTACACTGCCAAGAAGTTCTGAAAATAAACACTGCAGCACAAACATGATACAGAAAATGTTAAAATAAAGGAGGAAGGGATTAATCTGCTTGTTGAAATTAAAAGATGGGCCAAAACAAATTTTTTTATAAAAGAGAGGGAGGGAGGACGGGAGGGACACACACACAGTTTGGAAAGTTTATTCTGTATCAACTAAAAATTATGTTCAGTCCTAATGTCTCATAGATTTAAAACTATGTCGAATCCTGTCAAGGGTTTCACACACCTTCTCACCAGGTGAGAGCATCTGAAGTTCTCTATAACTAAAAACTGATCATTTCCATTTTGGAAGGTCAATGATGTTTCAATGAAGCCCCTCAGTCCTAACCACAAATGCCTCAAGTATACAAGGCTGAACAATCGCTCTCTGCCCAGAGGAAATCTGACTATGGCCTGGGGAATAAATATGCAGTTTTGCAACAAGGTGAAGGAGAGGTTAGAGGAGTGTGTCTTGTCACCCTGCAAAGTGACCACAAATCTGGCATGGCAGAATTAACTGACAATAGGAAAATGTACTAAACCACTCTTTGTAAAATGAGAAAGCAAATTGTTGTAATACTTTTAAACTTACACGGAAATCCATGTTGACCAAGTTTACATATTAATAATTATATCAAATATAATTTGTATTTTAGACTAAAAATGCATTCTGAAAGACAAGAGATTCCATAAAGAAGACCAACAGCAGGGCAACAGCAAACTAATGAGCCCACCTCAGAGAGAAGAGAGGCTACCATTCCAGGATCAGCTCTTCAGGTAAATTAAAACATCTCAGTGCCCGTTAAGTGCTAGAGACCAGTAACTACTGAAAATTCCCACGTATCTAATTTCGTGAAAAGAAAAAACAACTATCATAAAAGTTAAAAATTTGCATCATCTCAAAAAGCACAAATAGTGGTATCCCTCAACTATAAAACTGCTGTTTTATGAAACTGCATATATTATAACGTAATACAGTTTTTTTGTTCGTTTTTGTTCTGCTGATTTCAAGTTCACAGCCATGGAAATGAGAACTCTGAGTGGAAGAGGGAAATGTGCTTACAGACACAGGAGAGCAACAGTCCCGTGCAGCACCGCCATGTTTGCTGGTCCCTTGGAAGACATCACTGGTTATGCCTCCCTTTTTTCCACAATAATGCTCAAGGTGACTTTCTAATAACACTAACTGACCTCTGCAAAGAAACCTGGTTCAGGGTATAAGAAGTTTATTCAGAAAAGGTCAAGAATAGAGCCTCAGAAATCCTATCCCCGCCACCTGCTGCTTCTGCACCATCCCCACACCCACCCCCAAGCTGAACATCAACTTTACTGACTTGGTAAGAAACAGGGTGGAATGCTTCCTTGGTTTCCCAACTGAGTGATGGGAATATATATTCTCAGGAAGAAGAGAACAAACCAAAGCTTCAGGAAGCGTCTCCTTAACCTTAACAGAAAAATAACTCCAGGCACTGGTAGTGCCTGCCCAGCAGCAGGAGTTTCCGCACCAATGGGAAGACCTGCACCTCCGATAACGACCAAGCGACAGACAGTCCTTACTGCGCCAAAGAACTTTTAAACATGTGCAAACTTCACCGTCCCACTTAGTATTTCCCCATTTTCATACCCACTTTTCAAACTCTGCCTCTAAGATTAATAACTTCAGTTCAGATTTCTTGATTTTAGGTTGTAAACATATATATATAGTTTATTTAGCTGCATCAGGACTTAGTTGCAGCGTGCAAACTTAGTTTCGGCATGTGGAATCTAATTCCTTGGCCAGGGATTGAACCTGGGCCCCCTGCCCTGGAAGCTTGGAGTCTTAGCCACTGGACCACTAGGGAAGTTCTGTATACATAATTTTAAAGTGCCAATAGTCACTATAAAATCAGTAACTGCATATGTTTTTCAAATGTGATTAAAACATAAAAATGATCTAACACTATGAGAAATGTTTACCTAATTATTAAAAAAATTTAAACTCAAAAGAATGTGTATTTACTATCCATTGTTAGCTTTTTCTTTTAATCCAAAACAAATACACTAACCTACTTTTAAAAAATACTACCATAAGGCCTCTTCTCTAGGGTAAAACAACCCACTTACTGATCATCTAAATAACACTGACAATTTAAACATGTTTATCTCCATTGCATTCCACAGAAATACTAATCTTCATTTCTGAGGTAATTATTTGCAATGCCACATAATTTTAATATTTACAAACCTAATTTACATTTGTTACACATCAGTTTCACTTTCAGGGTCTGTACTACCAAGCTAACTACATGGTCTTTTCTGCATGTATCTTGGTACAGTATGGATTTAACAATTGAAAACCCCTCTCCTTGCCTCCCATTTCAGATATTAGCTTCCCTTTACGTGTTTCTAAAAGGACTTGAGTTTATTTCCTTCTTCAAAAGACACACCTAATTTTAAAGAATCCACTAAAAAGTTTGGAGTCACCCAAGTTACCACTAGACTTAATTACCTGTAAGAACTACCATGCCAGTTTTCAAACCTAAAAAAGAAAACTCTCAAAGACTTAGAACTGCTCTAAGCATCTTCCAAAGTGTTTAAATTTTTATATTGATATACTACTGTCATTCTGTAGAAAAGTTTTAATCTCTCCAAGGACTACCTTTTCCTCCTTCATAATAATAAAAACTAAAATAATAAAGTGACAATACCCTAAACCAACCTTTCTTCCGGTGTCCTCGGAAGCTGCACTAACACAAATGAGATCATTGCAATTTCAGGCGAAGTGTACACGTACACATGCACACACACACTTGCATGTGTAGGGATGAGAACAACACCGATAGGTCTACTCTTTCTAGGGTAAAAATTGAAAAACAAGTCTAAAACATGTAATAATCCAAAATTAATGTTCACAAACCATGCAATAGTGAAAATGGGAAGTAATGAAGTTAAAACCCTACTGTGGCTTCCTATGTGTTGCTCTAAAGGATACTCAAAAAGTGGCAAAGAAGTTTAAAATTACTTAAACCTGCACCTTCCCTCTCCAGATTTGTTACTACAGGAATAACAATGGCATTTTTTATCAGACACTACAATGCGAGTGATACAGTAAACCCCTAAGTTTGTATCACAAAGGAGCTAATGCAATAGTGTATACATCCTGTACTGGTTTCCCTCGCGATGTGTCACAGCTAGGTAAGAGCTGGCCATAAAATATGGAGGCAAGTCGAAGGCCCTGAATCGCTTTCACAGTAGGAGGAAAGCAAAGCAAGAAAGAGCACATATCCAGTCCAGGGCTTCATGGGGTTCCCACAACCCTGTTCTCTGCCTGGGTTCACGCTCCTATTTTTACTATGTATCACCAAACGTTAACAATGCTATTGCTAAATGAATGCACCCCATTCGAAGAAAAAAAAGCCAAACTAGAACAAAAACCGAGAGAATCCGTAAGTGAGCTGCTCTCCGCGGCGTCCGCTGCACCCTTGCACTAGCAGGAGACGACCATATAATGAAATGAGTAAGCACCCAGGCCATTCTACAACTCCGAGGGCGGCCACGGACCTGCTCGGCACCCTCGAGAGCCACGAGCGCTCGGCCACTCCCCGGTACGAAACGGCTTTCTAGATTCCACGGGCAAAGTTGTCCGAGAACCATACTGCAAAAAGGCATTTCTAACCACCGAAAACCGGCGCTGCCCAGCCCCGAGGTGCCGGCGCCGAAGCACCCGAGAGCTGCTCCGGCCCCGCTCACAGCTCGGAGGCGGCTCCTCGAGGCGAGTTCGGTCGCGGTTTCCATCCGTCCGGAGCTGCACCAACGTGCTCCCCGCGCTCGGCCGGCGGTTGGGAGCGACGTTTCCAAAAACTTGGCGCTCGCGGTCCCCGCGCGGCCACCACACGGAGTTTGAGTGGCTCGGGCCGGGCGTTGCGGGCCGGGCGGGGGAGGGGAGCGGCCGTGAGACTTCCCGACGCGCCGGCTAAGCCCCGGAGCCCGGGGCTGGCGGGGGTGGGGAGGCGAGGAAAGTTAAAGCCGCGGCCGGCTGACAAAAGCAGCCCGGCTCCGGCCGCAGCCAGCCGCCCGCCGGCCGGCCGGCCGGGGGACCACCTGGCCCCGGCGTTTTGACAGCTCGGCGAGCGCCCGGGGGTGCCGAACGCGAGGCCGGCCCCGCGACTCCCTAGCTGCGCCTCGGGCTGGGACAGCCAACGAACCGGCGAGGCCCAGCGGCGGCTAACGAGATAATTCTCCAAACACAGAAGCCCCAAAAACCGCGGCGCCGGGGCCCAAACTAAAAAAAAAAGTAAAGTGTGGCGGCGGCGCGGGCCGTCGGGGGCCCGGCCGCGAAGGGCGGTGCGGGGCGCCCGCGGGAGGCCGGGCGCCGGCGCGCGGGGCGCGGGGCGGGCGCGCGGGGCGGGCGGGCGCCCCCGGAGCCCGGAGCCGCGCGGCCGGAGGAGCCCCACCCCCACCCCGCGGGGGCGGCCGGGGGCGCGCGGGGGCGGCGGGGCCCGGGGCGCGTCGGTGACAGCTCCGGGCCGGCCGCCGCCGCCGCCGCTGGCTCCCGGCCTGGCTCCCTCACACTCAACTTACTTCTTTCTGGCTCTCTGGAAAAGGGAAGCGCCATCTTTGCGAGGCCGGCCCCGAGGTCTTTTGTCTGCGGCTGCGGGGCTCGGGGCCGGGGCTCCGGGCTCCTCGGGGGGTGGTGGCGGCGGCTGCGGCTGCTCCGCGCTCTTGTCCTCCTCCGACGACATCCTAGTCACCAGGAAAGACACATGGATCCCGGTCCTCCTCCTGGGGGGCTCCTCCCGCCGCCGCCGCCGCCGCCGCTGCTGCTCGGGTTCCTCCTCCCCGGCTCAGCCTCTCGCATTTCCCGCAGCCCCGGGAGCAGCAGCAGCAGCAGCAGGTACCGGGAGAGGCGGCAACATGGAGCGAGCAGGACACGCACTCACACACATACGCGCGGGCGCGCGCACCTCGGCGCGCAGGGGCCGGGCGGGGGGCGGCGGGCGGGGCGGCGGGAGGGAGGGGCCGGGCCGGGCCGGGCCCGGCCGGGGCGGGGAGCGCGGGCGGGGCCGGCGGGCGGGCGCCGGGCGGTGCGGGAGCGGGCGCGGGCGGCGCCGGGCGGGGCGGGGCTCCTGAGGGGGTGGGGGCGGGGGGGGGGCGGCCGGCCCCGGGGGTCTCCGCCCGCGCCCCTCCCCCAGGCCGCCCGCGGCGGGGAGGAGAAAGGGGCCGCGGCTCGGGGAGCGGCAGCCCCGCGGGCGGGCGGACGGGCGGGGGTCGCGCCCCCCGCCGGCGGCCCCTCCCCTGCGCGAGCCGCGTCAGGCCGGGCGGCGGCGGCGGTGAAGTTTTGACAGCTGCTCCAGTTGTTGTTGTGGGTTCCGGGCTGCGCGAGAGCTCCGGCCCCTCAGCGCCCGCGCCCGCCCTCCGGGGCTGGGGAGGAGGAAGTTTTGCGGGTGTGCGTGTACCACACACACACGCACACACAGACACACACACTCGACCGGGGCCGTCGCGCGAGGGCAGCCGCCGGGTCTGCCCCGAGGGCCCCTGCACCTCAGCCCTCAAACTCGCCGCCGGTCTCGCCCACACACGGCCGCCGCGACGCCCCCGCCCCTCCCCCTCCCCCACCCCGCCGGCCCCCGCCGCCCCCCGCGCGCCGCCGCCGCCGCTGCCACTCACGGGGGGGGCTCGCTCTGCGCATGCGCCGCCCGCGGACGCGCCGCCGCCGCTGACCTCACCGCCCCGCCCCCGCCCCCGCTCCCTCCTCCTCTGACGCGGCGGCCCCGGCTGCGCCGCGGCTCCGGCTCCGGCCCCGGCCCCGGCCCCGGGAGAGCGCCAAGCTGCGGAGGAGGGAGTCCGGGATCGGGGTCCCGGGGAGCGCGCGGAGGCAGGGCAAGGACGGGGGCCGGGCCGCGTCCCCGCTCCGGAGGCGCTAGGGCCCCCCCCCACCCCCCCACAGCCGCGGACGGGAGGGCGGGTGGGTGCGAGCTGGTCGCGCCCCGGCGCGCGGCCGGCCCGGGCTCCCCCCTCGGCGCCCCCGCCCCCACCCCGCCCCACCCTCGGCGGGGCGCCGGGGGACCGGCCCGGAGGGACTGCGCCGGGCGCACGTTCAGCGTTCTTTCGTTTTTTTAATGCGCGTCTGTGGAGAAAAAGAAATGGAGTGCAACTTCGTTCTAATCCCATTCCGGGGGTACTTTCGTTATTGCCACGTCGTTTTCCAAATGATCCTGAAAGGGTTTATAAAGCTGTCAGACAAAAAGAACGATGGCATTCTGAGGAATAAAAAGGCTGAAAGACATAATAAACCAGTAAAAAAAAAAAAAAAAAAAAAAAAACGACAACTTGGTTTGAACGTTGGGTGAGATGCGATGCGGGGACAAAAAATCGAAGGAGTTGTAAGCTGCCTCTTAGAATACGAGAAAAGGGTGAAAGAAAAACGGGGCTAAGAGTCAGAAACCTGAAATAGACACTTAAGGAGAGTTACAGATGTGGAATCCTGGGCTTCTTATTCCAAAAGGGATCAACCCTGGGACAATGTGCTCTTGTGAGCCTGCCTTCCTGTTCACTAGCGGAGTGGAAAGATCGTAGATTTCAATGGGGACAAAATACTAAGAACTAGCAGCCGTTTGCCAAAGCACAGGGTGAACTCTCATTTTCCAGGCATACACTCTAGGCCGGACACCCAAGGCACTCTCAGGATTTTCATCAGTTTTCACAACACAGTTCTAGTATAAGGTAAGAAGAATACGCCGTTTTTCCTGCTTTGTAGTTTGCCTTCACTTCCTCCCCAGTAGCTAGAACATAAACTTTAAATTGTGTTTTCTTATTTGGGCAAATACAGTTTGATTTCCAGAGCCTCTTTTGACTAAATCATCGTTTTTTGAAATGAGGACTACAGTAAGAATTTGAATTCCTTCAGAGTTTGGTTCCTGCTGGCTTTTCCACGTTTAATAAATCTACAATTTGAGACTGAGGAGACGCTGGCTTGGTAAATACAAACTTTAAGTGTCTGACTTTGTACATAGAAATACAACATGTACATGACTAATGTAAGAAGTGATATATTTAATGCTTATTATTACTCATGCTTTTTCATTTTCTGTACATTACAAACATACTTTCAAAAATTGGATTATCGATCCAAATGTTTATCTTTGTTAAGTACTGCATTGAGAAGAATCATTTCCAACTGTGTGTTTCATATGCACAAAATTCTACATCAGGGCAATTTACTTCAGTATACTTGTCAGCCCTGGAGAAATTAAGGGTCAGAAATGTGCAAATTGCAAGTCACTCCTGCTGGAGACAAGTTTTAAAAGGAAACACCTAGGGATTGGGAAGAGAAAAGTGGGTAGGATAAATGGAAGGGTAGAAACAGAGGCTGTGCTTCTAGAAAGACAGAAGATGGTGAAGGTAAACGTTCACTGCTGTGAGCAGACAGGTGACTGGGAGCTGTTATAACAGGACTGATGGGAGGCTCATCAGCTTGAACTTATTGAGGGCAGAGCAGGCAAAACATAACCTGGGATGCAGAGGAAGTATTCAAGGAATACTTATTCAACATAAATAAAGGTCTTTCAAAGGTTTTTCCATCTCTGTCATCCAAATTACACAGCTTTGAGACCACAATGGCAAAGATCCAGGAGGCAGGCAGCTGAGGTAGGTTCCTCAAAATTATAAAATCAGAAAGTCAATGAGCATCTGGAAGGATCAAATGCAAAAAAAAAAAAAATAGAATGCCTTCTTTCTAATAAGTAGACATGTTAAATAGGCACCTTAAAAATACAGTAGGTATGCAACAGTGTTAAGAGCAATTAACTCTAAAGGGCTGGACTTGCACTTCTTATATTTTTTCTATATCAGTCTTCCAGAGCAGATGTAGTCTAATCACAAATATATATTAGATGTTCAAAATGTGGATGGGGAGTGAGGGTTGTTATCTGCAAAAAAGACAAAGGAACATGTCATGAAACTCCAGTAAGCAAAGGAGATTCTCAAAGAGTCTAACATACAAATGACGGAATAAAAATTCATGATACAGTAGACTTTCTTACTAATTGAAGGTCTATAAAATGTCACTGGTATGTCTTTCTTTAGAGAGCAGCCTTTATCACTTTGTTTCAGTGAACATAAAAGTATTTATGAGGCTTTCCCATAGGTTCACTACTAAATGGTATCTCTCTCTTTTTGTATTCCCATAGTCTTAAATTCCTCAGTGTTTTAGGAACCAAACTTTTATGATTGTGTAAAAAGACCACTAAAATGTAAATTCTACATCTTATAAAATTTCTGTTCATATTTTTACTATTAAAGTTGCACTTTAAAAAGTTGCAGTAATTGCTGTCTTTTTTGGTCCTTTATTTCTCAGTGGGGAAAAAAATGTTTTTAAAAGAATTTCAGAAAATAAATAAATAAAAGAATTTCAGCCACTTAAAATGAGTTCATATTTAGTCCACAGTGCATTTTTAAATTTAAAAATTCATATTGTATTACATAAGTTATCTCAATAACATACCTGTGTACATGTACCTGTGTGGTGGAAAAATTAAGGGGAGAAACTGAGAAGGAAATAAACAGAATAATCACCTTCAGAAATAACTGTGTATCAGAGTTTGAGATGGTCGAGAGCTCATTTTACAGAGATATGCATCTAGCCCTCTAGGGTTCTATACTTCAAACCTAGCACTACTGAACAAGACAACCACAAAAAGGGTGTCAGGCAACTGAAAAATAAACATGGGAAAACACACAAATAGATTAAATATTTACGTCTACTGTGTACAAGACCATGGTTTTAAAAGAAATGCATCTGGGGATGTGGGGGAAGGGCAGGGATGGGAGAAGGCAGCAGACAGGCCCGCCCAGTACACATACACTGTCTTAGGTTCCTTGCTGCAGCAATACCCGTGACTACTGTTATTAGCTTCCTACGGCTACTGCAAAAAGTGACCCCAAATAGGCAGCTCAGAACAACAGAAATGTTTTCTCTCACAGTCCCAGTGGCCAGAAGTCCAAAACCAAGGTGTCAGCAGGGCTGGTTCCACGTGGTGGGCTCTGGGAAGTGTTGGTTCCACGTCCCTCAGTGTCAGGGGGGACGTGGACGTGACAAGCAGTCCTTGGCGTCCCTCAGCTTGCGGATGCACCTCTCCTACCTGCCTCCGTCATCATGTGGCATCTTCCCTGAGTGTCTCTGTGTCGTCCCGCGTGCTGCTCCCCTGTGTGTGTGTCTTCTTAGATTAATGGTCTCCATTGATGTGGTCTGGAGACTGGTGGTCTCCTCCACCAGTATGACCTCATCTTAATAATTACATCCACAACAATCCTACTTCCAAATAAGGTCATATCCTGAGATTCTGGGAGAGAATGTGAATGCAGGAGGGCAGGGGAGGGATGGGAATAGTCAACCCAATATAACCAGCAAATAGCCTATATTGATGCCTACCCATCTTAGCAGATCACAGTGTATGTTGTTAGAAATTTTTATATGAGTTAACTGCATGCAAGCTCTTCTTGATGCACACAAAAGTTATTCACATTATTTTACATGGAATCAACTTATGCAAATAAATAAAATCAAAGTGAATTTAACAACAATGGTGTCCCCAAAGCTAAGTCACTTCAGTCATGTCTGACTCTGTGCGACCCCACAGACAGCAGCCCACCAGGCTCTGCCGTCCCTGGGACTCTCCAGGCAAGAACACTGGAGTGGGTTGCTATTTCCTTCTCCAATACATGAAAGTGAAAAGAGAAAGTGAAGTCGCTCAGTCGTGTCCGACTCTTTGCGACCCCATGGACTGCAGCCTACCAGGCTCCTCCGTCCATGGGATTTTCCAGGCAAGAGTACTGGAGTGGGGTGCCATTGCCTTCTCCGTGGTGTCCATACAGTAACAAGTAAAGTTGAGATTCAGTAGTTCCGTGGTTAGTTTGATCTGTGTAGAGGTACATCAGAAAATTTCAGTTCAGAGCTTCCTTGGTGGCTCAGTGGCTAAGAATCCACCTGCCGACACAGGAGACACGGGTTCCATCCCTGGTCTGGGAAGATCCCACATGCGGCAGAACAGCTAAGCCCATGCAACGCAGCTACTGAGCTCTCATGCTACAACTACTTAAGTCCATGTGCCCCAGGGCCTGTGCTCCGCAACGAGAGGCCACCCCAAGGAGAAGCCCAAGCACTGCAACGAAGAGTAGCCCTCCATCACCCCAACTAGCAAAAAGCTGGAGCAGCAACAAAGACCCAGCAAAACCAAAAATAAATATGGACATGGAACTTACAGTCCCAGGCATCAGCCTTCAAGTTGAGTTCTAAATTCCTCCGCAAGGCTCACGAGGTCCTGGAGAGTCCCTGCCACCCTCCAAAGTGCTACTCTTCCTTTGGCCCACCACACCTGTGAACTCCAGTCTTCAGGGCTATTTTTGGTGGGCTCCAAACCTCCCTAGGCCGTCCCAGCCCCTCCCACCCCGCCAGCCCTTGGCCAACTCCCACTTCCTTTATTTCCCCCTTCAACTTTCTGTTGTTGTTTTAGTCGCTACAATGTGTCTGACTCTTTTGCAACCCTGTGGACTGTAGCCCACCTGCCAGGCTCCTCTGTCCCTAGGATTTCCTAGACAAGAATACCAGAGCAGGTTGCCATTTCCTCCTCCAGGGGATCTTCCTGACCCGGGGATCAAACCCAGGTCTCCTGCATCGGCAGGTAGATTCTTTATCACTGAGCCACCTGGGAAGCCCTTCAGCTCTCTTTAGACTTCATCTCAGTCAGGGGGAGAACTGACCACCGTTCTCGCCATGATGAAGGTTGCAGTCCCCCTCGATGCCTCTAAAATACACATCCCCTCCCCATCACGGCTGTCCTGGCCGGTAACAAATGGCCCGCTTAGCTGTCTGCATCCCAGCCTAAGTCCACAGGAGACCACCCCTCGTGTCTGCCTTATTCACCTTCTATGCCTATGACTCAGCAGAGGCCCAAGAGAGTTGCTGAATAAGTAAAATAAATGGGGAAATGTTACGTTTAAGAAATACAGCTAAGATGATCCCTTATAGGAGTATTTAAGTTTAAAAAAAAAAAAAAACTATTTACATCGAGGTATACAAGTATACACCCATACTTTGCTACATTCTGTTGGTCTTTACATTTTACTTTTCTATAAAGAAACAAGCAAGTCCTCTTTGCCCCCTATGACCAGCATTCATTATGTGACACTCTTCTCAGCGTTACTGGCTTTCAGAAATGGGGCATGGAGGATCACGCCTTTTCTAATGGAGTCTCTAAAATTTAAAAGGTAAAATAGTTGCCCACAGTCTTCTGGCAACATAGTATGTCCTTAGAAACACTTCTCATCCAAGATAATATCAAGGGGGAAATTATTGCAGTCAAGCATATACAATATGTATCATGTAACCCACTTATGTAAAACTGTGTAAATCCACAACAATCAATATATACATATGTACATAAAGTAATAATGTTCATCAAAATATAAACAAAGACTGTCTCTGGGCTGGGATTCCAAATAAGGTTTACATTGTTATTTTTCCTTTTAAGTTGTGTGATGAATGGCTATCATTTTTACTAAAGCAATCAAGTTGTTTTTCAAAGAAAAAGTTTTTCTCCAAATTTATCTTTTTTTTTAGCCTTGATTGTATTTAACACTCATGTGACATCCTTTTCCTTTTCTTTATTACTATCCGCTTGTCTGTGGAAATATTAAACCAACACTCAGCAAACTATCACCAATCCCGCCTGGCATAATCAGAGTCCTATTTCTGAGAACTTTCCCTTATTTTCATCTGCCATTAAATGAAGTAAAAACGGTTTTTCCAAATGAAAAATGGTTTTCCTCTCTTTCCCTAATCTTTTTTTAAAATCTTATATCAGAGTATAGCTGATAGTGTGATAGTTTCAGGCAGACAGCCAAGGGACTCAGTCAGACATACCCATTCTCCCCCAAACTCCCCTCCCATCCAGGCTTCCACAGAACACTGCGCCGAGTTCCCTGTGCTGTAGAGTAGGACCTTGCAGGTGACCCATTTTAAAGAAAGCAGTGTGTGCATGTCTACTCCTTAACGATCCCGTCCCTTCGTCCTTCCTGGCTGGTAACCATGAATTCCTTCTCTACATCTGTGACTCTGTTTCTGCTTTGTGAATGTTCATTTGTGTCATTTCTTTTTAGGGTCCCCGGATGTCACATGTCTTTCCCTCATCTTAACAGCCAGGTTCATCGCCGCCAGCTAGCACGCCAACACCTAAGGAAGCTGTACTCACTTGGTACCAATCTCTTTCCCGCACTGGTCTCACGTGCCTGCCATCTTTGTGTCCCCAGTACACTGAACTATGAGCCGGATGCTCATAAATATTTGTTATGCAGACTTAAAAAGAAACAACCATTACTCCAGGAGGTGCCACCTGCAGAAAGGAAGGAGCAGAAGAGAGGGAGGTCGGAAGAAAGAAGCTCAGATTCTAAGGGCGGGGGGTGGGGGGGTGGGACACTCACTCTGGTTTGCCGCCCTCCTCCTCACTCTCACTCCTCTGCCTCCGTGTCTACTATGGGCTGCAGGCTGTTGGCCTCTTGCCCTCCCTTGTCTCCACCCGCCTTTGCCAGGTCAGTCACTGTCATTGGGGAGAGCTGTCCTACGCGGGGCAGGCTCTCACGCCTGCAGCTCGAAAGACAAACAGGCCAGCAGACACCTTAAGGAACCTGATGAGGATAAGGTAGCCAAAGAGGCCGGGGCACACAGGTAACTGAGGTGGTTAGGGTTACAGAGGACTGCACAAAAAGTAAACAAAACTGTTTCCTCCTCAAAACAAACAAACAAACCCCAAACCAACCAACCAAACAGGAGCCACAGCATCACCCAGAATCTGAAGAAAGTGGGTGTTTTCCTTTGGTTTTCTCTTCTCTGTCCTCATCTGTTGTCTCCAAAGTTTAAAAGAAACTCCGGGGCCTCGGGCACCGGTGTCCTTTCTCTGCTGGACAACAGGCCTGAAGGCCGCCTGCCCCAGAGCCTCCCAACTCATGGTCCGTCCTTCTGTGACCTCATTCCCTGACTGGTTCCAAGTGCCACTCTGTGACTTAATCGAGATAAGATCTGTTTCGGCACACAAGCCTGGGAGGCCCCGAGGACTCGTCCCTTTGCAGATAACTCGGGGTGGGGGGGGTGGTTTTAGGGCTGAGGTCTCAGCAGATCACCCTTGTGCCTGCTTCTCGAGAGACTGCTTTTCCCACTGACCCCTCGAGAGGCTTCAAAAATCGTCTCCCTGGGCGCCTCGCGGCTCTAGCGCGTGTGTGCGGCCCGGTGGGCCGCCGCGCGTGCCATGGACCGCAGAGCGCCTCCAGCTGCACCGGAGCTGCCCGAGCGGCTGCCGGCCGAGGAGAAGCACCTGCTGAGCAGCCTGGCCGCAGCGCACACCTTGGCCCGAGTCCTGAGGCCCTGCTACGGGCCCCAGGGGCGGCAGAAGCTCCTGGTCACCGCCAAAGGCGACACTGTGCTCACGGGGCACGCCGCGGCCATCCTGCGGGCGTTGGAGCTGGAGCACCCGGCCGCCCGGCTGCTACGGGAGGCGGCGCAGGGCCAGGCGGAGCAGAGCGGCGACGGCGCGGCCTTTGTGGTCCTCCTGGCCCAGGCGCTGCTGGCGCAGGCCGAGCGCCTGATGCGGGCCGGCCTGCCGCGCGCCCAGCTCCGCGAGGCCTACGCGGCGGTGGCCGCGGAGACGCTGGCCCTGCTGCCGTCGCTGGCCGTCCGCGCGCTGGGGCCTCTGGAGGACCCGGTCTGGGCGCTGCGCTCAGTCATGAACACGCACGCGCTCTGGCTCACCGACCACCTGGCCGGACTGGTGGCGCATGCGTGCTGGGCCACGCGGGAGCTGGACGGCGGCTTCCGGCCGGAGCGCGTGGGCGTGTGCGCGCTGCCAGGCGCGCGGCAGGAGGACTCGTGCCTGCTGCCTGGCCTGGCCCTGCCCGGCAAGCCCTGCGGCCAGGTGACCATGGTGCTGAGCGGCGCCCGCGTGGCCCTTTTGGCCTGCGACTTCGGGCCCGCCCGCTCCCTTGCGCCGGCCACCGCCCGGCTCTCCAGCCCCGAGGACCTGATCCGGTTCCGGAAAGGCAGCGAGAGTCTGATAGAAAAGCAGGTGGCCCAGCTGGCCGCTGCGGCTAACGTGGTGGTGGTCTCGGGGGACATCGACGAGAAGACCCTCACGCACGCGGACAAGTACGGCCTCATGGTGATCCAGGTCGCGTCCCGGAGGCAGATGGTTTATCTGAGCGAGGTGCTGCGCACCCCTCTGACGCCTTACCTCCTTCCTCCGCTGGAGCCAGGGAAGTGTCAGAGGGTGTACGGGCAGGAGCTGGGAGAAGCTTTGGCCGTGGTGTTTGAGTGGGAGAGTCCAGGCACCCCTGCCCTCACCTTGGTCCTGAGAGGGGCCACCGCCCATGGGCTGCGGGGGGCCGAGCAGGCCGCCTACAGCGGCATTGACGCCTACTTCCAGCTGTGCCAGGACCCCAGACTGCTCCCCGGAGCTGGGGCCACAGAGATGGCCCTGGCGAAGATGCTGTCGGAGAAAGGAACCAAACTGGAAGGGCCCAACGGCCCCACCTTCCTGGCGTTCGCCCAGGCCCTGCAGTCTCTTCCCGAAACCTTGGCAGAGAACGCGGGCTTAGCCGTCCCCGACGTCATGGCAGAAATGAACGGAGCTCACCAGGCTGGAAACTTCCTCATAGGAGTGGGGGTCGAGGGGATAATAAACGTGGCCCAGGAAGAAGTGTGGGACACCCTCATAGCCAAAGCCCAAGGACTTCGAGCCGTGGCTGACGTGGTTCAGCAGCTTCTGACGGTTGATGATGTTGTAGTGGCCAAGAAAAGTCCCGAATCTCCGCAGGACGCGAATCCTGAACCCAAGAAGAGGCGCGGCCGTCCCCTGTGAGAAAAAGGGAGCCCTTGGAACAAATAAGTGGCAACATCCTTAATAAAGTGGGGTCGCTAAGAAGGGCGCTGCCACCCCCAAAAATGAATGCTTGCCTTGTGTTGCCTCCACGTTTGGTGCTATTTGAGTCCATTTCTTTAGTTAAAAACAACATGTAAAGAACCATAAGCAGAGTCGTCCTCCTTGATTTACTTTCTTTCAGATTCTTGGCTTTTTTCATTTCCTGTTTCTCTCCATCAGGTTCTGTACCTTCCCTCCAAGGAAAGCAAGATTCAATCCCATTAAAGATTTTTAAATTGAGTAACTGGATTTGGGGAATGTAAAAAAAAAAAAAAAGTGCAGGTATCTCTTCTCAACTATTTTGAGTATTCCTGCATGAATTCTAATATATGTGAATTTCTATCCAGATGTCACTTTAACAATCTGAGAACATCAGTTTCAGCTTAAAGGAGTGGCCACTCATTTCTGTTGTGATTACTTGGAAAAAGGGAGACTAGTAAGGCAAAAAAATCAATATAAAAGAAGAAAATGAGGTGGGAGGCAATATACATCCTTGGCACGTATAACAAAAGATAAGAACACACTCCTCAGAACCACACACAGCTCTGGAGTAGGAGACGAGCAGTGGGGAGCACCTGGCACCAGGGTGTTCTGGCCAGGCTGTGATTATGACAAGGTGCTGTGCTGAGTCGCTCGGTCGTGTCCAACTCTTTGCATCCACATGGACTCTAGCCCACCAGGCTCCTCTGTCCATGGGATTCTCCAGGGAAGAATACTGGAGTGGGTTGTCATGCCCTCCTCCAGGGGATCTTCCCAACCCAGGGACTGTCTGAGCCACCAGGGAAGCCCGTGGCCTGGGCAATAAAGAGGGGTTTGAGTAGAGCTAGATCATGTTACTCAAAGCCTTTCCCACTTAGCCATCTGAGCTTCTCTGCCTCTGGGAAGAGAGCAGCATGTTGGGGTAGAAGTGAGGTGATGGGAGGCTGCAGTCTCTTAGAATCAAAAAGGCTTAAGCATTTGGAGAGAGAACCAAACTCAAGAAACAGCTGTCTTACAGCAGGCAAAGATTCTTTGAAACCCGCAAGTGAAATCCTGAGAATCTATTAGTGAACAATGGATGGTGGATGAAAAGGTACAGAACTAGACTCGCTGTTACAAACTTCAGATCTATACAACATCCTCCGTGGGTACGTCTGTCCTTGTTTTGTCTTCAATATTAAATCTTAGCAAATATAACTAAATGCTGTCATGTTTCTCCCCTGCCCTCAGGTTCCATATTGTTCTCATAGAGTCTCAAATTCCATAATCATAGTGATTATGACAGAGATAGTTAACTTTGTAAACCAGTTCAAAAGTACTTTGTACTCATTTTATTTAATCATCAAAACAAACCTAGGAGAAAGAAGCTTGTTATCGCTCAGCTGCGGGAGACACGGTTGAGCTTCAGAGAAATTGAGTGATTGGGCAAAGTTACACAATAAATAGAAGTGGAAAACCCATTCTCTTATTCATTATTTTATTGCCCCAATCAAATTCCTCTATTGTGTTGTTTTCATAGACATAACCCCTATGATTATGTAGAAAGTATGTCTCAAAATGGCCCTTGGGAAATGTACAATTAGTGTTTTCTAAATTAGGTAAAAAGCCATATTCATTTTGCAAAATAAAATAAAGATGGCTCTTGCTCACAGAGAACGTTTTAGTTATAGATCCAAGACATATGTAAGTCAAATAATGTAACTTAGCATCTTTTAAATGTGCTAACTTTGATACACAAGTGATTTTTTCAATAATTTACTTGGGGAGAAATCATACTGTAACATTACTATCTCCTTTCCCCTAGACAGACAGATACACACACAGAGACATACACACAATTATATATATATGTATATATAGAAACAGAAGTAGCCTCACAGACACAGAGACCAGACTTGTGGTTGCCAAGTGGGGTGGGGTGGTGGGGTGGGAGAAGGATAGACTGGGAGTTTGGGATTAGCAGATGCAAACTATTATATACAGAATGGATAAACAGCAAGGCCCTACTGTATAGCCCAGGAAACCATATTCAATATCCTGTGATAAACCATTCTGAAAAAGAATATACATATGTATAACTGAATCACTTTGCTATACAGCAGAAATTAACAATACTGTAAATCAACTACAATTTTAAAAAAATTGAAGACTGATCAAGAAAAACCGTGAAGGGACTAAATTTATCTGGAATTAACTAAATGAAATATTCTACCATCAGGGAGAAAGGGAACTGGAAAAAGAAATTTTAAGATCATTTAATTATAGAAACCTTTTCAACACATTAAGTTTGGGGCTTGGAAATCCAAACTTTCTACACATGGAAAGACCAAATGAGAATTCAGACACTCTAGCACTGAGTTTGCCTTTGGTTACTATGAAGCTAAGTAAGAGAGACTACAGTGGCAGTCTTTCTGTATCAAAGCACAAATTTGAGATGCCCTTTTATTCATCACACAGGTGAAAAACAAAATCATGGCTATCTCCATAAGTTTTCTTCTAACTCGAATGCATCAGAAAGGAGAGGTGGATTCCGGCAAGCGCCTCTCTGAACTTCACTGAACGCGCAACGGAAAACATTTTCGTATCCAAATCATTACACATTTTAAAAACATCTTTACCCCTGTGTATTGTCTCCGGTGCTCACTGACTCCAGAAACTAGCACTGCAGAGACCCCCACTGTGGCTGCGTGCCTGAGCTTGCTCTCCAGGGAAGCACCCCAAGCTCTGGCAGAGCACCCCCCGCCCCCACCCCCAGCAGCGAGTAGAGGTCTTGCCTGTGTAGATGCCAAATACTACATGCTTCACGTTTCATTCCTACATCCACTTTGATTGAAAACCTCCTTCTCCCTCAATTTTATTAATGCAATTTGTTTACAGAAGTTGTAATAATCCATTGCAATATTGTCTCATGTGAAAAACAGTTTACAAAAAGACCTGAATGTTTTTCCTACATTATATTTTAACCTGAGAAAAATCTGTACTTCCTATAATTTCTGAAACTTAAATAGAAAACATTTCAAAATATACCCAGCTGTTACTGAAATTTAGTCTCGCTTGAGATATCATTGACATATTAGTTTTAGCTATATGACAGAATGATTTGACAAAGGTATATATCGTGAAACAATCACCAACGATTAGCTAACATGTATCACCACACATAGTTACAAGTGTTTTGTTTTTTTTTTAAGAAAAATGTGTTTATTTATTTGGCTGCATCGGGACTTAGTTGCGGCCCATGGGATTTTTGCTACACAGGTTTAGTTGCCCTGCAGTATGTGGGACCTTAGTTCACCAACCAGGGATCGAACTCAAGGCCCCTGCATTGGCAGGCATCTTCTTTTCTGTTGTTGTTGTTATATAAATTAACCCATTTATTACAGGCTAGCAACATGATCGGGAGAAGGCAATGGCACCCTACTCCAGTACTCTTGCCTGGAGAATCCCAGGGACGGGGGAGCCTGGTGGGCTGCCGTCTATGGGGTCGCACAGGGTCGGACATGACTGAAGCGACTTAGCAGTAGCAGCAGCAACGTGATCAAGTGGTGACGCTCCTGCCGGCCCTTCAGTTCCTCCAGTCTTCTGACGGCTGGCTCTCCTGTGATGGCAGAGGGGGTGCTGTGCGTCCAGGCACCACCGGCTACTGCTCTCATGCGGGAACCACAGAGCCAGATGACCCCAGCGCGTCTCATCATCTTGGTTTTCCCACAGAAGGAGCACGTGTAGTTGGCGTGCTGGCTGAGTTCAATTTTCCTCACCATTTTCCTGAGGGAGGCACTGGGATGGGTCCTGTATTTACCCATGATTCTGACCTCCTCGGTGCGTTTCATCATGTTGCAGCGAACTCGATCCAAGCCCAAGAGCTGTAAGGCGTATTAACCACTGGACCACCAGGGAAGTCCCCGATTTGTGTGTGTGTGTGTGTGTGTGTGTGTGTGTGTGTGTGATAAGAACGCTTACAATCTATTCTCTTGGTAAATTTCAAATATACAATATTAACTAGAGTCACCATGTTATTACACCCCAGGACTCACGTGTCTGATAACTGGAAGTCTATACTTTTGACCTCTTTCACCCATTTTGCCCACTCTCCACATATACCCCCAATGTCTCCGCATTTGGCAATCGATAATTTGTTCTCGGTATTTGAGTTAGTTTTCGTTTCTTTGCTGTTGTTGTTCCTCATATAAGTGGGTCATATAGTATGTGTCCTTCTCTGGCTTATATCACTTAGTATAATGCCCTCAAGGTCCATCCATGTTGTTGCAAGTGGTAGAATTTCCTTCCATTTTATGGATGATTAATAGTCCACCGTGTATCTATACCACTTCTTCTTTATCCATTCATCTACTGTTGGACTCTTAGGCTGTTTCCACGGCTTGGCTATTGGAAATAATGCCGCAATGATAATATGGGTACAGGTATGTTTTCGAGATAGTGATTAAAACTGTTCTTCCCCAATAAATACCCAGAAGTAGAACCGCTAGATTATACAGCAGTTCTATTTTTAAGTTTTTGAGAAATCTCCATACTGTTTTCCATAGTGGCTGCACAAATTTACATCCTACCAGAGTCACTTTTCTCCACATCCTCACCAACACTTACCATTGTCTTTTGTTTCTTTTGCTATCTATTTATTTGCTGCATGGGGTCTTAGCTGCGGCTCACAGGACCTTTGACCTTCATTGTGACATGCTGGATCTTTAGTTGCAGCATGTGAACTCTTAGTTGCAACATGTGGGATCTAATTCCCAGAACAGGAATCGAGCCTGGGCCCTCTGAACTGAGAGCAAGCAGTCTTAGCCTCTGGACCACCAGGGAAGTCCCTGTCTCTTTGATAATAGACAGGTGGGAGGTGATAGCCCATTATGATTTTCTCTTTTAAATTTTTATTGGAGTATAGTTGATTTACAATGTTAGTTTTAGGTGTACAGCAAAGTGTATCAGTTATATGTATACATTTATCGATTTTAACATTATTTTCCCATATAGGCCATTATATTTAGTAAGGTTCCCTATGCTATACAAAAGGTGCTTATCAGATATCTACTGTATATATAGCAGTGAATGAGCAGTGACTTATCTATTTTATATATAACAGTGAGTATATGTCAGTCCCAGTCTCCCAATTTATCCCTCCCCTCCCCATTCTGATTTACATTTCTCTGATGATTAGTGTTGTTGAACACCTTTTCATGTACTCAAATGTTGGCGTTTTTATGTCTTCTTGGAAAAAAATGTTCAGATTTTCTGTCCATTTTTAAATTACATTGTTTGTTTTTTGCTTTTGAGTTGTGTGAGCTTTTCTTTGAAATTTAGTCTGTATTCAGATGTTCAGCATCACATCACAGAGGTCCATCCATAGAGACTGAGGTGTTAATGTCACAGTTTGAAATGATGCTTTCCTATTTCTGTGCAAATGTTTATTTTGCCCTATACGATGATAGGCACTAAGTAGTAGAGAATGAGAATATCATCAATGATTTGAAATATAGAACTAGTAATACAACATTTATTCAGAGAAAATATTGTTTGTTTCATTTTACTCCATTTTCTATTATATTACAAATTCATTAGATATAATTGCTTTTCTCCTCCCGCCGACATTTTATTTTCTGTGTTGTCTTTTCACTTGGTTTATTTCAAACCCCTAAGCAACCAATTCATTTTTTTTGCCCATGATTTCTACTTCTCCATCAGTTTAATGGGCTCTCATTACAACAAGTAATTAATATTCTTTGCCGGTTGTCTCTGGCTTCTTGAAATGCCTGCTCAACCTTATTCTTTTCCATCTTGGGTGAGTTTTGGTTTTTTTTTTCCCCCTGGCAGTTTTAGAAACATGATTCTCTATTTTCTCCCCAAGATCTGGATTTCCTTCTCATAAATTACATTTCTCCTCTTTTGGAAGTTTGCCGGTGGTTCAGTGGTTAGGACTCTGTACTTTCACTGTTAAGGGCCTGGGTTCTATCCCTGGTCTGGAAACTAAGATCCCACAAACCAAGTGGCCAAAAAAAAAAATTTTTTTTTCCCACCCCCAATTTTTTTTTTCTTAAATTTCTCTTCTTTCTTCCACTCTCTTCTGATCTCTTCAGCATTTTATTTTCATAAAGTTTTTCTTCTACTGAACTCTCTTATTTTGAACTTAACGAAATAATGGGTTTCTAGAAGTGCTGAGAGTCCAAAATTTTCTTCATTCTTCATAGTAAACTGTGGAGAGTTCTAGAAGTAAATGTAGCCATTTATATTTCAAGTAAGAGTGGGGGACGTTTGGATTCAGTATCCCAACTTGAACATGTATTCCGTGCCAACTCAGTGTTAGGAACTATCCAGATACCAAGAATTAACTTGGCCAACAGGCAAGGAATCTCAATCAGGCAAACTTGTCCTTTAGAGATATTAGAAAGTAGACGGAAGATAACTAGAAAAGACAAGAGTCACATGCATCTCTTGCTACAGCCACTGACTCATGACACTGGGTAGATGATCAGCCTACGGAGTGAGTGAATGAAGGAAGTTGTTTTGAAACCTCCTGGATGGTGTGGGGCTGTGTAAACACCCAACTCCCATCCCTTGGCTACAGGCAGAGGAACTGAATGCCTCCTCACCTTCCTTGGAATCCACCAGCACACTCCTCAAAGGGAACCTGGCTCCTCAGAGGGACTGGCACTCTGGCCAGTCTCAAAGCCCTCTCAGAGCCGCCCGGCAGGCAGAGACCTGCTGATCTACTCGACAGGCTCCGCCTCCCCATCCCAGGGGTCAGATCTCTGCCCCCTCCAACTCTCTCCCCTTCCTTCCCTTGAGACTATTTCCTCCTATCAGTCTCTTGCATGAAAATCCTGTCTTGGCATCAATTTAGCAGAGGACCTGATCTGGTCCTCTGTAAGAAATGTAAGATTACCTTGAAATCTAGATGTGTCCTCCTGAGTGAATGACCTTCCTCTTCTCAAAAGTCACTCAAGGAGAGATAACTTCAGTTTATAACCAACTACCTCACCAGCCCTCCCCACCCTCACAGCCACTCCCTACACCACTCCCTAAGGGAACAGCAGTCCACACCTCACACCTCCCCCACTTCACCTAACCAGACACACCCCTTCCTCATTTGTAAGTATTAATATTCATCTCTTTGAGGCAAGTAAGCTTATCTTTTGAATATACTATCCCTTTCTTCTCTTACTAACGCATTATTACTACATTAATAATAAAATATCTTGCATAAAAACAGCGTTTGTTTCCTGAGCCCTTTATTGGAGAAGGAAATGGCAGCCCACTCTAGTATTCTTGCCTGGAGAACTCCATGGACAGAGGAGCCTGGTGGGCTACAGTCTGTGGGGTCGCAAAGAGCTGGACACAACTGAGTGACTAACACTGAGCCCTTTATAGAGACATTACCTCATCTGATCCACATAGACACTGAGAGAGTAGCCAGGACCAATATGATCAGACCCACTTCATAGACGCAGAAACTGAGACCCAAACTAATCTTCGGGGTGTGTGTGGGGGGGTGGGGGTCAGTTTCCAAGTCTGCCCAGTGAAGGCTTGAACCCTATGACATCTAAGTCCTCTTCCACTTGTAAAATGGTACGATTTCCATCATTTGTCTGAAGTCACAAAGCTAGTGGTTAGTGGTGGATTAGTGATCTGAGATGAAGATGAATTTTCTCCCACACAGCCTTGCCTTTGCTGACAACAGCAGTGGCTACCATTTATTAGCTGGCCCTGTTTGCCTGGCCCTGAGCTACTTACTTACAGGAGTACTGCAGACGCCTATCAGCACCCCAGTATCTAAAATTAAGTAGACTTCAGTTCTACACTCACTTATCAGGAAGTGACCCCACCCTTGCTTTAAGGATATGCTCTGGTTGGCTGGTTAGTTTAACCTGATCAAGGCTTTCCATTCTCCCGGCCAGTCACTGGTTGAAGGCCTGGGCCAGGGGGTCCAAGCAGAGTGAACTGGAGGATTCTGGTCTAGAATGCAGGATGGGAAGTGCACTGTCCCCTAGTGAACCTAAATTAGGAACTACTGGCGTTATGGCACCAGCAGCCTCTTTGTGCCCTGAGGGGAAGCCGTGGGACTGCCCTTTGGGCTGACAGTTTCCATGAGATGTCTGTATCTCTAAAACTATGAGCAAACAACAGAGGCAAAGAACGATGAGGACACAGAGAACCAGGGAGTTACTAAACTTGCCCAGACTCACACTGCCTGTTTGGGGCGCTTAGGACTAGATTTCATCTTTCCAGCAACCTACCCGGGGTTCTCCGGGCCTAAGCAGGTAGAGGATGCAACCCTGTGCAGCGGTCCAGAGCGCTCACCGCTGAGCGGAACCCCAGCAGTACGTCTGAGGGAGACCAAGGAAGGGGAAACTAGAAGGGGCGTCTTCCTATTTTGCTTTCCTGCCTAAGGTTGAACTCAGGACAGGGCCCCAGCTGCCCAGCAGAGCCTCATGGCAACACTGACTCCTTCCCTTAGGCCAAGCAAAGCGCCTCTGAGACTGCCCTGGAGGAGGAAAGCGCTGCCAGCCAAGTATCCACCCACCTGGGGTCAGGGTGAGAGCAGGCAGCGAGCACACGGTGTGACAGCTGGAGAAGAGGGGGGCAAGTGGGTGGCCTGGGGGCCAAAGGCCTTGTCTCTCACTCTCCTTGTCAGAGAACAGCCAGAAATAAAGCACACAAAGACAGAATAGTGACCAACAGAAGAGCCATTTTCCAGCTCACTCACTTATAGGTGTGTCTATACAACTCTGGTGGAACCAGACGAGGACAGTCTGGTTAGCTCACTTAACCACAGCTAACGTTCCCTTGGTGTTTATTCATCAAGGATCTACAGAGTGCCCTACTTTGCGCCCTGGAGATACAGCTCTGGAAAAACACCAAAAAGGCACCTGTGTCCAGGGGGCCAGACAGGAAAATAAACAAGATGATTCCAGACCATGCTCATACTCTGAAGGAAGTAACAGGGTGATACGGCAGTAACTGATCACGCTACACACAGGGTGAGAAGTACCTCCCGGGGTGATGTGAGGACACAGCAGCGAGTGCAAAGGCCCTGTGGCAAGAAGTCACTATTCTAGGGGTGCAGTAACCAGAGGCAGGAGAGGCAGCCAGGATCCTCTAAGGCAGAACCTTGGAGGCCACTGAAGGAGCTTTGTAAAGACCCTCTGTGACAGGTGGAACGGGGGTTAGACGCACCAGTCTGATGGAATCTCTCCATGCAGCGCTGGAGTCTGACCTGGGTTTTAAGTTCGATATCAACCGCCCTCTTTCATAAGCTTGGGAAAGCTACCAGAGTGTCCTCATTTGAATAATCAAGGGCTCTCCTGCAGGAAAGGAAAAGACTTGTGTGGGGATTTGCTCCAACCCTCAGCCCTTTCAGACAATTCATCC
Source organism: Cervus canadensis (assembly GCF_019320065.1). Lineage (NCBI taxonomy): Eukaryota > Metazoa > Chordata > Mammalia > Artiodactyla > Cervidae > Cervus > Cervus canadensis. Next base: position 114,179,441 of record NC_057388.1, read on the forward strand.
TTACAGACAAACGCAGACACTTAACAAAACTGGCACAAATTAAACACACACACACACACACTCCTTAAACTGTCAGATAACCGTATTGCATAAACAACAGATATTAAGAGTAGATTCCTCAAGGAAAAACAACTGGTTATGTTGCTACTAATCAAGTTTGTCATTCTAGTCTCACATGGTCCTTTAAGAACTCAGTCTCGATCCCAGGGCTGGGTGGATCTGGGCGTTTCAGTTCATTTTCCGTTTCAAAGACGCAAAGCAATAACCATCTCAACGCTGCTATTTCTCTGTTTATCCCTGCCTCTCCCCTTTACGTTGAGTTCAGGGGAAGGCAGGGTGGGAGGGCAGTGAAGCCAGGGAGGGGACAAGGGAATGGAGGCGTGGGGCGGAGAAAGGGGGCGCGGTGAAAACCTGACGGACTGGACCCCGGGAGGAAACGTGGAGTGAGCAAGAGATTTCAGGAAAGAAAAGGAAAATGCGAAGTGACGCAAAGGAGGAAAGGGGCAGGAGGCGAGCGCGCGGGCAGCGCTGGACGCGGAGACCCAGGGTAGGCGGGGCAGGAGGGCGGGGTGCTCCCGGCTCGGGCTCCCGGACGACGGAAGCGACGCGGGGAGAAAGACACAGTGGAGATGTTAGATATTGAGAGAAGAGGCGAGACAGGAGCGGAAAGGGGGCGGGAGGGACGCTGGTGACTGAGGACGCCCGCAGGAGCCGAGAGCTGAGACACCTTCCCGGGCTCAGTTCCCCGAGAGTGGAGTGATGGGGGTTAAGGCCGCCGAGGAGGGGGCGGGGCGGCGGGCGCGAGGCCAATGGAAGGGCGAACCGGGGCGGAACGGGGCAGGGCCACGGGCGTGGAGCCAATGGGAGAACGGCTCGGCGTGGGGGCGGGGCGCCGGGGCCGCTCGAGGGCCAATGGGAAGGGAGTAGGGGCGGGGGCGGGGCCCCGGGCGAATGGAAATCCGAGCCAGGGGCGAAGGCGGTGCGCTCGCGGGGTGGAGGCGAGAGGACCAATGGGCGGCTGAGCCGCAGCGCGCCGTCGGCCGCCCGGCCCAGCGCCGGCGCTGGGGGAAGGGAGGGAGAGGGACCCGGAAGGCGGTGGGGGCGGGGAGACGGGCTGACAACCTGTCAAATCCACTTGGGGACGAACTAGGTCACGCGCCTCCTGGAGCCAGGGCACCCTCCCCCAGCCCCGCGAGGCCCGGCGGGTGGCCCCGCGGGGCCCGGCCTGGCTGCTTCCTCTTCCGGCTGGCGGTAGGGGCGGGGCGGCCGGCCGGGACACCTGCCTCCCCGGCTCCACGGCCTCCCGCGGCTCGCAGGAGCCTGTCCGCACGGTCGCTCCCTGACGAACCGGGCCCACCGCCGCGGCGCCTCAGTTGGAAACGTGTGTCTTCTGAGCGGGCGCGCCGAGTTGAGAACCCCGCCCCGCTCACCCCTCACGCCTCAGCCCCGCCGCCCTCACGGCGCCCGACCAAGGGGGCCGTGGACTCGTCCTGGCCGGGCCCGCGTTTGCGGAAGCAGCCGGCCGCGCACTACTTGGCGCGGAAGGACCCGCGGGCGGCGGAGGGATCCCGCGCGCACCGCTTCCAGAGCCGCCGCCGCCGCCGCCGCCGCCGCCGGGTCTCGCGGGCGACTGCGGGCTGCTGTGGGCACCCCGCCTGGCCCCGACGGGCCGCGCATGGAGCAGGCCCGGCGCCGCCGTCCTGAGCCTCGTTGCCTTTCGTCCCCGCTCACCGGTGTCCACCGGAGGGGCACCGGGCTCCCTTCGCTGGGCGGCGGGCAACACGAGCCGCGGGCTGACTGGGCTGCAGGCCGAGGACGGCGCTTTGTGTCCGGGCGGGTATAAGCAGGGACGCGCTCGCTGTCCCCCGTCCCGGCCCAGCTGGTCGGTCGGTCGTCCAGACGCTGCTCCCAGCATCACCTGGACACGTAGGGCTTAGACTGTTCCCCGGCGAATGCAGTGAAATAAAAGCCTCACGTAGAAGTCAGCACTCGTCCCGGTCGGGGATCATAAACTGGCTCCAACATGATCGCGTAGGATTTAAGCCCCTGTGTGTCTCCTCCTTAGACCATAAGTCCACTTCTCTTCAACACGGATCCAGAAGAGAGCTAGATCCATCTTTTTTAAGGTCTTCAAAATGGATGTTGATGCACAGTCATAAGTAAGCAATACTTATGCTCATATGTTGAGTCCCTTCATGATATTCCTCGATGCCAGTTTTGCTGAGGAGTTTTGCATTGAATGGACAGAATGTCTTTGTTTTATTTTTACTACTTGGCCATTCAAATTCGGTTAATTTCTCCCCTAAACAAGGTGATGCATTGTTTGAACTGACGGTGACCAACTCCTCTACTCCTTTCCCAAACTATGTGAGCTAAGGGTGAAATGTAGATTAAAAACGTTAAAATCTGAACAGTAAATTTAAATTTTTGACAGTTATTTGAAGTGTTTCTCTGCAATATTACTGTGAAGTGGAACAAAGGGAAAAACATTTCCTTTTCATTCACATTTCTTTGAATAAATATTTCTTGAATATATACAGGCGTCGTGTGCTAACATTTGCATGTGTTTACAGGTGAAGCATTGTGTTCATTCTTTTTATTACTTTACCAAGTGCATATTTCATCAATAAAATAATTTTTTTTCCTTTAAAAGTTCAGCCGTGAATTAAACACATTAGCTAACACACTGGGGGAAAAGAAAACAACAACATACTATGTCATCAGTGTACAGAATTACACATGTACATTTTTGCATTTATCATGGTCACCAAGAAAGAAAACTATGGACAAAGTTAAACAAACAAACCAAAAAAAAAAAAAACCCTTAAAACGAAAATGTCCTTTAAGTTCAACATACATGAGCTTGATCATTAATTAGGCTGAAGAAACATGGTATTTATTATTCTATAATAAAAGATAATAAAGGGTTGGTCAAGACGTCCAACCTTTACAAAATTAAAATCTGGGAATTCCCTGGTCCAGTGGTTAGGACTTAGAGCTTTCACTACAGGACTTCAGGTTCCATGCCTGGTGAGGGAACTAGGAACCTGCAAGCCACAAGTACAGCTAAAATAATTAATGAATGACTGAATGAAAAATAAGATAAAGTAAAAATTAACAATAAAAAGACCTCTTAGATTTCATTATTGTCTGAGGCGACTTAGCACATCACATTTTACAGTTAATATGCTCTGAGAAGGGGCTCTGCAAGTGGCACAGTGGTAAAGAATCCACCAGCCAGAGCAGGAGGCACACGCGACTCGGGTTCTAACCCTGGGTAGGGAAGATCCCCTAGAGTAGGCAACCGACTCCAATATTTTTGCCGGGAAAATTCCAAGGACAGAGGAGCTTGGCCGGCTCTATAGTCCATCAGGTCACAAAGTGTCGGACAAGACTGAGTGAGCAAGCACTAAGAAGACAATGAAACAATGTGTTTTTCTTCAACAAATGAACTACAAGATAGTCTACTGAAAATCGCCACTGAAAACATGAGAATGAAATTTACATCCTTATACAAAACTGGGGCTTCCCCGGTGGCTCAGCAGTAAAGAATCTGCCTGTAATGCAGGAGCCACAGAAGCCTCGGGTTTGATCCCTGGATCAGGAAGATCCCATGGAGGAGGAAATGGCAACCCACTCCAGTATTCTTGCCTGGGAAATCCCATGGACGGAGGAGCCTGGCGGGCTGCAGTCCCTGGCGTCGCGTTAGACATTACTGAAGCCACTTCTCACGGCACAGCACATACAAAACTTGCATGTTGCATTTAGGTGCTAGAACTAAGTGTCACATTAACAAGTAGAATTAGAGATTTTTAAGTTTAAACAAGTACAGCATTGAAACAATCATCTCACTGCTTTAGGGTATACTTTCTCTCCTATCATGGGATTCCCTGACAGTTCAGTTGGTAAAGAATCTGCCTGCAATGCAGGAGACTCAGGTTTGATTCCTGGGTCGGGAAGATCCGCTGGAGAAGGGATAGTCTACCCACTCCAATATTCTTGAGCTTCCCTTGTGGCTCGGCTGGTGATGAATCCGCCTGCAATGTGAGAGACCTGGATTTGATTTCTGGGTAGGGAAGATCCCCTGGAGAAGGAAAAGGCTACCCACTCCATGGCCTGGAGAAGTCCATGGTCTGTATAGTCCACAGGGTCACAAAGAGTCTGACACGACTGAGTCACTTTCACTCCTTTAACAAAGGGTTAAAAACAGCATTTCTTAAAATGAGTATTTTAATAAGATGTGTCACACTTTTTAAAGTTCTAATTTCATAAGCAAGCTAACTCCTTCCATTTCTCTCCTCAAATATGAAAATTAGAAACATTCTGCCTTAATTATTTCTTCTGTTGTACCCCTTGCTAGCAAATCCTTTTGGAATAGATTGGGAAAATTAATTACCTTTATAAACGGAGTTACTGTTTCGCCTAAACACTGCATGTGTAATTCCCTCCTATATGGAGGATTTTTATAATTCCCTACCCAAATGTCTTGGAGCAGCTTTATTTCTCAGTTGGTAGTGGATTTCATGGGTTTCCCAGGTGACTCAGTGGGTAAAGAATCCACCTGCAAATGCAGGAAATGCTGGTTCAATTCCTGGATCAGGAAGATCCCCTGGAGGAGGGTATGGCACCCCATTCCAGTATTCTTGCCTGGAGAATCCCATGGACAGAGGAGTCTGGTGGGCTACAGTTCATGGGGTCACAAAGAGTCAGACATGAGTGAAGTGAACGAGCACTGAGTGCATTTCTTGGACCAGAGGAAAGAGTAGGGCAATCTCTTCTATTGAGGAGGAAGGTGCGTGGCTTTCTCACAGGGTAAAGACATCCTCTAGCCAGGTACAGATGTGAGGGCTGGACCAAAAAGAAGGCTGACTGAAAAACTGATGCTTTCGAATTGCGGTCCTGGAGAAGACTCTTTAGAGTCCCTTGGACTGCAAGGAGATCAAATCAGTAAATCCTAAAGGAAATCAACCCTGAATATGCATTGGAAGGACTGCTGCTGAAGCTGAAGCTCCAGTACTTTGGCCATCTGATGTGAAGAGCCGACTCATTGGAAAAGACCCTGATGCTGGGAAAGGTTGAGAGCAGGAGAAGGGGATGGCAGAGGATGAGATGGTTGGATGGTATCACTGACTCAGTGGACATGCATTTGAGCAAACTCCAGGAGATGGTGAAGGACAGGGGAGCCTGGTGTGCTGCGGTCCATGGGGTCGAAGAGAGTTGGACATAATTGAGCGACTGAAGAACAACAAAAGACGTCCTCAGGCCAGCTCAGCCTAGACTTTGTGGTTGGGAATTCAGCTCGGACCAAAAGAGGTAAAAGAGTCTATGAAACGGGAGCCAACACGCCTTGAGTTAAAGGTTGCAAACCTGTGGTCTCCAGAGGTGTTTTGCTTGCCTCTCAGGATATTTATAGATTTTAAAATTAGTGTCCCAAGATTTTTTAAACAATGGGAGATTTCAGATGAATATACAGAATTGTAGCTTCTCTTGAAAATTACTAATACGGCTCATTTCTTGCCTGGTTAGTGGTGCTCTGGCTGACTAGCCGCTTCCCTCTTCAGTCGGGGTATACATGCTATGGGCTTCCAGGGTGGTGCTAGTGGTAAAGAACCCGCCTGCCAGTGCAGGAGACGTAAGAAACGCGCGTTCAATCCCTGGGTTGCGAATATCCCGTGGAGGAAGGCATGAAAACCCACTCCAGTATTCTTGCCTGGAGAATCCCATGGACAGAGGAGCCTGGCGGCCTGTGGTCCATGGGGTCGCAAAGAGTCAGAGGTGACTGAAGCAACTTGGCACGTACACATATACATGCTACACCCTCGGCCTGGTGCGATCAGTTACTTTGGCTACTTGACCCCTGGAGGAAGGAGTATTTGGAATACCTGCTCTAGGCATATAAAATTGTGAAAGTCTTCATCACAGGGTGAAGGTAGACTTAGGAAGAAGAGATGATCCTAGGTTTTTACTCTGAGTAAACATAATGAGCTCAGAAATGAAATGTCAGTGGAATTATATATGGCAACTAGTTGCATCTCATGATGCCCCTTATCAGGCCCCTGGCACAGGGCAATGTTGGGTTGTGTCAAGTTAAAATTTTAATTAAAAATTTAAATAGTTTGTTTGTGTGTGTGTGCTGTACTTTCTGCTTGCAGAGTCACTGCCTTGGTTCAAATGAATTTCACTGAAAGTCTTGGCTAGTAGAACCCAGGAACAGTAGTCAGTTACGAAAGTCTGCGCAAGAAGGGATCCCCCAAAGTCTACAGAATAATGATAATGACAACAATGCCTTGACATTACTGAGCAGTGACCATGTGCTGGGCATTGTTCTAAGTGTTTTATCTGATTTAGTTTTGGCCATGCCACATGGCTTTCAGGATCTTAGTTCCCCGATCAGAGATTGAACCCGGGCCCTCAGCAGTGGACACGTGGGGTCCTAACCACTGGACCAAAGAGAATTCATCATTCCTATATTTTAGTTTCCCATTTGCTGCCTCATCTTCCTTGTCCTCTTGAAGCTACCTTAAACCCTCTAAGACCCAGACATGAGGTGACTACTCTAGTTTCCTGTAGCTTCAGTTCAGTTCAGTTGCTCAGTCATGTCCGACTCTCTGCGACCCCATGGACTGCAGCACGCCAGGCCTCCCTGTCCATCACCAACTCCCGGACCTTACTCAAACTCATGTCCATCGAGTTGGTGATGCCATCCAACCATCTCATCCTCTGTCATCCCCTTCTCCTCTCACCTTCAATCTCTCCCAGATTCAGGGCTTTTTCCCAAGGAGTTGGTTCTTCGCATCAGGTGGTCAAAGTATTGGAGTTTCTTGCCCTGTCTTGGGGCTTTTCTTGTTATGGTCTGTGTGTCTTCCTGTCGACATCAGACCTGTCACCTCAGCAAGAAATATTCCTTTTCTAGGGCAGAGAGGAGGGAGAATCAGCCGAGACTGGGGCAACAGATGTGAAAGGAAGAGACAGAAATAAGATGGGTAGCACTAAGGATGTATAAAGCCACTGCCTGCTCTTTCTGACCATAATACCGCCATCATCAAAAGCAACAAGCCCAGTAAGACGGCAGCACACCAGAAGAGGCCCCAAGTTTGTGTGCAGGCGGATTGTGTTTCTGACGATTGCTGGGAGTGTGGAGGAGACCACATGGGCAGAGTTACACTCGGGTAGAGTCCAGATACACCACTGGGGGAAGAGCACACAGAATGCACTTTCATATAATGGAACATTTGTGAACATTTTAATAAGATGGCTCAATGCTGTATCAGATGAAGAAACAGCCAAAAATAAAATCATCTATAAAAACATATTGAGGGGAAGTCCCTGGCGGTTCAGCGGTTAGGGTTCTGTGCTTTCACTGCCAAGGGCCTGGGTTCAATCCCTCGTTGTGGAACTAAGTTCCTGCAGGTCTCAAGATGAGGCCAGGAGAAAACCACACACACACATTTTTAGGAGTTAAAATACTGTTTCAGATTTTTAATTGATTAAGGTGTTTTCTCAGGTTTTGCTGGTGGCTCAGTGGTAAAGGATCCACCTGCCAATGCAGGAGACATGAGTTCAATCCCTGATCCGGGAAGATGCCACCTGTCGAGAGACAACTAATGCCACTACCATTGAGCCTGTGCTCTAGACTATGGGAGCCACAACTACTGAGCCCACGTGCAGCAACTTCTGAAGTCCACGAGCCCCGGAGCCCTTGCTCCGAGACAAGAGAAGCCACTGCAATGAGGAGCCCATGCACTGCAGCTAGAGAGTGGCCCCTGCTCACTGCAACTAGAGAAAGTCTGAGTGGCAATGAAGACCCGGCACTGCCAAAAATAAATTAATAAAATTATACACACACACACACACACATATATAATTCTATCTACATATTTAAAAGGCTAGAAGATGGGGAAGGAAATGGCAACCTGCTCCAGTATTCTTGCCTGGAAAAGTCCATGGGCAGAGGAGCCTGGCGGGCTGCAGTCGTGGGGTTACATGACTGAGCATATGTGCGTGAGGGTGCAGGGAGATGGGTTGGTAACAATAAACTGGTAGAACTAAAAAAAAAATAAAAGGCTAGAAGAAAGCTTGTCAAAATAGTAGTGGTCTGTGTGGGTTAGTGGCTCAGTCGTGTCCGACTCTGCGATCCCATGGACTGTAGCCTGCCAGGCTCCTCTGTCCAGGGGATTTTCCAGGCAAGTATACCAGAGTGGGTTGGAATTTCCTTCTCCAAGTAGTGGTCTGGATTTCGAGACAATTTTCTAGTGATCATAAAGTAGTTACATAAGCAAAAGAAGATAAATAAGAACTAGGGGGGGAAGTTAAAAATCAAGCTGAGAAAAATGGACCTACTGAGCTTTAGTTTCATGAAAGAAACGAAAAATGATATCCTGCTTTGACAGAGGTTACCATCTCCAGATGTCAGAAGCGTTCTCCAGGCATCTCAGGGGACTGGGCCAGAAAGGACGGAGGGCTGAGCAGAATCTCCTCCCAGGGCTGGAGCAGAAACCTGCAGTACACGTCCACTGATGCCTCACCTGTGATGCCAGCTCTGAGCAGAGAAGAATGACACATAATGTGGCCCCCTACTGCAGCTCTTGGAGCCTGTTGGCCCCCAGTTCCTTTAAGAAGGATTCGTATGTGATCCAGAGCATCTGAGAAGTTATTCCAGCTTGCCAGTGTTGCCATAATGAGGTACCGCCAGTTGAGCGGCATAAACAGTAGAGGTTTATTTTCTCAGCATTCTGTAGGCTGGAAGACTGGGACCAAGGCACTGCAGGGCTTGTTTCATCTGTGGTCTCTCTCATTGACTTGTGGGTGATGGCCTTTTTGATGTGTCCACACATGACTGTCCCTCTGTATCTGTCTGAACCTCTTCTTAAAAGAACACCACTCAGATTGGATTCAGTTCACTTCAGTCAGACCTGTCCGACTGACTCTGAGTGACCCCATGGACTGCCGCACGCCAGGTTTCCCTGTCCTTCACCAACTCCCAGAGCTTGCTCAAACTCATGTCCATCCAGTCGGTGATGCCATCCAACCATCTCCTCCTCTGTCGGCGCCTTCTCCTCCCGCCTCAGTCTTCCGCAGCATCAGGGTCTTTTCCAGTGAGTCAGTTCTTCACATCCAGTGGCCAAAGTATTGGAGTTTTGGCTTCAGCATCAGTCCTTCCAATGAATATTCAGGATTGATTTCCTTTAGGATTGACTGGTTGGATCTCCTCGAGTCCAAGGGACTCTCAAGAGTCTTCTCCAACACCATGGTTCAAAAGCAACAATTCTTCAGTGCTCAGCTTTCTTTATAATCCAATGCTCACATCCATACATGACTACTGGAAACACCGTAGCTTTGACTAGATGAACCTTTGTTGGCAACTAATGTCTCTGTTTTTAAATATGCTGTCTAGGTTGGTCATAGCTTTTCTGCCAAGGAGCAAGCGTCTTTTCATTTCATGGCTGCAATCACCATCTGCAGTGATTTTGGAGCCAAAAAAAAAAAAAAAGTCTCTCACTGTCTCCATTGTTTCCCCATCTATTTGCCATGAAGTGGTGGGACCAGATGCCATGATCTTAGTTTTCTGAATGTTGAATTTTAAGCCAACTTTTTACTCTCCTCTTTCACTTTCATCAAGATGTTCTTTAGTTCTTCTTTGCTTTCTGCCATAAGTGTGGTGTCACCTGCATATCTGAGGTTATTGATATTTCTCCCAGCAATCTTAATTCCAGCTTGTGCTTCCTCCAGCCCAGCATTTCTCATGAAGTAGTCTGCATATAAATTAAATAAGCAGGGTGACAATACACAGCCTTGACATACTCCTTTCCCGATTTGGAACCACTCCATTGCTCCATGTCCAGTTCTAACTGTTGCTTCTTGACCTGCATACAGATTTTTCAGGAGGCAGTGCAGGTGGTCTGGTATTCCCATCTCTTCAAGGATTTTCCACAGTTTGCTGTGATCCACATAGTCAAAGGCTTTGGTGTAGTCAATAAAGCAGAAGTAGATATTTTTCTGGAACTCTCTTTGCTTTTTCGATGATCCAACAGATGTTGGCAATTTGATCTCTGGTTCCTCTGTCTTTTCTAAATTCAGTTTGAACATCTGGAAGTTCACCATTCAGGTACTGTTGAAGTTTGGCTTGGAGGATTTTGAGCATTCCTTTGCTAGCATGTGAGATGAGTGCAATTGTGTGGTAGTTTGAACATACTTTGGCATTGCCTTTCTCTGGGATTGGAATGAAAACTGATCTTTTCCAGTCCTGTGGCCACTGCTGAGTTTTCCAAATTGGCTGGCATATTGAGTGCAGCACTTTCACAGCATCATCTTTTAGGATTTGAAATCGCTCAACTGGAATTCCATCATCTCCACTAACTTTGTTTGTAGTGATGCTTCCTAAGGCCCAGTTGACTTCACATTCCAGGATATCTGGCTCTAGGTGAGTGATCACACCATCGTGGTTATCTGGGTGATGAAGATCTTTTTTGTACAGTTCATCTGTGTATTCTTGTCACCTCTTCTTAATATCTTCTGCTTCTGTTAGGCCCATACCATTTCTGTCCTTTACTGTGTCCATCTTTGCGTGAAATATTCCCTTGGTATCTCTAATTTTCTTGAAGAGATCTCTAGCCTTTTCCATTCTATTGTTTCCCTCTATTTCTTTGCATTGGTCACTGAGGAAGGCTTTCTTATCTCTCCTTGCTATTCTTTGGAACTCTGGATTCAAATGGGTGTATCTTTTCTTTTCTCCTTTGCTTTTTGCTTCTCTTCTTTTCAGAGCTATTTGTAAGGCCTCCTCAGACAACCATTTTGATTTTTTTGCATTTCTTTTCCTTGGGGATGGTCTTGATCCCTGCCTCCTGTACAATGTCACGAACCTCCATCCATCATTCTTCAGGCACTCTGTCTATCAGATCTAATCCCTTGAATCTATTTGTCACTTCCACTGTATAATTGTAAGGGTTTTGATTTAAGTCATAACTGAATGGTCTAGTGGTTTTCCCTACTTTCTTCAATTTAAGTCCTAATTTGGCAATAAGGAGTTCGTGATCTGAGCCACAGTCTGCTCCTGGTCTTGTTTTTGCTGACTGTATAGAGCTTCTCCATTTTTGGCTGCAAAGAATATAATCAGTCTGGTTTTGGTGTTGACCATCTGGTGATGTTCATGTGTAGAATCTTCTCTTGTGTTTTTGGAAGAGGGTGTTTGCTATGACCAGTGCGGTTTTTTTTTTTTTTTTTGACCAGTGCGTTTTCTTAGAAAAATTTGGTTCTTGTTCTGATGGGGAGGGCCATATCAGTAAATCTTTAATTCAGCTTTCTGTTGAAGGGCAGGGCTGTGTTCCCTTCCTGTTGTTTGACCTGAGGCCAAACTATTGTGGAGGTAACTCTGAGCCACCGTGGAAGTCTCAGAGGTAATGAAGATAATGGCAACCTCCTTCAAAAGGTCCCACGCATGCACTGCCGCACTCAGTGCCCCTGACCCTGCTGCAGGCCACTGCCAACCCACCCCTCCACCAGAGACTCCTGGACACTCCCGGGCAAGTCTGGGTCAGTCTCCTGTGGGGTCACTGCTCCTTTCTCTGGGGCCCTGGTGCACAAGGTTCTGTTTGTGCCCTCCAAGAGTCTGTTTCCCCAGTCCTGTGTAAGTTCTGGCAGCTCTATGGTGGGGTTAATGGCGACCTCCTCCAAAATGGCTTATGCCATACCCAGGTCTGCTGCACCCAGAGCCTCTGCCCGTGTAGCAGGCCACTGCTGACCCATATGAGATAAACCCAACCCAGGTTGGATTAGGACTCATCTTAATGGGGCTTTCCTGGTGGCTCAGATGGTAAAGAATCTGCTGGCAATGCAGGAGACCCAGATTCCATCCCTGGGTTGGGAAGATAGCTGGAGAAGGGAATACCCACTCCAGTATTCTTGCCTGGAGAATCTCATGAACAGTAGAGCCTGATGGGCTACGTCCACGGAGTCGCAGAGTGGGACACGACTGAGTGACTAACACTAATGACTTCATTATCCCCTCAAAGACCTGTCTCCAAAACCAGTCACTTTCTGGGGCCGTGGAGGTTAGGGCTTGAATATGAGCTTTGGGGTGACACAGTGCGGACTGTAGCAGAAGGTCAGGGTGGTTGGAGAAGTTGGCAGTGTTTACTGAGACACTTGGGCGATTATCCTCGAATCAGAAGGATGGAAATGAGGCTGTTTGGGTCCTAGTAAGAAAAGTGGTGTGACTATAAAGGGGCGCGGCCTTCAAGAGGAAGGAAGGAAATGTCTGGTTGGAGTAGTTAGCTGTGTTTTCAGAAAATTTTGGCCAGTTGGCTCCATTTAAATTCTGTAGCATGGAAGAAAACCATCTTAAGGCCTAACCTCGAGATAGGACTTTCCAATCTAGAGGATTATTAGAACTGAGGAAGGTAAGACAACAGCAGATCTGTTGCATACCTGAAATGATCTTCTCAATACCTCCTTTTATTTAATGTATAGGAACTGCATCCTGCCTACTTGGGAATCTCCTAGAAAGAACATGTACACCACCCACCAACAACTGCGCCCGAAGAACTCGCAGCTACGTGACAACACGCTGTAGCACCCTGGGTCCTGGCACACTTCTTGTGTTGTCTGTGATGAAAGATGAAGTGGCGTCTCAAGAAGGTGAAAGCAAAAACAAGGACAAGTAGAACAACGATTAACAACAACAAGACAAACTCCAGCCTGACTTGGCCTTCCCTGCAGTAAAAGAATTTTGAATTTGAGCCAAAGAATTCTCCATTTCGTTCTATAGCAGGCTCCGGTCCCTTTTGGAAAAGGTAAGGGTACATATAATGAATAAATAATATCACCATATTTGGCTTCAGGAGAAAAAAAACCTGCATGTGCAAGCAACCGTCTCTCCCTTGTTTCAATATTAAATTGCTTAGCTGGTCTAAAGCAAAGCTTTAAAAATTAAAAAAAAAAGAAAAAAAAAAAACCTGCCTGGCACCCATATCACTTAGTATAAACCCAGAGGAAATCAGCCAGCTTAAGCAAATGGCACTGGGTCAACTCTGACTTTCTTGTCTACTGTACTCCTTTTTATGTAGGCCTCGCAGGATTTGTATTTTGCTGCAGCCCTGGGGCACAGAAAGCTTAAATGATGCTTAAGTGACTAAACTGTGCCCAGTGCCCCGTCGCTCGGCCATGCCTGACGCTGTGTGACCCCACGGACTGTAGCACCTCAGGCTCCTCTGTCCGTGGGATTTCCCAGGCAAGAATACTGGAGTGGGTTGCCGTTTTCTTCTCCTGGGAATCTTCCTGACTCGGGGATTGAACCTGGGTTTCCTGAATAGCAGGCAGATTCTCTACCGCTGACCCACCTGGCAAGCCCATGCATGGACTGACCTATATCTACTTTAATTCATAAGCTGAAGCCCTAGCCTCCGATGTGATGCATCTTGAGACAGGGCCTTCAGGAGGTAACTAAGGAAAATGAGGTCATAGGGTGGAGCCCTGATCCGACAGAATTAGTGTCCTTCTGAGATGAGACAGCTGAGAGCTCCCTCTCTTCCTGCCATGTGAGGACACAGCAAAGAGGCAGCCTCTGGAAAGCCATGAGCCAGAAAACCAGAAACCAAGTCAGTGGGCACCTAGATTCTGGATTTCCCAGACTCTGCAGCCGTGAGAAAATGAATGTTGTTTAGGCCAGCCAGTCTACAGGATGGCAGCCAAGGCTGACTGATAGAAATGGCTTGTCTAAACATTTGCCTGTCTCCCTTTGCAGGGTCCAAGCCTGCACCTTAATTATCTCTTCATCACCTTCTTTTCTGAAGAAATTACACCCAGTCCTCTCTGGGGAAAATAAGTCGCCTTTTATTCTTTGTCAGAGCACTTTTAACAACACGTTTAAACCAGTCTGTATTTATAGTGTTTATTCATTGGCTTGTTGATGTTCACTGGCACCGGCATGGGGGATTCATGACACGGGGGCCCTGCCCCCCAACCCCCCAGCAAAGCAGAAGTCTGACACCCATGGGCAGCAAGGTAAAGGCTCTGTTTTACTACAGCTGTGCCCATTTTGGTGAGTAAAGGGGTCAGAGGACTTTTTTAAGTGTTCCAGTCATAAAGCAGGACATTTACTGAGCGAGGTTAATAGCAAATATATCAAATATTTCAAAACTTAGGTTAGACAACATAAGGATTCAGTAAGCCAGGGCGCTCTTGAATTGGTTCTCTATTTCATTCAAAATAGGCTCTGACTGGGTAGGAAAGAAAATCTGCTCAAAGTCGGCTCATCGGTTAATTAATAGACGATGATGTTGAACAAGCAAGTCGATGACAAGGGTTCAGAGCTAAGATCCCAGGAATCTGTCCTCCAGTTCTGACTTGGCTATAACTAGCTGTGTGACCTTGGGCTAATCACTCAGCACTTCCCACACCTGGGTTTCCTCTTTAAAAGGGTGAGTTTTCCACCAGGACATGCCCTACCAACTTCTCAGGGCTGAGGTAAGGGTGGGGATGCTAAAACAAGATCATAGTGTTTTTAAATCTTATAACAAATTTAATCCAGATGAATTAATTCTGTGTCAGTATGAGCTACCATGGAAATCTCAGCCCTGTTACCTGCATCCCAGAGAACTGGGGCACACGTGTGCCTTTGGACAACACATGGATGAGATCCTGACATCCTTCGGGGTGCTTTTCATGGCTGCACCCAGGTCAGCCCTTGGCAAAACTGATTTATTTAAGTGTGTGTGGGGTTTTTTTGCTTGTTTCTTTTTAGCCATGACTGGCTTCACTCACAATTATTGCACAGACAGAGGTGGCTCTTACGACCCCGAGGTACCAAAAAGTTGCTCCTTTGCCTCCTTGGAGGGTGAAAATGTGGCAAGTAGACCTCCTTCTCTGTGGCTGACGATTCTACACCCCTCCAGAACCTGCTCCCCTCAGGAACTCCCCCACCAGAAAAATCAATAAAGGTATTTTCTCCTGAAGAAGTCATTGTGTAAAAGTAGTGACAGCCTGGGCCTGAGGCCACACCTCTGGCCACGTCCTCCAACACAGTAACAGGAGAATTACCGGAAGAGGAGGGGAGAGGGCCCTGGCAACCCAGATGGGTGCCCCGACTGTACAGCTAACCAAAGACCTACAGGCCAGCGTTTTCCCAAATAGAAGTGAATTCTGGTCTCCACGACCAAGCTCCAGGACTTGCTGGATTTCTTCTTACTGGCCGTCTGAGAGGTTAATTAGTTTCAGCTGAGTTCCAGCATACCCCGGCCAGTATACCTGGCACTCTCTACAGTCAACTCCACACCTATGGCGAAGAGTTGTCTTCTTTTTTTTTTTTTTCCCAAAGGATGGTGTAATGTTTGGGGAAAGCCAACCCAGGATAGAGGCCAAAGTGGGTCAGGTTGGGAATTTAATTATCGAAGTGTGTAACTCAGCACTTTCTACTTTTCCTAACATACAAATCCTCAAAAGGAGAAAGAAGAAAAAGAAAGGATGGAGGGAGCGAGTTCGTTCAAGTGTTAAACATTAAAACGGTCTGCTTTCTGGAGTCCCACCCAATCCATATTCCTCAGGTTCTAGCACTAGCCCATCTTTGACTCTCTGTCTCCCAGGACAACTTTGTAACTTACTTACTGTTTGCCAAATGCCCAACCTACTTTCAAACAATATCCAGAGCAGCCGTTTTCAATTAGCACCTCTACCCAGTGAATTCTTAAATCTACTTTTCTAATTTAACCTTCTCAACCCCTCCTGGGTCTGCAATTGCAACATTTCCTGGGCTCTTTTACCTCTAAATGCCACCACTCCTTTGACTCATTGAACCCAGAAGGACTTCCTGTTTTCTCCCAAACCAATATATCCTGTGTTCCTGATCTCTGTTCCTGACTGGACTTCTGACATTTCTGGCTACCTAGGTTCTCAGTAGGCAGCATACCAGATGGCATGGGAGGAAATCTTATTGAAAAAATGCATGAGGACTTCCCTGGTAGTCCAGGGCTTAAGAATCTGCCTTCCAATGTTGGAGACGCGGGTTTAATCCCTGGTCAGGGAACCAAGATCCCACATGTGGGTGCATGCATTTGTGTTCAGTCATGAACAGACTTTTTACACCCCCATGGATTGTAGCCTGCCAGGTTCCTCTGTCTTTGGGATTTCCCAGATACATGTCTAGGAAATTCCAGAAGATCCTCCTCCAGGGGATCTTCCCAATCCAGGGATCGAACCTGTGTCTCCTGCATTGGCAGGTGGATTTTTTACCCCTGAGCCACCTGGAAAGCCAGCCTCCAGGCAACTACACCCTGGAGCCAGATCACTGCAGCTAGAGAAAGCCCAAGAACCATAAGGAAAGATCCTGTGTGCTGAAACTAAGACCCTATGACAAGCCAGATAAATATATCTTTTCCAGAAAATGCACAAACCTCACCCAGGATCGGTTATATTGGAATCTCTAGAGGTGAGATCCAGCCGTCAGCATTTTTTAAAGTTCCCCAGGTGGGACTTCCTTGGCAACTCAATCCGGAAGCAGCCATGACTACTGAGCCCATGCACCTAGAACCTGTGCTCTGCAACAAAAGAAGTCACCGCAGTGAGAAGCCCCAGTGCAGGGGGCCCAGGTTCGGTCTCTGGCCAGGGAGCTAGACCCTGCATGCCGCAACTGAGAGTTCATATGCCATAACTAAAAGATCCTGAATGCCAGAACTAAGACCTGGCCCAGCCAAGGAAATAAATCAAATAAATAGTTTTAAAAACATATGAAACTGAACAAACACTTTGTTGAGAGGCAGTGCTGTCCACAGTATGGATCTGGAAATCAGAGGGACAGGTCTTCTTCTCTTTCAGACTCTGTGACTGTGGGGAAGTTGCTTAAACTTATTTACATTTATTTCTCTGATTAGAAAAATGGGGTAAATATATCTTATGGACTAAATGTGTCCCCACCCTCCTTACCTTAACGTGGTGGTGTTAGGAAGTCGGGCCCTTGGGAGGTGATTAGATCCTGAGGGTGGAGCCGAGATGAATGGGATTCATGCTCTTACAAAAGGGACTCCCAGGGCGCGCTCTCACTCTCTTTCTGCCCTGTGAGGATACCACTACCATTCATAACCTGGGAGAGGCCCTCCTAAGGACTGGACCATGCTGGCACCTGATCTCAGACTTCCAGCTTCCAGAACCAGCTAAGCTAATTAGTCTATGGTACTAACCAGTCTGGCACAGCATATTAAAAAGTAGAAACATCACTTGGCTGACAAGGTCTGCCTAGTCAAAGCCATGGTTTTTCCAGTAGTCATGTCCAGATGTGAGAGTTGGACCATAAAGAAGCCAAAGAATTGATACTTTCAAATTGTGGTACTGGAGAAGACTCTTGAGAGTCCCTTGGACAGCAAGGAGATCAAACCAGTCAATCCTAAAGGAAATCCGTCCTGAATATTCATTGGAAGGACTGATGCTGAAGCTGAAGCTCTGATACTTTGGACACCTCATGCGAAAACCTGACTCATTGGAAAAGACCCTGATGCTGGGAAAGATTGAAGGCAGGAGGAGAAGGGGGCGACAGAGGATAAGATGGTTGGAAAGCTTCACCAACTCAATGGACATGAATTTGAGCAAACTCTGGGAGATAGTGAAGGACAGAGGAGTCTGGCATGCTACAGTCCATGGGGTCACGAAGAGTGGGACATGACTTAGCTGCTGAACACCAACAACTATGGTACTTTGTTAGAGCGGCCTGAACTGACCAAGACTTATATTACTTTCTCTCTTGTGAAAATTGAATAATATGCTCTATGTAAGATTCCTGGCACCACTA